>NC_092728.1:70278327-70586825 GCF_047496885.1 Scyliorhinus torazame
CAATAAATGCCCAGAGACATTTTATTACATCAAAGGTGCTACGTTGTGCATTATATTTCAAGCTATACTTTCCTTTTTATTAAAAATATTTATTTAAATTTTTCCATTTTATACATAACACAAAATACAAAATAACGAAACAGAATAAAACAGCATTACACACATACACCTCCCATAAACATAACCTAACCTAACCCCACTCCGCCTTAATAGCTCATGGTGACCAACTCCTCGAAATACAAATAAACTTATCTCCATTAGAACCCCTCATAGAATTTACAGTGCAGAAGGAGGCCACTCGGCCCATCGAGTCGCACCAGCTCTTGGAAAGAGCACCCTACCCAAGGTCAACACCACCACCCTATCCCCATAACCCAGTAACCCCACCCAACACTAAGGGCAATTTTGGACACGAAGGGCAATTTATCATGGCCAATCCACCTAACCTGCACATCTTTGGACTGTGGGAGGAAACCGGAGCACCCGGAGGAAACCCACGCACACACGGGGAGGATGTGCAGACTCCGCACAGACGGTGACCCTGGAGCTGTGAAGCAATTGTGCTATCCACAATGCTACCGTGCTGCCTCAATTGCACCCCTCATGGTTTACTTTGACTTTCACGGGGTATAGAACTCCCTCAGAACTCCCAGCAACATGAAGCACTGGGCAAAGAAGCAGACCTCCACCCCAGCCGTATTTGCATCGATGCAAGCAGCGAGGCAAAAGCCAGGATATGGGCCCCGGCACTCGTCTACAGCTCCGTCAAGTCAGACACCCCAAATATGGCCACTAAAGGACAAGGCTCCAGTTCAATTTTCAGAATCGTCGACATGGTGCTAAAGGAGACCCAGAACCCCACAAGCTTAGGGCAAGTCCAGAAGGTGGACACATGGAAGGCCAGACTCCCGGAACAGTGCTTGCACTGATCTTCCATCCCTGCAAAGAAACACCTAGTTAGGTATGCCCTAGAAACTACTTGGAGTTGGATTAAATCAAGCCTCATGAAGCTACACTTTTCCTTGTTATTTTTCAGAGAGCCTTACTGGTTTCTCAGAAATCCTCATCTTTCTTTACAGATCTCCTATCTTGTTTCTTTGCTAAAACTTTTAAATATTTTGTATGCATAAAATATACCATGACCGTGTTCAACATAGAATGGAGAGTTCTTTTGACCAATGTTTCTCCTTTAATTAATACCAAAAACAAATTCTGAACAGAGCATGGTAACTCAGCAAAGGTGGATTGGCTATTCCAAATTGCCCCTCAAGTGTTCAAAAGATTAGATGAGCTGCTCTTTCAGAGGGTCAGTGTAGACTTGATGGGCTGAATGGCCTCCTTCTGCACTGTGGGGATTCTTATGATCTCCTTTGTTATTTGTGGAACGTGGAGTGTGTATTCATTTGGCTGTTCAGGTTGCCAATGCAAATCATGCAAATACAGTTACTATGGTGAACATGACACGATGCAACGAGGATAAGCAGAGTTTTCAATGAGCTGAAGTTTACAGGACCAGCCACGGCTGCATTAGATAAATTTAGCTCAGACTGGAAAGGCATGGATGGCTGTTTCAGCAGCAGGTACAGGAGGTAGAGACAAAGCTGCCAGTGGTGACAGTGATGGGGGTAGGCAAATCTTTTAGAGGAGGAGCGGTTGGGAGCCGAGAAGTCAGAAACTCAGAAGCTCATTTTGGATTGAAACAGGACACTTGGGTAAACAGGACACAGAGGTGTAAACAATTTGGTTTAGCCAGTGGCTAGTGAGCAGGCTGAAGTTGCTTATGCCAGCAGCTATGGCAAAATTGCCTTGGTCCTTTCAATACTTGGCTTCAGGAAATGATGTTCGGCCATGCAAGCGTTGCCAAGACAAGCAGTTGACCAGTACAAGTAGCAGCAGGCCGAAGGAAGGATGCGGGCAGATGAAACAGGAAGCAATTGCTCTGCTAGAGATGCTCTGGATATTATTGTACAGGAAAGAGTGGAAATCTCCAAGGCAACCTTTCGAGCTGGACAATAAAGGAGCAGCGAGTGGAGCAGAAGGGTTGACAAACCATCCCAAATGTTGCAGGGATGATGAATTGTGGACAGGGCTTGGTTGTCCAAGTCATTGAAACAAAGTTGTATGAAACTTTGCTTCAGCATTTGGACATATTCAAAATAAGGAGTTTCCAGAGAGGAGGACCTGGGAGGTGATATTTTCTGTGCCTCAAAAAGGGAAAGTGTGTATATGTGATGATACATTTGCAAGAGATAGAAACCGAAAGACAGGGTGGAGACGGTGTTATAATGATGGAGAAAACCCCTGGAATTATACAAGGAAATAATGAACTTTAAAAAAGACCAGAGTTATAGATCTTGAAAAATGGACATGGCCACCAAAGACGGCCGAGAATGTACAACTAGCCACCGACGGGAATGGCTTCAGAGGGTTTCTGTGAGGAACAATGGAACTCCTCCCTGTTCCTCCTGACAAAGTAAAACCACCCAAAGACCGATTACCCTCTCCTGTAATGACCAAGGGATATAATTCCCTCACATCTCCAAGGACCTGGGTACAATGGCCTGACGTGTGTGCATGCTCGCTGTGAGAAAAGTAGCTGAAAGTTTGCCACATTGTAGAGAATGCAGAAACTGAGGCAGGGCCCCTGCAAGGATAGTCACCTTTTGCAGGGACATCTAAAAACAACTCTGGGGGATCTGATAAGCCAGCAGAATACTTTTTTTAAAAAAAAAACAATTACTACTATTGGACTCAATTCTGATCTCTAACTCATGGGAATGTAGTTGCATATGTTTCACCATTTCTCTTTACCTCTTAGCAGTTGATAAAATACTCTATCTTAACTGAAAAACATCTGGTTAAGTTGGCTCCTTTTTAAACATAAGGATTGGGTCTGGAAAACTTGTCCAAGGGAAAGGGAGCCCTGTTAGATTAAACCTTTGTTGCTACCAGCAAAGGGTGGGTTGAATAAAGACCGAGCCAGTCACTCCTCCTCACCTGGGTTTGTGACAAATAGGGTGGGTGTATCTCAGCTGGATGGTGACAAATTGAGGGGTCGCGCCCGGATCACCGACTTTCGGGGAACCTCACCTTGTGGTTCAACAATAGGAGTGGCAGATGTTATCTTATCTTGCAGATGAAGAAATCCATGAGCTTCTCAAGCTGTTAAGAGACAGAAGGATGGATGGAGGACGGAAAGAGGCATTTGAGGAGGCTAGTGTTATTTCCACCCTGCCCTAGAGTCATTGGTCATTTTGGCTGAGGCCTGGGAGGACTGAATGAGCGCAATGCGATAAGACGCTCCATAAAAGGTTGTTCATTTATTTGATATGGCATGCTTAGAAGAGGACAACAGCAGCAAATATTACCACTTGCTGATAAGCAGCCTGCAAAAATATTTCAGGTATGGGAAACAAAACACGACTTTCATACCAGCAGTATCACCAAGCACTCCCAGATCTGATAAACGGCACTTAGAAGTTAGAGTAAAAACACAAAACATGAGCTGTCATTAGCAATAGAGTTGCAATTGAGTGGGATTGCCACTCGCCTCGAAAGCACTCATCTTAAAATCCAGGTGATCCTAACACGTCCGGCCGTCTGACTCAGGTCAGGCAGGAGCTGGGCAGTGCAGCACGTTCCCAAGGCTTAGCATCGAAAGGGGCTATAGAGATGTAGGTAAGGAAGCTATGCCCCTTATTTTACAGTACTAGCTGTCGTAAACCAGGCAAGTTTAAAGGTATCTAACAAGCTACATGCGTAGGATCAGCGTAGGGGTGGGGAGCAGGGAGAAGGTCGGATCGTGTCTTGGAGGGGGAGGAGGAAAAGGAGGTGGGGGAGGAGGTCAGAGGATCCTG
This sequence comes from Scyliorhinus torazame, assembly GCF_047496885.1. Taxonomy (NCBI): domain Eukaryota; kingdom Metazoa; phylum Chordata; class Chondrichthyes; order Carcharhiniformes; family Scyliorhinidae; genus Scyliorhinus; species Scyliorhinus torazame. The sequence goes on from NC_092728.1 coordinate 70,282,185, forward strand.
TAGCGTGGTCAGTGCGTCTCTGCGCAACATTAGCCAAGAATTTCAAAGGGGTTTTAATTCTACTTTTTCTGTAGCCCTTACAGGTTTCGATATTCGGCACTCCTGTGAAGGACAGGTTTTTAAACATTGGTCACCCAACACGGACTGTGGGGCAGATAGGGAGCTGAAAGTTGGCACAGGACAGGTAAATTGAAATCACTTGCCACAATACCCTCTAGTAATAATAATATAATGTTTATCGTCACAAGTAGGCTTACATGAACACTGCAATGCAGTTACTGTGAAAAGCCCCTAGTCGCCACACTCTGGCGCCTGTTCGGGAACACAGAGGGAGAATTCAGAATGTCAAATTCATCTAACAAGCACGCCTTTCAGGACTTGTGGGAGGAATTCAGAGCACCCGGAGAAACTCAGAGACACGGGGAGAACGGGCAGACTCTGCACAGAGTGACCCAAGCTTGGAATCGAACCTGGGACCCTGGTGCTGTGAAGCAACAGTGCTAACCACTGTGCTACGTACCACCCATTGAGATATTCTCAATGGTTCCCAGATGAGATCACCTTAACTGCCTGAGAATTGTTATGTGGAGTCCAAACAGGCAAGAGGAAAGGGTCACTCAGCTTGCACTGGGAAAGATGGACAACCTTTAGAGGTAACACTCAAACGCCCCTGAAAGAGCCAAGCTCCTCCAGCCACGATAGCAGCAGATTAATGTGCATTCAAAGCCAACACAAAATTCCGAGTACATTTATCATCTTTTTCCAGATTGTTCCAGTGAGGACATTTGCAATGGAATAAATGGAGAGTTAATATGAAAGTACAGAATGTACTGGATTCATTGACCTGAACCCAGAAAATTATCACGCAAATTGTTTCCAATGTTGCAATGTGTACCCATCCTTCAGATTGTAATCTCGGACCTACTGCAGGCTGTAATATTAATCTGAACCTAAACCCCTTCCCCCACCCAACCTCACACAGTACATCCCTGTTCGCCTGCATAATGTACAAAATTTGACCAGCCACATTATTCCAATTCATATTTCATACTAAGTGATTGCTCCCCAGGGTGGACTTATCTATAAAATTGTTATCATGTGTGCTCCAGGGATAGACTTCAATACTCACAACGACTCAAGTGTCCTGCCAAGTTCTCTTACATTTTAAGAGGACTGCATTTGCAACAGTCGGGAAATAACACTGCAAATATTCACAGCTGATCAGCAGGTTCATTCAGAATTTTCCTGCGCTGGAAGCATGTGTAAAACAGAACAAGGGTGTCGCGACTTTATAGAAGCAGGCCCAGCTCTGATGAGAATACAAATTATGGGCACAATATGGGCCAGGTCTCCAGGGCCATCGGAGGCCCTAGGGTGGTCAGGGATAGGGCAGGATGGCTCCCTAGCCCTACACCTGGAAAATGGGCACCTTGCCACTGCCTGGCTGGCACTTGACACTGTCACCAATGTGCCAGGGTGGCACTGCCAGGGTGCCTGGACAAAGGGTGCTCGGGAGTGGGGGCTAAACCGGTGAGACGCTCCCCAGGATTGACCAAGTGTCGTTAGATAGCGGTGGGGGACTCCCTGCAAAATACCGACACAAATGACATTTAAACTTTGCCGTTAGAACACGCCCGATGTCTCTTTATTACCTCAGTAACCGAAATACACGGGGAATGCGGGTTGGGAGGGGGGTCAAGCAGTCTTTGTAATTGTTCTTCATATTATAAATTTGGAGAAATTATTTAAGGGGACACGGTTTTTCACGAAAAAACAACTTTAGTGCTTGAAACTGAAAAGATCTGCAAGGCATTTGTAACATTGTCCATGCACAAAATAAAACACACATTTTTGATGCAATATACAAATTTGTCCTAGATCGGCCACTTATTATTCTTTTCCGGAAAAGTTAAAGACAATAACTCCTGACAACTGACCAAGAAACTTTGAGACCTTGGTCGCATAAATGGTGGGTCGCTTATAATTCAAAAACCATTTGTTATGTGTAATAGTTCCATGATGCAAGTTTAGCTGGATTTAAATGGAATGTAAATTAATTTCTTTAAAGCTAGGTGGCCTAGGCATTAATACATTAGAAATTAATTTGCATCCCAATAACAGAACATGGCTGGATTAAAATAACCATCAAATTGTGTAATTTTCAACGGAAATGTTTATATTTACAAATTTAATCAGAGTGGCTAAAAACATTCGTATTACTCTGACCAGCTCTGACGAAGTGCCATCCAGACTTGAAACAATTTATCGGCTCTCTCATGCTACAGAGGATGTCAGACCTCGAGATTTTCCAGCATTTTCGTTTTTTGTTTCTTCTTGGTGCAGTCCCTCAGGGTTGAGGGTGACTTTCTTCCACTCGAGGGAGATGGGTTCTACAGTGGCTGAATAGTCCAATCCTGGACCCGCAGACCCTGCCACAGGTGGTATTTGATGAGGTGGGTGGATGGGACACACGGGATTCTGCTCGTTCTTTCTGTTGGGCCTCCACAGGCTCCACCCTGTGACGTTCAAAGTGATTAGCGTCTTTGTGGATCCTTGTTCCCCAGTTTGTGCACTCTAAGGCAGGCGATACCCAAATGTCGATGGGGATGTTGCATTTATTTAGGGAGGCTTTCCGAGTGTCCTTGTAGCATTTCCTCTGCCCTCTGAGTGATCGCTTGCCAATGCAGATCTTGGAGAAGAGCACTTGTTTCAGGAGTCTGGTTGGACATGTAGACAGCGTGACCACTGCCTCGATATTGTGTAGAAACCTTCAGACTGTCTGACGCACAATGAATGTATATAGTGAATATTACATGTATCACAATTGTATTGAAGCATCTCAAGAGTGCAACTTGATCTATGTGGACCAGTGTTTTCCAAACCTTTTTTTCCAGGGACCCATTTTTACCAACCGGCCGACCTTCGCGACCCACCATTTTCGCATTCCTTTAATGCGACAGGTGAGCCTGCTTATTCCTAATGATCTCACTTGTTGTCATTCACCGTATAGGTTGTTCATCAGAGGCCCTGGAGCTCACACCAGCACTGCTCTGCCCTGCTGTGGATTCTCCTGAGCCACTCTCTCCAGCAGGTTTAGTTGGGAGATCCTGGCCTGTTTGTGTCTCTGGCCCGCCCTTATTACAAAATGATCCATTTTAAATTTTTCAGTCCTGTTGCTGGTTTGCTGCTGACAAAATGGAGGAATCACAATGGCGCCCAGAGCCTGTGATCTACTCTCTGCCTCGCTTCAGGCAGGAAGACTGCATTGAATTAAAAATAATTCGGAGTCATGGCGCTGACGTCAGGAGGAGCGGTGCTTTTTGCTGGGCTCTGGGCATGCTCTCTGATGAGCAGGCACACATTTGTAGCCGCCCGCATTTTTAAAAGCCGGCTGCTGCGGCCATTGCACATTAATTCCCGTGATCAGGAATGCCGCGATGGATTGCACTGCGACCCTCCCGCGAGTCGCGCCCAACTTTGAAAATAACTGATTTAGACAACTTAAATACCTTTGTACCATTTGCAATGACCATTTTGAAATGTTTTATTTTTTTGAGCCTGTACTGAAGAGAACAGTAAACAATCTTATAACACCAGGTTAAAGCCCAACAGGTTTATTTGGAAACACCATCTTTCGGAGCGCAGATCCTTCATCAGGTTAGTGCAACTTGGATCTACGTAGAAACCCTGAATATGAAATGTTTGCAATGTCCTTTCAGATATTTCACAAGTATATTTTTGAAAAGAAGATAGCTGCTTAAGAGAGAGTAACTGTGAAGAAGGTGTACCAAAAACAAAAAATACTGGACAGTCTCAGCAGGTCTGACAGTATCTGTGGAGAAGAGAAGGGAACTAATGTTGAGTCTGGATGACTCTTCGTCAAAGCTGCAAAGAATTAGAAAAAGGTTCAGATTTATACTGTTGTGGGGGGATGTGGAGCAGTGGGGCTGGATAGAGAACCGACAATAGGTGGAGATTGACAGATATGTGGTGGACAAAAAGACAAAGGGAATGTAAATGGGGATGATGAAGATTAAGAAGGGTGCGGATAGTGGCACATAAAGAGATTAGAATGTGTTAATGTGAAGAAGGTGCAACTTGATGCATGTGGAATTAAGGCTCAACATGTGAAATGAAAATCGTTTACTGTCACAAGTAGGCTTCAAATGGAGTTACTGTGAAAAGCCCCTAGTCGCCACATTCCGGCGCCTGTTCGGGGAGGTTGGTACGGGAATTGAACCGTGCTGCTGGCCTGCTTTAAAAGCCAGCGATTTAGCCCTGTGCTAAACCAGCCCCTTCTGTCGACAATCAGAAATGTCCTTGCATACCATGGAAATCATACAGTGCAGAAGGAGGTCATTCGGCCAATCAAGTCTGCGCCAACCTTCTGAAAGAGCACGTTACCTAGGCCCACTCCCCCGTCCTATCCCGGTTACCCAATAACCCCACCAAACCTGCACATCATTGGACACTGAGGGCAATTTTTACATGACCAGTCCACCTAACCTGCACTTCTTTGGACTGTGGAAAGAAACTGGAGCACCCAGAGGGAGCCCATGCATACATGGGGTGAAAGTGTAAACTCCACGCAGCAATTGCACCCGGGTCCCTGGCATTGTGCCATCCATAAATACATTGCGGATGGAAGCAGTGAAATGGAAAGCTGCTAGTGCAGGTGAAACCTAGTGGATCTTTGATCCCATTCGCACTTCATTGTACAATGATGTGGAGATGCCGGCGTTGGACTGGGGTGAGCACAGTACGAAGTCTTACAACACCAGGTTAAAGTCAAACAGGTTTGTTTCGATGTCACTAGCTTTCGGAGCGCTGCTCCTTCCTCAGGTGAACGAAGAGGTCTGTTCCAGAAACATATATATAGACAAATTCAAAGATGCCAAACAATGCTTGAAATGCGGCCATTAGCAGGTGATTAAATCTTTACAGATCCAGAGATGGGGTAACCCCAGGTTAAAGGAGGTGTGAATTGTATCAAGCCAGGACAGTTGGTAGGATTTTGCAGGCCAGATGGTGGGGAATGAATGGAATGCGACATGAATCCCAGGTCCCGGTTGAGGCCGCACTCATGTGTGCGGAACTTGGCTATAAGTTTCTGCTCGGCGATTCTGCATTGTCGCGCGTCCTGAAGGCCGCCTTGAAGAACGCTTACCCGGAGATCAGAGGCTGAATGCCCTTGACTGCTGACGTGTTCCCCTCATTGTAAAAGACACAGCAGAATAACAGGTTTTTCAAGTTCGCGTTTAATTGAAGCTGGAGAATGAGGCGTGTTTAATATGTGTTTAAAAGGGAAAACAACAGTTTGGACTAGATCTCTTCCCCCCCCCCCCCTCCCCCCTTAAAGGGGGGGTAAAGAGAAACCCCCAAATGAATGGGATAAACAAGAACACAACAAATCAAATGTTGTAATGTAAACCCATATTAAATACATGCCCGCTGGGAATTTTGGTCTGCTCAGTTGGCAGAGATGTGGTCAGCTAAAGTAGTGTTCTACAAGTTGCACTAAATGAATGTGCATAGCCGCCTTCTACCGTAGCAACAGAGTGCAGCAATTAATATTGTGGGCGGGATTTTTCACAATCCCCTCCCCGCCACCGAGAGGCAAGCTGCCATTGGCCGGCAGCAGGATCATCTGGGCCTGCCGTCATCAATGGGGTTTCCCCACTGTATCAGTCTCCCGTCACCAGGACCGTTTCAAAATTTAAAAATAATCACTGTTGCTTAAACTATTATGAAGTGGGCTTTCATTGCAGTCTAAATGGCTGTAATGGAGTGCTTGATTCTACTACTTAGTGCTTTTTAAAAAAATGATGGAATAGCAGGCGTTAACTGTGGCTCAACACGATGCGTCGGAAGATTGTGTGGGCAAGTCCCAATTCGGACATTTGAGCTCCAAAAAAAAAAGCCAAGGCTGACACAGCAGTGCTGTACTGAGGGAATGCTGCATGGTCGGAGGTGCTGTCTTTTAGGGGAGACGCCACATCAAAAGCCCCAGCAAGATAGATGGAAAAGATCCCATGATCCAATTGCAAACAAGAGCAGGGAGCTCTGACCAGCGGCCTGGTCAGTTTTACCCTTTCGCCAACATTGCAAACAGATGGCTCCTCAAGGGAACTTCCGGTGTATAAATTGGCTGCCACGTCGATGTTGCTGCAGTGACCAAAGTACTGCATTGGCTGTGCAGAACTTAGGGATGTGAGAAGATCATGAAAGACCCTACCCAAATACAAGCCTTCTTACAATTTAAACTAATGAAATAAAAACCCAGCAAAACTACCGATCTGGTTTGGTCAACAGAATATAGTTGTTTGCATTTACAATGGCACATATAAATCCCATTAATCTATGGCAGGTCTAGTTGTTTCGATGTACAATTGCCCACCACAGCTTCAATAAAAAAACAACTGCATCAGCTGCACATAAGATGTGCGAGCACAAACCATCTTGTTCTGTCGACTAGGCTCAATTAAGGGTCAAAACAGGCCTGATCAACTTCACATAATGGGGGCCAATGATGGCAGGTCACCAGCTGCGCCGAGGGTTCTGTAAAGGTGCCAGTTCCTTTTGTTGTGAATCAGTTTCCACTGCAGGAGGATTTAGCAACATTGCAACAGCAAAAAAACTGACCGGTTAGCAACAATGTTTTTTTTTTAAATTCATGTCCTTGTGGTGTCAGCACAGAGTTGGATTTACAATTGCATCATGTCAAGGATGGTCTGCACACTTATCATCATGTCGATAGTTTAAAAGGATACTATACTGACCAGACCAACTAAAGTCAAGATAGTGGGTTCAAAGCAAGTGCTATCAATGGCAGACTGTTAGCTTTACTGCTCCACACCTTCTTGTACCCGTAATCTCAAGTCCTACAACCCGGATATCTTTATTCCTTCAATTCTGGTCACATCAGATTTTCATGATTCTACCATTAGCAGCTGTGCCTTTAACTAGCTCGGCCCAAGCTTTCGAAAACCATCCCTAAAACCTTACTGCACTTCTAATTCTCTCCCGGAGGTACCCTCAATAACGACATTTAGAGATTAAACGGTAAAGAAGGCTTTATTAGACTAAGAACTATGTTAGAGCTGAGACAAGTGCTGACTGCTACACAGCCCATGAGGCAGCCCTTTATATATGGCTCACAGATGGGCGGAGCCAGAGGCGGAGTCCCCAGGGTTCCAAGCCCGGTCTTAAAGGGAACATCACCTTACATGATGATAAGGCAGTAACCGTTCATCACATTCACCCCCTGTTTAAAAAGGGTCCGGCGGGGGTGAAGTGCCATCATAGGTCCATCCGTCTCGGTGGCCGGATCGTCCTCATCGACCTCCTCAATTCGGGCGGTGGTGCGGCGGGCACGGACGTCCCGGTTGAGGGCACATCCAGGAGCACAGCGGTCGGAGCTTCGGTCCGGGTCGGGGCAGGGGGACTAGGCAGAGCCGGGGGTAGCGGTGCAGGCGCCAGCGGGGTGTGTAAAGGGGGGGGGCGAAAGGGGGGGCACGGTAGGTGCTCACCAACGGAGGATAGGGCCGGAAGGGGGTGTGTTGTTGTAGGGGCGCCGGGTCCTGCAGGGGATCGGCGCGGGAAGGGGAGTCTGTGGTGGGGGATCCAGCGGGTGCCAGATCCCGGAGCGAAACAGTATCTTGCCTGCCGTCGGGGTACTCAATGTAGGCGTAACTGAGGTTGGCGTGGAGCAGCCGGACCCTTTCGACCAGGGGGTCCGTTTTATGGCTCCTCGCGTGCCTCCAGAGAAGAACAGGTCCCGGAGCCGTCAGCCAAGGTGGAAGCGAGACCCCGGAGGTAGACTTCCTGGGGAAGACAAACAATCGGTTGTGAGGGGTCTCATTCGTGGCCGTGCAGAGGAGTGACCTAATGGAGTGTAGGGCATCGGGTAGGACCTCCTTGCCAGCGGGTGGTTGGGAGATTTCTCGACCGCAGGGCCAGAAGGACAGCCTTCCACACTGTCACGTTCTCCCTCTCCAACTGCCCGTTTCCCAGTGGGTTATAGCTGGTCGTTCTGCTCGAGGAGATGCCTTTGCTGAGCAGATACTGACGCAGTTTATCGCTCATGAACGATGTACCCCGGTCGCTGGGGATATAAGCGGGGAAACCGAACAGGGTGAAGATGCTGTGCAGTGCCTTAATCACAGTGGCTGAGGTCATGTCGGGGCAGGGAATGGCGAATGGGAAACGGGAGAACTCATCGATCACGGTGAGGAAATAGGCATAACGATTGGTGGACGGGGAGGTGCCCCTTGAAGTCCACGCTCAGTCGCTCAAAGGGACCCGAAGCCTTCACGAGCCGAACCTTGTCTGGCCGGTAGAAGTGCGGTTTGCACTCCGCACAGACCTGGCAGGCCCTGACCATGGCCTTGAGCTCCTTGGTTGAGTAAGGTAGGTTGCGGGACTTGATAAAACGGACGAGCCGGGTATCCCCCGGGTGGCAGAGGTCATTGTGGATGGCTTGCAGGCGGTCCTCCTGCGCGTTGGCGCATGTGCCGTGGGACAGGGCATCTGGGGGCTCGTTGAGCTCCCCTGGACGATATTTGATATCGTACGAGTAGGTGGAGAGTTTGATCCTCCACCTCAAAATATTATCATTTTTTATTTTGCCCCGTTGAGTGTTATCGAACATATAGGCGACTGACCGTTGGTCGGTGACAAAGGTAAACCTCCTACTGGCGAGTTAGTGTCTCCAGCGCTGCACAGCCTCCAAAATGGCTTGTGCCTCCTTTTCGACTGCACAGTGACAAACCTCGGAGGCGGTGAGGGTTCGGGAGAAGAACGCTACTGGTCTGCCTTCCTGATTGAGGGTAGCAGCCAGGGCGATGTCTGATGCATCGCTCTCTACCTGGAAAGGGATGGTTTCGTCCACCGCGTGCATAGCGGCCTTGATGTGGTTGAAGGCCAATTGAGCCTCAGCCGAGAGGGGAAAAATGGTGGTCTTTAGGAGTGGGCGGGCTTTGTCCGCATACTTGGGGACCCACTGGGCGTAATAGGAGAAAGGCCCCAAGCACCATTTGAGGACCTTGAGGCTGCGGGGGAGAGGGAGTTCCTTAAGGGGGCACATGCGATCGGGGTCGGGACCTAGGACCCTGTCTTCCACGACATAGCCGAGGATGGCCAGCCGGGTGGTGTGTAAAACGCATTTACCCTCGTTATAGGTCAGGTTAAGGGCTCGGGCGGTCTGGAGGAACTTTGAGGTTAGCGTCATGGTCCTGCTGATCATGGCCGCAGATGGTGACATTGTCCAAGTACGGGTATGTAGCCCGCAAACCGTACTGGTCCACCATTTGGTCCATTGCCCTTTGAAAGACGGAGACCCCATTTGTGACACCGAAGGGGACCCTGAGGAAGTGGAAGAGCCGGCCGGCTGCTTCGAAGGCAGTATAGGGGCGGTCTTTTGGTTGGATGGGGAGCTGGTGGTAGGCAGATGTGAGGTCGACCGTGGAAAAGACTCGGTATTGGACGATCCGATTTACCATTTCCGCGATGCGAGGAAGGGGGTACGCATCAAGCTGCGTGAATCGGTTTATGGTCTGGCTATAATCCACGACCATCCGTTTCTTCTCCCCGGACCGGACTACCACCACTTGCGCTCTCCAAGGGCTGTTGCTAGCCTCGATGACCACCTCTCCCAATAAACGCTGGACCTCTGACTTGATAAAAGCCATATCTTGGGCACTGTAGCGCCAGCTCCTGGTGGCGACGGGACTTACAGTCGGGAGTGAGGTTCGCGATAAGCGAGGGGTGTGCGACTTTGTGTCGCAAGGTAGCACACCGTGAGGGGGGGCAAGAGTCCGCCGAACTTCAGTGTCAGGCTTCGGTGGCTGCATTGGAAATCCAGTCCGAGCAGCAGGGGGGCACAGAGGTGAGGGAGGATACAACATTTGAAACGGGTGTATTTGCCGTCCTGGATTGAGAGATCCGCAATACAGTACCCCTTGATTTGTACCGAGTGGGACCCAGATGCGAGGGCTATGGTTTGGGATGCGGGATGGGTGCATAGGGAGCAGCGCCTTACCATTTCAGGGTGGATAAAGCTCTCCATGCTCCCGGAGTCGAAGAGGCATGCAGTGTCGCGCCCGTTGACCTGGACCTGCATCATGGAGTTCTGCAGGTGTTTTGGCAGAGTTTGGTCGAGGGTGATCGCACCCACTCGCGGGTAGTCTGAGTCCTCAGCCAAGTCGGACTCATAAAATGGCCGCCGCCGTCGTTCGCACGTGTCGAGTCGAGAAGATGGCCACCCCCATGATTCGCACGAGGCTGATGACGCGTCAGAAGAGGACGTGTCGGGTCGGTGCGCAGCAGCATTGCGAGGCCTGCGGGCCTTAGAGCCTGATTTTTGGGCCGGCTGTTTTTCTGGCCCCTAGGTCTGGTCAGGCAGACCCTCGCAAAGTGCCCTTTCTTCCTGCAGTCGCTGCAGATCGCGGAGTGGGCTGGGCAGCGTGGGCACGGATGCTGGCCCTGCCCGCAGAAGTAGCACAGTGTGCCCCCATGGTGAGCTGGTCGCCGCGTGGCGCAGGCCTGTAATACGGCTGAGTCTGAGGAAGTCCGGGGGGGGGGGGGGGGGGGGGGGGGGAGGCTCGCAGAGTCAGCGGGGTACGTACCCAAGTTATGTCGGGCCACCTCCAGCGAGGAGGCGAGCGTTAGCGTCTCCTGGAGGTCATTTGCCAAGTTTGAGCAGCCGCTGCCAGATGTAGGTCGAGCGGATGCCGGACATGAAAGCGTCTCTGATGTGCAGGTTCATATGGACTTCCCCTGTCACATCCTGATGGTCACAGTCCCTGGCAAGTTTCTCAACAAACCTGTCTAGTGATTCCCCCGAGCGCTGCCGGCAGGTAGAGAGCAGATGCCGGGCGTGCACCTCATTGATGGGTTTGACAAACCGCTTGCGGAGTAACTCGACCGCCTCATCATAATTCGTCGCCTTTTCGAGCATGGCGGAGATTCTGTGACTCACCCGGGCGTGGAGTAGACGCAGCTTGCGTGGCCCCAGGATGGGAGTCTCTGCGGAGTCTAGGTAGGCCTCGAAGCACCGCAGCTAGTATTAAAAAATTTCCTTCGCCTCCGGTGTTCGTGCTTCCAGATCGAGCTTCTCTGGTTTTAGGCCTGCATCCATTCTGAATCTAATTTAGTCTAATAAATTGAGGTACCCTCAATAACGACGCTTAGAGATTAAACGGTAAAGAAGGCTTTATTAGACTAAGAACTATGTTAGAGCTGAGACAAGTGCTGACTGCTACACAGCCCATGAGGCAGCCTTTTATATATATGTCTCCCAGATGGGCGGAGCCAGAGGCGGTGTCCCCAGGGTTCCAAGCCTGGTCTTAAAGGGGACATCACCTTACATGATGATAAGGCAGTAACCGTTCATCACACTCCCCTTTGAGATGCTCCCAAAAGTTACCTCTGAGCAACCTTCAGGGAGCCTATACATCTGGGTCGTGATGTCAAGTTCAGTTTGATAATGCTCCAGGGAACTGACTTGGTTGAGACGGGAGGACGGGGGGGGGGGGGGGGGGGGGGGGGGGGGGAGAAGGGGACGGGGTGGGGAGGCTACCATATTGATCAGGCAGACTGAAGTCAAGATGGTGGATCCAAAGCAAGTGCTGTCTTGATGACTGCCACTGCTCAAGAAATTTGCTCTAATTCTGGTAAGCCCTTTTGCCAAGTCATTCCTCCTTCGGGTGACCATGACCTTCCAGTGGATTGATCCATGATTATGCTTGGCAAAGTACTGCAGTATGGTTGACCAGGAAACTCATCCACTCTTACCGCCTGCTAACAGGTGTATTGGAAAAATTTACAGGCTGATAATCAATCTGTTTGGCCACATTACAAATGACCTTACATGGCCATCAAGTCCCAGAGCTGGACTTAAACTCAGAACTTCTGGCCCAGGGACACCTACAACGGTAAAAAGGCTCTCGCTTCTGTAGCGCCTCATGGCCTCAAACCATCCCAAAGCACTTTGCAGTCAATAAAACACAGTAACTGCATTTCAAAAAGAATATTGTAATATATAGTACAGTCTCCGAAAACAAAGGTATATGCCACAAAGCAGTCTTTAAAAAATAGCCTGCTTCAGATTGTTGATTGTATTAATGCACGAACTCATTTTTTAAAAAAATAAATTGTTTGAGTACCCAATTCATTTTTTCCAATTAAGGGGCAATTTAGCATGGCCAATCCACCTGGCCTGCACACCTTTGGGTTGTGGGGGCGAAACCAATCCAAACATGGGGAGAATGTGCAAACTTCACACGGACAGTGACCCAGAGCCGGGATCGAACCTGGGACCTCGGCACCGTGAGGCCGTAGGGCTAACCTACTGCACCACCGTGCTGCCCTAACTCATTTGATCCCTGTACAGACTAGCATTGATTTCCGAAGAGGCAGACTTCTAGCATGGCTGTCATCAGAGCCACTGATCGGTATAGTTCCGAATGATACAGAACCTTGGGAGCAAAGGAGTTGGTTTATTTTTGTAACTTGCCAAACCGGGTTTTAGTGGGTGGATACAGACCTGGTGAAATACTGCATTTGCCTTGAAACCAAAGCTGAACAAAAAATAAAAAAAACTTCTCTTTGGTTTCTGCCAATGACAAGTTTACTCTGGATCTAAGCCACAGTGCTGCTGGCCACACCTACACCTCAACAATACATCTCCTTCAGCAACTGAAAATGAGAGAAACTCCCAGGCCTTTCGGTCAGACACAAGTCCAAGCACGTTGTCACATTGTGTCTAACAATAATGACTGTTAATATGATGCTGTCGGAAGCGGCAAGTACTTGCAAACAAGCATTGGGCGCACAAAGATAATGAGTGAAGCTGTGGGACTGTTAGAACAGAAAGCGAAACAAGGGATGAGCTCTTCGGGTAATCTTCTATTTCAAAGGACTAGGTCTTTTTTTTTTTAAGTTAATTGTTTGGAGAAAATGACAAGTAAAAATAAAAAGTCTGAAAGTTCATTCCACACAAGAGCTGTAATCAAGCAATATTTCTAAACACTGGGATTGTCACATCAATGAACTTCCTGATAACCACAACAATTTACTTGCAGTTTTGCAAACACAAAGGTAAAACTGGGTGGTATTCTACTGTTTGAAACCAAAAATGTGCACAATATTATCCTGCAGTGAAACAGGATCAGAGGCATGCATACACCAGGGATCAGCAATAAACACAGCCTTCAATTTACATGGACAAAAACATTTTTTTTTGAATAAAGAAAAACTGCCCTTTTATAAAGTTGAGTCCAGAGCCACATACACCTCAAATCTCAAGATTCAAGAATTGAAGAGAAAGAACTCGAAAGAACTAGGGCAGCACGGTTGCACAGTGGCTAGCACTGTGACTTCTCAGCGCCAGTGTCCCAAGTCTGACTCCCCGCTTAGTCACCGTCTGTGCGGAGGTCTGCACGTTCTCCCAGTCTCTGCGTGGGTTTCCTCCGGGTGCTCCGGTTTTCTCCCACAGTCCAAAGACGTGCAGGTTAGGTGGATTGGCCATGCTAAATTGCACTTAAGTGTCCACAAAGGTTGAGGGGTGACCGGGGATAGGGTGGAAGTGAGGGCTTAAGTTGGTTGGCGCAGAATCAATGGGCCGAATGGTCTCCTTTTGCACAGTATGTCCTACGTTCTATGAATAACCTTTGCAGACTGCAAAAGTAGTTCATAAGAGGTATCATAGAATTTACAGTACAGAAGGAGGCCATTCAAGTCTGCACCGGTCCTTGGAAAGAGCATCCCACTCAAGCCCACACCTGTACCCTAATCCCTATAACCCAGCAACCCCATCCAACCTTTTTGGACACTAAAGACAATTTTAGCATGGCCAATCCACCGAACCTGCACATCTTTGGACTGTGGGAGGAAGCCAGAGCGCCCGGAGGAAACCCAGGCAGACGCGGGGAGAACATACAGACTCCTCACAGACCGTGACCCAATGGGGAATCAAACCTAGGACCTTGGAGCTGTGAAGCATCTGTACTAACCACTGCGCTACCATGCTAAGTCAACATTAAGGGCTATATGCCGATCTGATGCTTACTATCTGTACTCACTTTGGGTGAAGGCTAATAGGAAGAGACACTGATCAGTTGTGGTCACAGAAATCCTCCCTTCTACTATAAATGCCCTAAAAATTATTGATTAACAAAAAGGATAATCTTGCCTCTGCACTTTTCATGCGCACTCAGAAAGGATACTGCAAAGAGAATTAAAAGATCAAATCTGCAGTTATTAGTTCCTGCAGTTTATTGGAGATAAATGTGAATCAATGACGAGATGAAAGCTCCAGATTAAGTTAAAAAAATAATGCTCTGAAAGTCTGAGGAACATGAGGTGGGAGTCTCCAAGCCCATGCCGGAGTACTGCGCGCCGGTGCGGTGGGCGGCCATTCTACGCGGCCCCTCCGGCGATTCTCCGCCCGGGATGGGCCGAGTGGCCACGCAAAAAATACGGGTCCCGCCGGCACCGTTCTCATTTGCTCTTACTCGGCGGGACCTCGGCGTGCATGCACCCGGGGGCGGCCTGGTGGAGGGGAGGGGAGTCCGACCACTGGGGGGGGGGGGGGCTCCACTGTGACCTGGCCCGATCGGGGCTTACCGATCGGAAGGCCGGACACTCTGGCTGGGGGCCTCTTTTGTTCTACGCCGGCCCCTGTAGCCCTACGCCATACTGCGTCGGGGCCGGCGCGGAGAAGGGAGCCACTGCGCATGCGCGCATTGGCGCCGGTCCCACTGCGCATGCGCGCATTGGCGCCGGTCCCACTGCGCATGCGCGCATTGGCGCCGGTCCCACTGCGCATGCGCGCATTGGCGCCGGTCCCACTGCGCATGCACGCATTGGCGCTGGTCCCACTGCCCGTGGCACCCATCTGACACCAGGATCGGCAGCTGGAGCAGCATGGGTCGCTCCAGTGCCGTGCTGGCCCCCTGTAAGGGTCAGAATTGCTGCTCCTGAGAGCACATTGACACAGTCGAGAAACACAACGGTGTTTATGATGGTGTCAACACTTAGGATCAGAGAATCCCGCCCATGACCTTCTGAACAAGATAACATTGGCATTTGACATTCTGCCCATCCAAAAAGCATATGTACTTGTTCAGCTACCCAGCTCCTCCATTATACGGAATGCTATCATTGTTCATGTATAACCCACGCATTAGCCAATGGTCTCTGTTCTCACCCTGTCTGCATATGCCATCTACTCTCAGAAATTCTTGAGTACTGGGGGAAGGTGGACACCGGGATGCCGTGTCCCAATTTTATGCCTCAGCTGACATGCTGCTAATTCATGGTCAGCTATGGTCCAGTTGGTATCACATTAGGTTTTGAGTCGGAACATTGGAAGTTTGAGTCCTACTCCAGAGTCTGGAGCATGACAACTAGGCCGAGAGCACAGTATTGCACTGAGGGGTGCTGCACTGTTGGGATGCACCACCTTTCAGAGGAGATATTAAAGCAGATCGCACCTGCCCTCACGTGGAAGCCTAGCCACTGTTTCCAAAAGGAGCAGGGAGAATACTCCTCCATTTTCTAACTGACCAATAAACACATGTTAGCAACAGATTACCTCGTCATTATCACATTGCTGTTTGTAGGACTTTGCTGTGCACTTGATTAACTGACTGCTGCGTTTCCCACGTAGCAACTGTGGTTATAATACATTGCTGAATGCTTTGGGATGTCCCGAGATCTTGAAAGGTACTGTCCAAATGGAGGACTTTTAACAGGGCAAGTGAACCTGGTCACTTTGGGTCTATACAGCTCACATTATACTAAGCAGTACCTTCCTGAGCCAAGTAGCTTCCTCAGCCAAGAATCAAAAACCTTGTTCCAATTCTCTTCATCTGTGTTTAAAATTACATTTTAAGCAGTAGCCTGATGAATTAGTACCGTCACTGTACAGATTGGATCTCCCCACTCCCCCAGTCTGCAAGGACTTGCTGGGCACTAGAAGTCGAATACAGTGTAATATTACCAAAAGAATGGAGTAGACAGGTAATAAAACCAGTGGCTCGCGCTTGATCAAGAACTGCAGCTTGATGCATCCAAGGGTAATGCTTTTATATGGCCTTCATTCAATCCACTTAGCACAAGGCAACTCTTTCTATACTGAACCGATTGCTGCATGTATGCACAGTCCGTCAATTAATCTTTCAGGTACAGATATTCTCATCTTCAAAAATGCAGGAAGTGTGTGAATTAGTCAACAAGCAGAACCAAGTTGGAAATGAATGAAAACAGCCAAATGTTTTGATCCCATTTGAAGGCAATTACCATTGAATGAACAGCAAAGGCTATAGCCCTTGAACTTAACTGATTGACTTTGGATTGCAGTTTTCTATTCCTTTTTTAAAAATATATTTTTATTGATATTTTCAATTTATACACAGTAACATTTTACAATATTTACAGTACTTGGTTCTAGTATACATATTGATATAGTATATTCTAGTATATATATATATATTGATATTGCCCATCTTGGTGTACCTTCTTCCCTCTCCTTTCCCTTCTTCCCCACCAGCCCTTCCTTAGTATCCTCTTTTTTTGTTCAGGATGTACTGTCCCCTGGCTCCTATTCTCCCCCTTCCCTCCTCTTCCTTTTATGCTTTCTGCTCCCTCCCTCCATGCTCCATTTAGTTCCCCCAAGTTTCCTCCTCTCTTCCTCCGCCTCTGCCCCCACAGTTGTGTATTCCTGTCCGTCTTCTCCCCTCTCTCACTTTTCCCCCTCTAGTCGCTGGTGGCTTCAAACAGGTCTTGGATCAGGCGGACGAATTGTCCCCATGCTTTGAGGAAGCCTTCCTCCAACCCTCGGATGCTGTATTTGATCTTCTCCAAGTGGAGAAATTCCGCGAGATCTGCCAGCCAGTCTGCAGCTGTGGGTGGTGCTGCTCATCGCCAGCCGGGCAGGATTCTCCAGCATGCGATTAGGGAAGCGAAAGCTAGGGAGTCGGCCCTCTTCCCCATGTGCAGCTCTGGCTGTTCGGAGACTCCGAAGATTGCCAAGCTTGGGCAGGGCTCCACCCTCACAATCTTGGACATTGCCTCAGAGAAGGCTGTCCAGAACCCTCCAAGTTTGGGACAAGCCCAAAACATGTGGGTGTGGTTGGCCGGGCCCCTCTGGCACCATTCATATTTATCCTCCACCTCCAGGAAGAACCTGTTCATTCGGGTTCTGGTTAGGTTCAATTTTCTATGCTTGAACTTGGGTTCCATAAACAAAATCTACCAACTGCAGGACAATATTTTGAGGTCTAAAATAAAAGAGTTGAAGAAAAAACCATTTCATGAAGTGAAAAGTTAAATATGATTGAAGCAAAATACCTTAAAATATTTCCAACTATATCTTCTGAATTAGTGAAGAGTCTAATTCCACAGAAGAGTGGGCAGAAATAGTTTATTGTATGCTTGGTGCTTCATCTCTTTGCCACCGCCCACCTCCCCCCACCCACCCACCCCACCAAGGCATGAACTTTATTCAGCCTTTGTTGGAATACAGGCAAACCAAGGAATAGTTCCTGCTTCAAACAGGGAAAATGGAAGAATGGTGGAAACCAATTATCCTAATTCTGCATTTGTATGTACCAATTCCTGAAGAGACCATTTTGGATTTAGCCAGTCGCCACTACACCCCTGCCCTCACCGCCACTCCTCGCCATCCCCCCATATCTCCAAAATGAGTGTAGTGGGAGGGAGGAATCCAAGCATGCTTTATATTTTGCAGGCGAGGACAGCACAAATGACAGCCCATGGAGAGTTCAACATGACATCTGACTACAGAGATGCTCGGTTTCACTAGCTCTTGGCAAAACTGCTGCCAAAAGCACAGAATTGACTTGCTTTCCCATAGGCCCACACTCCAGTGGCTGACAGGTTCCAAAATATATGCACGAGGGGCACCCCAAGTTCAGTGTCTTGGACGTTCATAGTAGTTTTTTCAAAAAACACAGCATTAATTCAGGATAAGGAGTATGAGAAATATTGTGCTTGGCGCCAGCCCTATTAGATTCAAGATAGCAACAGGAGTAGGTTATCCAGCACCTTATAACTGTTCACTCAGTCCGTCATGGCTCAGCTGTACCTGAAGTCCATCCACCCACTGTTGCCCAACCAAAAATCTGTCTGAATTAAATTCTCTTCTAACCTAGCACCCATGGGTTGGAGAGGAGGGGGCGGGGTGGAAAGAAGAGAGCTGTCAAGATGATCACTACCTTTCATACGGAATGCTTGCTGACATCATCCTTGAATAGCCTTGCACGAATTGTTACACCCTCTTGTTTTGGAATCTTTATTTCCCTTTGATTGTTGAGGGCTGGGGAGGTTGGAAGGAAGGATCGCTTCCTCCACCATGCCAAATAGTTTAATTGTTTAAAAAAAAAAAAAAACATTTAGAGTACCCAATTTTCTTTTCCAATTAAGAGGCAATTTAGCGTGGCCAATCCACCTAGTCTGCATATCTTTTTTGGTTGTGGGGGCGAAACCCATGCAAACATGGGGAGAATGTGCAAATTCCACACGGACAGTGACCCAGACCCAGAGTGAACTTGGGACCTCGGCATTGTGAGTCAGCAGTGCTAACCACTGCGCCACCCGTGCTGCCCCCAATTGAGTCATCTTAAACAGTGCAATTAGATCCCCCTTCATTTCAACACTGCAGGGGATAGAAGCCTCGTCTATGCAATCTATCTCCATAATTGAACCCTGGCGAGTGTGCTTTGTATCCTAGTCCCTGGGCGATCTCTCTCGTGCACTTTCTCGGAGATACTAAGCCAATGCACAGAGTGGAAGAGGGCAAGCTCCCAATCCATCTCCGTGCTCCAAAAAACCAATTAAATTCACCGTCCACAGACAAGGGCATACCAGATCCAAACTGACAAGAACAGGTATTACACCTGATCTTTGGCTTGATCTTAGCCAGCATTTCAATTGTTTTGACCACAGCAAACGTCAGCACAAATCATCCTTACCGATGACCATAGCCTGTTGGTTTAACAAGACCACATTCCAGGAAGTGCTCTCTTTTTCACATTATAGCTGAGGAAAACAAACCCAAAGTAAGCACAGAACAAGATCGAGCAAACCTAAAGCCAAACCTGGAGCAAACCTCTTCGAAAGCTCTTGTCCAGAGTCTAAACTTAATCTGCCGTAAATCAAAATGCAAGAATCAGATTGCGACATGTCTGTGGTCGCATCAGGGACACCGTCATTTTATGAACAGCAGTCAAATGGCAAAAATGAACAATTTAAAAGACTAAACTCTTAATCACAATGCCATCTCTCAGATTACAGACCGTCAAATTTGTTGCACATTTAAAAACACTGAAGTCACTTAACTACAACATAAATCACATCGGAAAACGCATGGCAATGGTGCATAGCTCCTCTTTCGCAGAACTCTCTCCGCAGAAGCTACAGACTGGCTCCATGTTTCAAAAATATCAATGCAAAAAAAAAGTCAAAATATGACAAAATAGATTAAATAAGACATTTTAATTAAACCAATTGTGACATGCTCAAAAAAAGTTATCAGAACTTTGATACCATCCAGTTCCTTAAGCAATTGAGTCTCAGGTCATAACCACTTATACTGAAAAAAAAGAGCCAATTACGTATTCAGTTTTGTTAAATGTGGGTCAAACGGGTACTCTCGCTATAAAGGTACTGGATTAGTGAGATACTCCGAGCAACACATCAGATTAGAAGAATGACACACAAGTTCAACCATATTACCGAATAGGATGGTCGAAACAAACTGCATCCAAATTTCCTCTCCAAGAACAGTTAAATCTTTCACTGTTAAAGGCATTCCCTGCAGGCATGGGCAAAACCAGCCCAATCTACACTTCTATCATAATTCAGGAACTGTCCTTTGTTTGGGTTTCTCCAAAGATCTCAATGCACAACCTCTTGAAGCATTTCTATATATTTGTGTTTTAAGTGTCATGCGCGATTGAGTAGATCAGTGAATGAACTTGCATTTTTTTTTCTCCCCATTAAGGGGCAATTTAGCATGGCCAATGCATCTACCCTGCACATCTTTAGGTTGTGGGGTGAGACCCACGCAGACACGAGGAGAAAGTGTGCAACCGCCACACGAACAGTGACCCGGGGTTGGGATCGTACTTGTATTTTTGAAGTGTCTGTCCGTGACCTCCGGACGTCCCAGAGTGCTTACTCATCAAACAGCATCTTTTGAAGGGGACTCATTAAGGTTGCCATGTTGGGAAGCACAGCAAGTCAACTTTCACACAGGGGTCCACAGAAAGCACCGAACTGTGAACAAGTGACCAAATAATCTGTTTTTTAATGTTTGCTTGAAGAGAAATATATATCGGTTGAGACATTGAAAAAAAAAAGCAGTGATGTTTCCTCAAATAATGCCATTCGATCTTGTACTTGCACTAGAACATGAACAGGCAAGCAGACCGTACATCGATTTGATGTATAAAACAAAGGATGGCACCTCTGACATCTCTCTTTTTACTGCAGTGGAAGACTCGGCTTAGATTGTGACTGTATTATTGGATTGCCCCTTGAGCTCAGCAACTGACTCAAGCTGACACTAGTAATAAGCAAAATGAAAGAGTAGGGCTTGCCAAATTACATCTCTGACCTCTCAAAATTGCATTTCTGATGCAACCAGCCCTGTTGATGTAGAGCGAGCATTCCACCAATACCAAAATAGTAGGGTTGGGTACAATCTCCAAATAGCTCAATGGTTGCTGATCCATTTAATAATGCAGCACAGACAGAGGCACTCACACCAGTTTTACTAGCTCTTTTAAGAGTTACCAAGCTCCCCATATCCAACTAAAATTTAACTTGAACATTTGTTCAACTACCTTTTGCAAGTTGCTGCGGAATCTACTTTCACCATGTTCCAGTTAATAACCAATTACTCATGTCGCCCCAGGTTGTTTTGTCAAATAATCCTCTAATTATCAACCCTTTTACCACTGGAGACAATTTTGCCCCAATTACCTCATTAAAACACTTCACAACTTTTAACACCTCCCTTTGACCTCCTAAGCTACAAGCAGTGCAAGCCCAGACTCTCTAGTCTTGCACCACCACCAATGTCTTTCATCAGTAGTCCTGGCCGGATTCTCCCAGCCCTGACCCAGGTCGGAGAATCCCCGCTAATGCACCACGCTGCACGACGCCGGCACGCGATTCTCCGCAGAGCGGAGAATTGGCACCATTGGCACCACCGTGGTTGGCGTGGCGCCAGTCGGCCGAATCTCCGGCCCAGATGGGCCGAGCGGCCGTAAGAAAAGAGCAGAGTACCGCCGGCGTCGTTCTAACCTGCTCTGAGCCGGCGGGACCTTGGCGTTGAAGGGTCGGGTGGTGGCCTGTGGGGGGGGGGGGTTCCGATCCCAGGGGGCCTCCAATGTGGCCTGGCCCGCGATCGGGGCCCACTGATCGGCGTGCCGGCCTCTGTGGCTGGGGCCTTCTTTACTACACGCCGACTCCTGTAGTCCTGCACCATGTTGCGTCGGGGCCGGTGGGTTGAAGGAGGCCACTGCGCATGCGCACATTGGCGCCGGCACCACTGCACATGTCCTCGCTGCTGCCGGCGCACCTGTGCATGCGCAGATCCTGCGGCGCACAGTTCACACCGGGATCGGCAGCTGGAGCGGACCGCTCCAGCGCCGTGCTGGCCCCTTTTAGAATTAGTCCTGGGAGCAGCCCATTCACGCCGTCGTAAAACGCGATGGCGTTTCCGCGGGATTGGAGAATCCCCTCCCCTGTTTCAGCAAAGCTCCTTTGCATCCTTTTCTGAAATGTTAGCCACAATAGTGGAGATCCAACCAGGGTTCTACTTAAAGATTCAATATACTTGCTTTTTGTATCCCATGTCTTTCTTAAAAACATTCGCATTTAGCGGCACCATCTCAACTTACCCTGCCATATTCAAAGACATGTACACAAACCGCAGGTCACTCTGCTCCTTACATCCCCTACAAATTGCATTATATTGTTTGGGTATATTACCTCCACCCCTGGGCATTCTTGCCTCAGCGTTACAAATTAAATGTATATGTTGAACATTTTTATCTTTGCAATGTTCAACTATTTGTTGCTGGAATTAACAAAATTACTTGGGTTGACTATAAACCAACTTGAAAGCAAAAACCAAGAAACCAAATGGTCCTTTAAAAAAAGGACTCAATGCC
Source organism: Scyliorhinus torazame (assembly GCF_047496885.1). Taxonomy (NCBI): domain Eukaryota; kingdom Metazoa; phylum Chordata; class Chondrichthyes; order Carcharhiniformes; family Scyliorhinidae; genus Scyliorhinus; species Scyliorhinus torazame. Next base: position 70,304,390 of record NC_092728.1, read on the forward strand.
AGTACTCGGAAGAGTTTGGAAATAGAAACTGTTCTAGATCAGAGTTTTTCAAAATTGGATTTGGCCCAATAACACAAACATTGGGCCAATGCTACTTATGGAGTGCAGTTAGTTATTACGGAAGCATGCCTCATCACTAATGGCAAATTGTTACCCGAGTGCAGAGGGAACCACCCATTTATGTTCCACACGATCTGGATATACTAGTTATACAAAGAAACACTGTTTATCCAGCCCTGACATGTTGTGTAGGTGGCACAGTCCGTCACCTCCTTTCAGCTACGAGTTTCCCCGAGGCATGGGAATCCCAACAATTTCTCTTTTTAAACTTATTTTGGTTGGGTTAGATGCATCATTCGAAAGGCAGCACCTCACAACACTACAGCACCTAATTTCGATCCTGGCTCCGGGTAACTGTCCGTGTAGAGTTGGCACATTCTCCCAGCGTCTGCGTGGGTCTCACCCCCACAACCCAAAGATAATAATAATCTTTATTAGTGTCACAAGTAGGCTTACATTAACACGGCAAATGAAGTTACTGTGAAAATCCGGTGGTCGCCACACTTCGGCGCCTGTTCAGGTACCTGGGAGGGAGAATTCAGAATGTCCAATTCACCCAACAAGCAGGTCTTTTGCGAATTGTGGGAGGACACCGGAGCACTCGGAAAAGAACCACGCAGACACGGGGAGAACGTGCAGACTTTGCACAGACAGTGACCCGAGCCGGGAATCGAACCGGGGTCCCTGGAACTGTGAAACAACAGTGCTAACCACTGTGCTACCATGCCGCCCAAGTGCAGGGTAAATGGATTGCCCCTTAATTGGAAATGAGAGAGAGAATTGGGTACTTTAAATTTAGGGAGCCTGAGGAATCATAGAATCCCTACAGTGCAGAAGGAGGCCATTCAGCCCATCCGCGACTGCACCGACCCTCTGAAAGAGCACCCAACCATGGCCCACTCCCCCCTCCCCTCCCCTCCCCATCCCTGTAACCCAGTAACCCCACCTAACCTTAAGGGGCACTTTAGCATGGCCAATCCACCTAACCTGCACATCTCGGATCTGTGGGAGGAAACCGGAGCACCCGGCAGAAACCCATGCAGACACTGGGAGAAAGAACAAACTCCACAAAGTCGCCCAAGGCTGATATTGAACCCGGGTGCACTGTGCCACCGTGTCTCTTTGTTGACATACAGAAAAAAAACTGCAGGAAACTATTATTCAGGGCTCTTCATAGTGTCCCTCACCACCCACAGAAAACTCTTCTGCAGACAAAACCTAGGCCTTAGATTCCCACCCTGCTGCTTTCTGGAGTGGTGGAACATAGATTTAATACGCACCAAGTTGCTTGTAGTAATTCACAGAGCAAGTACTGAAGGGTGATGTCTCTCCAATGGACATCCTAGCAGTAAGCTGCATGCCAGCATATACCGAGATCAGCACAGGTCTCCCTCACCCATGGTGACAGCATCTGGGGAAAGTGGTGCTAAATGGAGGGGATGTAAAATACTAGAGAACAATACATTCAAGAAAACAGTACAATTACTCACACCTCATTATATCTCGATGATAACCAACAACATAGAGCATGTCAGGAGCACAGTTTTTGTAGGCATTTCAGCAATTGTTTTACAGATTTCACCAAAGGTGGCGATGGTGGAGTGGGGAGGGAAAGCTGGTGGTTTAGTCGGTTCTTGGCTCAGAGGCCACAGCAGATACTATTACTGGGGTTCTTGACAGGAACTACTGGCCTGTGCTCTTAAACACTATCAAACGTTCCAGGCAGGCATTCAAAAGATATGGGGTGGAATTCCCCCACGCCCCCAACACTGGGCGTGATTCTGTGATCCTGAGGCTGTGTTGATGCCGTCGGAAACACCGTCGCGTTTTTCGACGCGTCAACACGGTCTCAGGATCAGCAATTCTGGCCCCTACAGGGGGCCAGCACGGCACTGGAGCGGTTCACACCGCTCCAGCTTCTGACCCGGCGTCAACTGGGCGCTGCGGGATCCGCGCATGCGCAGTGGCGCTGTAGCCACGTAAAATGGCTGCTTCCAGATTAAATTGGTCAAATCCCGATCCAAAATGGCGAACGGCAGAGGCTGATGGGAAAATCAGCCAACAGGACTCAAACGGAAGGCTGCAGGTAAAACAGTGTATTCACCTCTGGGGGAAGCCAGACTGACAAATCATGCAGCCATTAACATCACAACAATCCAGCCATCTGCAGAGTGAACAGCCATCCCCAGGAACAATTGCTATACATTAGCATTTGTAAAGCTACTCCAGACCTCTCGGCACCAAGAGAGGCTAACACAAAGAAAGGAATGCCCCATTATTGGAGCATATCGAACCGAGGGATTGGGACCAAGTCCAATCACTTGGAACCAGGGTCAAGGTCCGCCCCGAGAGGCGGGAAGACCCTCGCTAACTATAAGAGTAAGGGACCAAGTTCAGATCGACCCTTCTCTTCCTGCTCGCAACCTTCGCAAGAACCTTCGACAAAGAAACAAGTAAGCTTGACTCCAGCGATCGCTACCCGATAGAGACTCCTAGCCATCGACCTGTATCAGCCTTTGAATCCCGCAGGCCAGACCCAATTCGATAAACCATTTGTTTCCCTGACCTGGTGGGCCATTCCTAAAGTTAAGTATTGGCCAGAGTGGTAGGTTTTGATATAGACAGTACGATTATTGTATAAGTATTTATTGCTGTATATATAATAAATGATCATTGTTTTAACTCTTACTAAGCGGTGTGCTGTATTATTAATCAGAACTTGAGCTTGAACCACGTGGCGGTATCAGAAAGATACCTGGCGACTCGTGAGCAAAGATGACAGAATTAGAACTAATAAAACTAAGGCTAATAAGAGCAACAGCGCCAACGTGCACAAGCGCAGTGGCATCGGCGCAAACGCGCACATGTGCAGTGGCTTCCTTCACCGCGCCAGCCCTGACGCAGCATGGCGCAGGACTACAGTGGCCGGCGCAGAGGAAAGGAGGCCGCCAGCCAGAGAGGCCGGCCCGCCGATCGGTGGGACCCCCCCCACCCCGGGGTAAGACCACCCCCCCCCCCACCCCGGGGGTAAGACACCCCCCCCTCCCCACCCTGGGGGTAAGACCCCCCCCATAGGCCGCCCCCGGACCCTTCAATGCTGCGGTCCCTCCGGCTGAGAGCAGGTGTGGACGCCGCCGGCGTGACTCGCCGTTTTTACGATGGCCAAGTGGCCCCCTACCGGCGCCACACCAACCACAGTGGCGCCAATGGGCTGATTCCCCGGTCTGCGGGGAATCACGCGCCGGCGTCGGGGCATCGTGGTGCGATACACTGTGTTTGCTAGTGGGCATGGTGGGAGAATGCAGGTATGGTGAGAGAATATGGCAGGAGAACCAGAGATCAGTTGCATGCTGGCTTGAATTTACAGTGGGATCTTTCACTGGTGCTGTCCATGGCAGGTTGGAAAGACACGAGAGGATGCATTTACATCCCGCTAATTACATGCAGATGAGCCTGCAGGAAAACACACCTGTGTGAAACATGTCCGGAACAACGTTACGTGCGGATGTTGCGACTCACCTGACCAGTACCTGGGGCTGAGGCCACCTGCAACCCAGGACCACCAGGTACTGGGTTGGGGGAATATCTGCAGGTGGACCTTCCAGATTAGGTGTCCTGGAGGGGATCCCTCCTCCAGTCGCAGAGATCCATCGGGATGAGGGGGGCGATTTTTCCACTGTTTTAGCCAACGGAAACTTCTAGTCGTGCCAACAATGAACCTGCGCCACAGGTATCCTGACAGCAGGGGAATGGTTCAAATCAAAAATCCCATTGACAGCAGCCGGCGAGGAGATCCCACCGCCGGCCAATGTCCTGCTTCCTCCCGCTTTCGGAAAACATGCAGCAACGGCACAGAAAATCCGCCCCCCCGCCTCCCAATCTTCTTTATCAGGAGATCCATCTTCCAGTCAGAGTGTGGCCCTGGGGATCCATCTTCATTTTCAGGTGGTCCACCACTTTCTTCAATCGTGGGTCAGTGATATTGGGCACCTTTCCAATATGGAGCTGGAGGATCTGCCGTATTTTCACACCGGCCACCGCAGCAGGAAACACTCCACGTTCCCAGCCTGCCACAGCAGTCTCAAAATGGGAGAATTTCACCCTTAGATTTTTGACATAGAAGCCATAGAATAGCATATCTACAGTGCAGGAGGCGGCAATTCGGCCCATCGAGCCTGCACCAGCCAATGGAAAGAGCACCCTACTTAAGCCCATGCTTCCACCTACACCCAGTAACCCTACCCAAGCTTTTGGACACTAAGGGGCAATTTATCGTGGCCAATCCACCTAACCTGCACATCTTTGGACTGTGGGAGGAATCTGGAGCCCCTGGAAGAAACCCATACAAACTAGGGTGTCATGATATTTAGATCAGCATATCATGGTGCAATCAAACACACACTGATGGACATGCAGTAGGACCAACCAACACACACACACAACACCGCAGCCAATCACCAGTGCGAGCACACGCACTATAAAAACAGGGGACACTACAGTTCCCGCTCATTCCAGCAGCAGCCAGCTCAGAGCACCGAGCTCAGAGCCTGCCACTCAGACATTCACCATGTGCTGAGTGCCTCAGTAATAGGACAGGGTCCACAGATTAGCTTGTAATGCACGTACCCAAGTTAGCAGTGTGCTGTTACAGTTAAGTAGTAAATAAAATTGAGTTACACCATCTCCAGCCATGTTGGATCGTTTGTACACCAGAACACCCAACACGACATAGGGGAGAAAGTGCAAACCCCACACAGATCCCTTATATGAAATGGTTTCAGAAACCCTGAATGATGGATTTGATTCCACTGAACCTGGGAGCACACAGCCAGTTTCAGCTTGCAAGCCAAAACATCCAGTACCCATGCACTTTGAAACTGTGAATTCAGTCTGGCTGCAGACAGATATTCATTCTCAAAATACATATGTTTGCACTGTTCCCAGATAGATTTTACCTTTGAATCCAATGAAGAGTGGGGTGGGGTTTGGTATTTGTAGGAAGAAATAAAGCGTAATTTGCCCTGAATATCTGATCTGCAAGTCTTCCATTGATATGAACAGCATTTTGAAATTAGAAATGTAATTGAGAAAATTTTAATCTGTTCTAAAAGCCAAAACAAAAAAGGTCTCCAAACCCAAAGCCCTGGACATTTCATAATTGCTGCATCAAAACTGGACAAGAAATCTGTTGAATTATACCTTAAAACGCAAACTTTCAGTTATAGATCTGTATTGATGCTACCCCAGCCAGCAAGCACAGGCTTCAGGGACACAGATTTCACTCCATTTCAACCTTTAAGACAGAGATACAATTCCTGTTGCAGCAATTAGGCTGGTTTCAAAGGAGCTTACAAACACTAGTGAAGTCGAACAGTTCCCGGAGTATAAGAACAGGAGTAGGCCATTCAGCCCCTCAAGGCTGTCCTACAATTTAATGGTATGATGGCTGATTTGTGACCCAACTCCATATACTGCCCATACAGCAAAAACATTCCCAACTGCTCATTCAGTTGTTAAGTGTCTACTTGAAAGTTGCGACTTTTTCGAATAGCACCAGAGGTGGCCAGTGGACTACATGCACACCCAGTGCAGTTCGCTCACCTGGGGCAGCACGGTAGCATTGTGGATAACACAATTGCTTCACAGCTCCAGGGTCCCAGGTTCGATTCCGGCTTGGGTCACTGTCTGTGCGGAGTCTGCACATCCTCCCAGTGTGTGCGTGGGTTTCCTCCGGGTGCTCCGGTTTACTGCCACAGTCCAAAGATATGCAGGTTAGGTGGATTGGCCATGATAAATTGCCCTTAGTGTCCAAAATTGCCCTTAGTGTTGGGTGGGGTTACTGGGTTATGGGGATAGGGTGGCGGTGTGGACCTTGGGTAGGGTGCTCTTTCCAAGAGCCAGTGCAGACTCGATGGGCCGAATGGCCTCCTTCTGCACTGTAAATTCTATGATAATCTATGGTGGCACATCCGTCACGCACACGTAACAGTCAGCACAAATCTAGTTCTCAGCATCGCCTTTTGTGCAGCAAATTAAATTTTTTGAAAAGAGGGTAGAGATGAGATATCAGAGAATCATGAGCGGGATTCTCCGACCCCCCCGCCGGGTCGGAGAATCGCCGGGGTCTGGCGTGAATCCCGCCCCCCGCCGGTTGTCTAATTCTCCGGCACTGGATATTCGGCGGGGGCGGGAATCGTGCCACCTCGGTCGTCGGGCCCCTCCCCGCCGATTCTCCGGCCCGCGATGGACCAAAGTCCCGCTGCTGGAATGCCTGTCCCGCCGGCGAGAATCAAACCACCTCTCTTACTGGTGGGACTAGGCGACGCGGGCGGGCTCCGGGGTCCTGGGGGTCGCGCGGGGCGATCTGGCCCCGGGGGGGTGCCCCCACGGTGGCCTGGCCAGTGATCGCAGCCCACCGATCCGCGGGCGGGCCTGTGCCGTGGGGGCACTTTTTTCCCTCCGCCTCTGCCACAGCCTTCCCCATGGCCGACGCGCAAGAGACCCCCCCCCCCCCACTGCGCATGCGTGGGGATGACATCAGCAGCCGCTGACACTCCCGCACTTGCGCGGATTTCTGCCGGCCGGTGAAGTCCTTTCGGCCAGGGCTGGCGTGGCGCCAAAGACCTTTCCTGCCAGCTGGCAGCGCACCAACCACTCCGGCGTGGGCCTAGCCCCGCAAGGGGAGGGCTTGCCCCTTAAAGGTGTGGAGAAATCGGCACCTTTGGGGCAGCCCGAGGCCGGAGTGGCGCCTGCCACTCCATCCCGTCGGGACCCCCCGCCCCGCTGGGTAGGGGAGAATCCCTGCCCATAACACATTAGGTGGCCATTCAGCCCATTGTACTTGCACTGATTCTTGGCAGAATAACCATGTTTAGTCTCACATCTTTGTCTGTAACCCTGTTAAATTCTTTATCCTTGCATACCTATCCATAAACTGCTTTTAAAAAACTGAAGTCAGTTTCCACCACTTGTCAGGATCTGCTCGATCTGAACAACGCAAATTAGTATTTCTCAATGCCCTAGAACTTTTGAAGTTATGACGTCTGATTACTAACCAATCAGAGGAAATGCTTTTTTTCCTCTCTGGACACTATCTAAACCAGTTAAAAACCTCTTTCGGTAACTTTTTAAACCTTCTCAGTTACCATGGAAAATCAGTCCCATCGAACTCAGGAACATAGCAGCAAGAGGAAGACATTCAGCTCCTTGAGCCTGCTCCTCCATTCAACTAAATCATGGCTGATAAGTTTAGATCAACACCCATGTCCCTGGATGTCAACATCTGGAAGTCCAATTGATCTCAATCTTGAACATACTCAATGACCGAGCTTCCAAAGCCAAGTGAAACATTCTTTCAGCATCTACCCTATCTAGCCCCTTAAAAAATGTTATAAGTTACAATGAGATTGAGTCTCATTCTTCTAAACTTTAAAATAATAAATAAATAACCTTTATTGTCACACAAGTAGGCTTACATTAACACTGCAATGAAGTTACTGTGAAAAGCCCCTAGTCGCCACATTCCGGTGTTACGGGCCAGGGTTTAGAGAACCCCAAAGTGTATCATGGAGTTCACTGACTCACAACTTTTAATAGATTGTGGTATGGGGAGCACACGGCCCACTCTACAGGTGTGGTACAGCAGAAATGGAAAAGTTTTTTTTTTTTTTAAAAAGCAAAACAACGTTTATTCTATGAACTCAAGTTGACCTTTTTAAAAAATACAGTGAACATCTTAGCAACCATTAATTCAAATACAATCCCCAAAGAATAAAACACTTAAGTAATCCTGAATAACTTCCCAAACAACATCCAGAAGACAAAAGAAACACCTTTTAACAGAAGCACATCAGGTTTACATTCACTACAGAAAACATTTATGATTCTGAATTCACCAAATGATCAAGAGATAGTCTTTTCATGGCAGAGAGATCAACAGTACACCTGCTTTGACTGGCTTCAGCTTCAACACTGAAAACAAAACTAAAACACACCCTGCAGCAAACAGCCCAAAACGAAAGTAAAAAGCTGACAGACAGCCCAGCTCCACCCACACTCTGACATCACTGATAAACACCCATTTCTTAAACACTCATTTTCTTAAAGGTACTCTCACATGACACCGGCGCCTGTTCAGGTACACAAAAGAAGAATTCAGAATTCTTAGCTGGTACGGGAATTGAACCCGCGCTGCTGGCCTTGTACTGCATCACAAACCAGCTGTCTAGACCACTGAGCTAAACCAGCCTTGTAGAGAATACAGGCCCAGGCGCCTCAATCTCTCCTCATAGGACAATGCCGCCATCCCAGGGATTAGTCTGGTGAACCCCCACTCCCTCTGTGACAAGTAAATTCTTCCTTGGGCAAGGGGACCAAAACCATACACAATACACCATGAGCAGTTTAAGGCTTTATACACTTGAAGCAAGACTTATTTACTCCTCTCAAATCCACTTGCAATGAAGTTCACCACGCCATTTGCCTTCCAAATTGCTTGCTGCACCTGCATGTCAGTTTTCAGGGACCTGTGAACAAGGAAACCCAGGTCCCATTGGACAACATGGCCTTCCAAGATCTCCCCAGTCAAAAAGAACTCTGCACCTTCACCCCCCCTACCAAAATGGATAACTCACTAGGTGCCCACTCACTGAGCCTATGCAAATCTCCATGAAGTCTCTTTGCATCATCCTCAACTCCCATTCCCACCTTGTTTCATGTTATGGGCAAACTTGGAAATATTACAATAGGCCCCTGCTTCCAAATCTTATATACGTAATCAGCTGGGGCCCAATTACTGATCCTTGCGGTACTCCACTAGTCCCAGCCTGCCAAGTGGAGAAGGATCCATTTATATCTACACTAATTAATTGGTGGAAAACAATTCTAAATGTACACTTTCCAACCTCTCCTCAACTGATGTTCCTTATTGTACCCCAGGACCATCCATCTTTCCTGAAGTGAGACCAGACTTTCTACAACACTTGGGCTTAGGCGTAGCCAGCGATTTATAAAGTCTTCGTGTAATTCCTTTACTTTTATATTCTATGCCTCCATTTATAAATCCAAAATGACCAAATGCAAACACTTTATATCAACTTAACCTGCCACATGTAGGGATTAAATAGGCAAATGAATGGCTGAAATGCACCCTTTAACCAGAGGTCCTGAAAATTAATTTAAGATAGTTTGAACAAGAACCCAATATTCCAGATCCCCCCTCCTCCCCATAGCAGTACTTTATTACACATTAGATGTGTGGTACAAAAAAGTAGTTTACCTGTGGAAACGCACAGGTAAACGTACACTGGTGACTCCAGCACTGAAGGGAAGTAGAGTGAGATGGCAGTTAGACTAGTACTTCCCATATTCTTCCACCCAGGTGTAGAGCAAGTCCAAGATGTTACTTTAAAAAGAAAATCTAGTTTACAAGCAATGTCCCTGTAAACTGTGCAGGGAAAGCCTCCGCATAGGCTGTGCACATGTTGGCCACTTTCAGTTATCACAGGTGTATGGCTAACAAAACAATTTAAAGGGCTGCGCACTTAAAGAAATACCCGTGTATTCCAAAAGTAATTAGAGGTTACGCTGTGAAAGCGTATTACAACCATCCACAACCACATGAAGTGGTTTTCCTGTTCTCCGCAGATTACAACACAAAAAACGTCAAAGCATTCCACAGGTGTATTATCAAAAAAAGGTTTAGACACTGAGCCATGGAAAGAGATATTAGAGATAATGGCCGCAATGTAAGAGAAATGAAACAGAGCCCTGTGTCTGGCGTGTTTAGCCGGGTGTGTCCCAGTGCTGGCAACGCCGTGAACGACCCTGCTATTAAATGGGGCTCTGCTTCATTGCTGGGCTTCGGCGAGGAACGCCCTGCTGAGGCTGCACTTAGTCCCCTTTCCTGCACAGTACGAAGTCTTACAACACCAGGTTACAGTCCAACAGGTTTGTTTCGATGTCACTAGCTTTCGGAGCGCTGCTCCTTCCTCAGGTGAATGCAGAGGTCTGTTCCAGAAACACATATATAGACAAATTCAAAGATGCCAAACAATGCTAGGAATGCAAGCATTAGCAGGTGATTAAATCTTTACAGATCCAGAGATGGGGTAACCCCAGGTTAAAGAGGTGTGAATTGTATCAAGCCAGGACAGTTGGTATGATTTTGCAGGCCAGATGGTGGGGGATGAATGTAATGCGACATGAATCCCAGGTCCCGGTTGAGGCCGCACTCATGTGTGCGGAACTTGGCTATAAGTTTCTGCTCGGCGATTCTGCGTTGTCGCGGGTCCTGAAGTCCGCCTTGGAGAACGCTAACCCGGAGATCAGAGGCTGAATGCCCTTGACTGCTGAAGTGTTCCCCGACTGGAAGGGAACATTCCTGCCTGGTGATTGTTGCGCGATGTCCGTTCATTCGTTGTCGCAGCGTCTGCATGGTCTCGCCAATGTACCACGCTTCGGGACATCCTTTCCTGCAGCGTATGAGGTAGACAACGTTGGCCGAGTCGCACGAGTATGTACCGCGTACCTGGTGGGTGGTGTTCTCACGTGTAATAGTGGTATCCATGTTCAGGAAAGGTACCCTTTCCTGCAGGAAGAGATCAAAATGGTGCCCCAATCTCAGACCCCCCCCCCACACACAAATTAACCAATCCCCTGCATCCCACCGCTTAAGGACAGGACACCCCAGGGCCAGATCCCTGGCGTGGGCAAGATGCCTCCTGGGCAGCTTGGCACTGTCAGTCTGGCACCCTGGCAGTGCCACCTGGCTACCCTTGCAGGAGGCAGGTTCAGGCTGTTGAGTTGGATGATCAGCCCTGATTGTGATGTTGCTAGAGCAGGACCAAAAACTAAGAGCTAGGTTTTAAGAAGAGGAAGGAGGTAGCAGACTTTAGGGTGTGAACTCTGGTGTACAAGCAACAAATGCTGGAACCACACAGCAAAGATTGGTTAATGGTTTGGATCAATGGAAACTCTCGACCCAAATCTAACTTTTTCTTGTTTCAGATGTTGAAGAAGCTACTGTGGATTTCATTTTTAAGTAAAATTATCTTATTCCAGCTGTTGTTCTGACAACTTTGTCAAGTTGGCAATCGATTGGAAATTTATAATACATTTATCAGTGTGGATTCTACTACAGTTGTCCTGTGTTCTGGTTTAAATCCTCAGTAGCCAAATTGAAGTAACTTTTAAGGACTTTTCTACCAAGGGCTGCCAGAAGTCGTCTTGTCAAACACGAGTCAGGCAAATTAAACCATCAAAATCATGAGCAGCAAGCTGGAATGTCCAACAATTTTCAGCATGTTGAAACCAATTTCTGGCCATGTGGCATCCTTGTGCAGAATGGATGATGAGAATAAAATAAAAGATATCTAAAACAAAGACAAACATGGAATAGGCAATGAAATAAATAAATAAAATGGGAAATGGGGAACAGCATGACCAATTTTCTGAAAATTCGTCCTTGGCAAGTACCAATTCCTGCTGTCCAAACGTGGCTGTCGTGTTGGGTGTTCCAATATACAAACGAACCAACACGGTTGTAGATGGTACAACTCTGTTTTTATTATTCTGTACAATAACAACTGTTAACTTCTGGCTGTGGTTCGTACTTCACCAGCTAACCTGTGGACCCAGCCCTAGCACTATCTTAGAGAGGCACTCAGCACATGGTGTATGTCTGAGTGGCACGCTGTGAGCTCTGTGCTCTGAGCTATCTCCTGCTGGAATGAGCGGGAACTGTGGTGATCCCTGTTTTAGTGCGTGTGCTCTCACTGGTGATTGGCTGTGATGTTGCGTGTGTTGATTGGTCCGTCTACCTGTCCATCAGTGTGTGTGTGTGATTGTACCATGATATGTTAATATGGATATCATGACAGTCGCTATTTCAAGCTCCTTCTACTCCAATCCCACCACTACTTGGACCATCTTATTGAGCCACATAAGCTTTCACATGCCCTGTTCTTATTCTACTACATTACTGTTTGTTGGCTCTTACTTCATGTCATTATCTCTTGCTTGCTCTCTTACTTCCTGTCATTATGCTTCTGCACTGCATTCAAACTTCTTACCACTCTCCTTAAAAACCATGCCCGCTATCGGTGTCCTCTCTCTTCCAGTCAGTATATCTCATGTTGCTCACTGGATAAACCTGCTATGCAACCTGGCGAAGCTATAAAAGTACATGACAACAGACCTTTTTTGAAGACTATTTCATTGTAACGTGCCTGAAGCGGACGGCATCCGATTGGCCGCCTATTTTATTGCGCTATGCTTATCCTTTGACTTCAATTGAAAAGTGAAAGGTTCACTGGGATCTGCTCAGACCGAGCAGCTTTCTGCTGGGTTCTATCAGGTCAGAATTATTCCATTGTGTTTCTGTGCCATTATACACAAGGTGAAATTTTACCAACCTGATATTCTGCCGGCAACCTATGGAGGAGTGCTAAATGTTCAGAGCCACTTAGAACTGGAAACTCATTTTGCGACTTCTTAAATGCCCATTTTCAGAGATCCAAATGAGGTGTCCCCACAGACTAAACTGTCCCAAATCCCACGATCTGGACAAATGGTACCAACTACAGGCTACAACAAACAGTCAGCAACTCGCTCAAGTGTCATTCCCACCTTTAAGAAACCTTAAATTCATGAAACACTTCATCAGTGCTATATCATGTATTTATTTTGTAGGAATTTTATAACTGTGAAAATGCAGCTTTAAAAAGGTCACGGTCAACATCTGTGCTGTCAGAACACCAGATCTTGACGAATTAGGCCATGTGGAAAGAATTCTGTAATGCATTAAGAATCAGCTGCGAACATTTTACTCAGCCGAGGACACTTGAACCATCACTGGGACAAAAAAAATGGCAGAGCTGTACTTCAGCTGCTCCATCAGAACCCCATGAAGTTACTGCCACCTTCTTTCGGAGTATTTGAAGGTCATGCAGTCAAGCATTCACCTGTTTAAAATGCCCCACCTCAAACATTTTACAGTGCAATATTAAATGCTTCATGGGCGGTTGGATATTTTTCTACTCTCAATATCCTCAGACATCAATCACAGTAAAATAGAGGAAATCCCAGAAACTCCAAAACATCCTGCTTCTAAAATGGAGCTTTCCAGAACAAAACAACAACACCGCCACCAATGTGTGGATGAAACAAAGAGTGCCGGAACAAAACAACAACACCGCCACCAATGTGTGGATGAAACAAAGAGTGCATTTGTTTCCATTTAAAACTGGAAGTTTATCTTGCCTAAACATGCTACTCTGTGAATGCCTGCAATTAACAATTAAAAGGCTTTAAAATTCCTAGTCACAGCAGGTTGCCACCAATGAAGGTCAATCCTCTAGGAGTGAAGGCCCTGATAAGGGCCATGTGAATAGACTGCACACATTGCATAGAATATATGGAGTATATGGTCTCAAGCTGGACTTCTCACCTACTCGTGTCTAACCAGATGCAGTGGAGGAGAGGGAAAGCAGTTGGCATGGGGAGAACAAAACTGAACTCTCGGTCTTCCCTCGGAGGGGGGGGGGGGGGAGCAGAATACATTCCAACAGTCAAAAAGGTTCCCTGCAGTTATAATGTCATCATAATCCCAGAGGACCATAGGCTGCTTTCCCTTTTGAAGGGGGGTGGCTCAAAAGAGCTGACTGGTGGTGATTTAACTCGAGGACCACCACAACTCAGGCAAGGGGCAAGGTTGAGAAGGCTGGGCCTTCATGAATAACTTCAGCCGATACAGGAATTGAACCTACGCTGTTGGCCTCGCTCTGCGAAACAGCCATCCAGCCAACTGAGCACATCTGCAGAAGAATGTGCCATCATTGAGATTAACCTTTTTATAGGATAAAGGAGACTGAATTATGTAAACTTGAGGAGCAGATACATGCTCTTTCCACCATGATCTCAAACTAGAGAGACAATGCCTTTTAGGAGTGTCAGCTTTTTAAAAAATTTGTTCATAGGATGTGCACGACGCAGGCTGTGCCAGCAATCATTGCCAATCTCTAATTGCCCGTGAATGGGCAGGTTAAGCGTCAACCACTTTGCTGTGGGTCTGGAGTCACATGTAGGCCAGACCAGGTAAGGACAACAGATTTTCCCTGAAAGGACATCAGTGAACCAGATGGGTTTTTATGACAATCAACAGCGGTTTCATGGTCACCTTTAGACTTTTAATTCCAGATTTTTATTGAATTCAAATTTTACCATCTGACATGAACTCGTTGAGTTGAATAGCCCCCTTCCATGCTGAGCATTTTATAAGCTTCCTATGAGCCAAGGCATAGTGCATTGCCTGGGAAGGAATGGTGAACAAGGAGAATGATTTGAATATAAAGATTAACAAAAGGGGCTAAAACAGATTACGTTTGGGAACGTATTCAAGTCTATCTAACAGCCCTAAGATTCACAAATATTTAGAGTAAATCAATTATGTTCTTTTGTTCCAGCGTTCCATCATCTGATGCCCATAAGTATTTTACAGTTTTCTAACACAATACACCACCACATATTCTAGGCATCAAGCCAGTTGTCAAGGTTGTTCATAATGGGCTGCGAGTCTCTATCTTCTGTACAGTCGGTGCAGCTAAATTCTACTCATTCTTCCGAAGCACTTGTGCAATCTCACTACACTTTGTGCAGTGAAACCATTGCTCTGGTCAACTACAATGGCTATTAAGAGCACGCCGATAAACACAAAACAAATTTTGTATATAATCATGATGGTTCATCTGTGTACCTTGCTCCAACTCCATGCACTATGTACCTAGCTCCAACTCCATGCACTAATTGCTCAGTCTTTGCAGGGAGGGGATTTTCAACAAAATATCCCAAGCATAATATTAAAAATATTGTTTTAAATTTGTATTGCGACATTCATATAGGTAATATTTTACCACTACATTTCAGAGGACACATGCATCCAGTATTTCTCATGGGATGTAATACTATGTACTAACTTCTTGAACCCAAGACTATATTTAGGAGGGTCACAGAAATAAAATGCGCAAAACACGTTCCAAAGATTGCTTCAAAAATGTGAACTCAAAAGCTGGAATCTTAGTTCCAAAAAGTAGAAAGAATTTCTGCACCATTAGATTTATAGACAAGCTGATGAAAGTTCAGTTTACATTGTGTAAAGGCAGTCACAAGTTAAATTAGGGTATATTGTCTTGTACAAGCACTGCAACACATAAATAGACCATTTGTACAGAGTTCCACTGACAGGAAATCTGATCCCGTGTTACTGGAATGTTTGGAGAAACATTCTTGAATTCCAGTCTCCACTGAGGGGTTTGTTCAACCATGAAGAACAACAAAGCTCCCATCTAGAACTGCTCTTCCAGGAGACAGCTCAGAATTTGTAATGTCTTTTCTAAAATGATTTGGCAGGATTATGTGGGGAGGAGGGGCAAAGCAAGGTGGCACTTTGAAGCTGAAGTAGACCAAAAGCAAAATCACTTCAGGTGGTGAGCCATGGAAGCTGATTAAGATAATAAGTCTAATGTGGCCAATTGTAGGCAAGATGAAAACTAAACCACTTCCTATGAGCCTCAAAACAGAGCAACTGGTGGCTGTCTTAGGACTGCAGTTGAAAATGATCAAGACATTTTAGGATTTTGTTTTTTTATAAATTTGAGTACCCAATTCATTTTTTCCAAAAAAGGGACAATTTAGCGACCAATTCACCTACCCTGCACATCTTTGGGTTGCGGGGGTGAAACCCATGCAAACATGGGGAGAATGTGCAAACTCCACATGGACAGAGACCCAGCTGGGATAGAACCTGGGACCTCAGCATCGTGAGACAACAGTGCTACCCACTGTGCCATCGTGCTGCCTTCGGCATTTTAGGATTTTTGACATACTTGACAAGTCTCTAATTTATTCAGCAATTCCAGTGCCATTGGCAAATTAGATCAAATCAAACAACCTGCGCTACAAGGCAAGAGGTTGTGTCAGTGGCCAAATATATATTTTCTTTTCAGATGGAAAGCCATTTACATACCAGTCGTATCTACTTTATATATATTTTTTTAAAATTAGAGTACCCAATTCTTTTCTTTCCCAATTAAGCGGCAATTTAACATGGTACAGAGGCAAGGGTATCTGGTCTCTCCAGCGCCACGTTTAGAATCATAGAATTTACAGTGCAGGAGGCCATTCGGCCCATCGAGTCTGCACCGGTTCTTGGAAAGAGCACCCGACCCAAGGTCCACACCTCCACCCTATCCCCATAACCCAGTAACCCAACCCAACACGAAGGGCAATTTTGGACACTATGGGCAATTTAGCATGGCCAATCCACCTAACCCGCACATCTTTGGACTGTGGGAGGAAACCGGAGCAAACCCATGCACACACGGGGAGGATGTGCAGACTCCGCACAGACAGTGACCCAAGCCGGAATCGAACCTGGGACCCTGGAGCTGTGAAGCATTTGTGCTATCCACAAGGCTACCGTGCTGCCCCTGGTTTAGTGCTTGTACCATTTGTTTTTTGTGGAAACGATTTAGTAATGAGAGTACCCCCCCCCGTACATTGGTACTGAGGGGAGGGTACCCTGTTTCTCCAACACAAAATTAGTGTTTGTACTGTTTGGCCTGTATATATTTTTTACACTTTTAATAAAAAGATATGGACAATCCACCTACCCTGCACATCTTCGGGTTGTGGGGGTGTGATCCACGCAGACAATGGGGGAATGTGCAAACTCCACACGGACAGTGACCAGGGGCCGCAATCGAACCCGGGTCCGTGGCGCCGTGGGAAGCAGTGCTAACCACTACATCACCATGCCGTGAATCCACATTACGTTCTTAAAATAGAATAGTAACCCACTACGAGTGTTTTTCTGTAATTAATTCTATGAATTTATTATAAATTCACTCACACAAGGTATGTCCTCGTTAGATAGTCTGGCTTGGTTAGATCATTCTCCCCTTGAAAGGCATTAACTCATATACCTCAGAAGAACAAATGGGTGGCAAATACGGATTGATTTTGGTTTCTTGAGGCGATGTTCAAGAGGCTTTAATTGAGTCACCATTACCAGTTTGGCCAAGATTGGTTAACTCAAGAGTAAAAAGGATAAAACGGGGGGAGGCTTACTGTTTGTGTCACGTCACAGTGCTTTGAGGCATTTGTTGCCAACCACCCAATTATTTAAAGTAAATAACTCCTTTTAAGAAAGGAGGACATCAAGGAATGAGGATTCCCAGTTGGGAAAGGACACTTCAGAAGCGCAGCTTTTCTCTCAAGAACCAACAAGATGTGGGACTGAGCCAAGAGACATTTTTTTTTAAAAATGTTGTGAGACATGGTTAACAAGGATGGTTTGAATTCGTCAGCAAAACCGTAAGAGAGCACTCACATTAATGATAAAGAATGAAGGGGATGGTTCCAAAATAAATTGTTTGAAGCACTGGGTGGTGAAAATGTGGAATTCTCATACACAAACCAATGTTGAAACAAGGACCACATTGTTTTGGGGGATTATGGGATTTCTTGAAAAAGAGGAATGCTAACTTAAGTATGCGGAATGAGCGGAGATAGTAATTAGACTAGGTGGTTCATATGTAGACAAACACTAGTACAGACTTGATGGTTTGAATCATTTGTTTTAGTGCAGTAAAACTATTCCATTAATGTTTGTATTTTGTTTTGAATTGCTCAGGACATTAGAAATCGATGGGCATTTGGAAGTAGTTACCATACAATATTTCTATAGGTGTTCTGCAATAACTGTCTCATCTACAAAGAATTGAATGTACAAAATCATTGCATTATTTGAATCAGGAGATTTATTTTAAGACAACAAGTGGCAGAACTATAATGGGAAGAAATAATTCAAACATTTCCTCAGTACTAAAGAGTGCGTCTGTGTTTTTAGGAGACTCTACAGAAAACGGATCAGAGATACTCAGGTTATGCAATGCCTATTATGAAATGAAAATGAAAGTTGTCATTGTCTCAAGAGTGCTTCCCGCTTTGAGAGGGGGGAGAAGGGGGAGAGAGCGGGGGAGAAGGGGGAGAGAGCGGGGGAGAAGGGGGAGAGAGCGGGGGAGAAGGGGGAGAGAGCGGGGGAGGGAGAGAGAGCGGGGGAGAAGGGGGAGAGAGCGGGGGAGAAGGGGGAGAGAGCGGGGGAGAAGGGGGAGAGAGCGGGGGAGGGAGAGAGAGCGGGGGAGGGAGAGAGAGCGGGGGAGGGAGAGAGAGCGGGGGAGGGAGAGAGAGCGGGGGAGGGAGAGAGAGCGGGGGAGGGAGAGAGAGCGGGGGAGGGAGAGAGAGCGGGGGAGGGAGAGAGAGCGGGGGAGGGAGAGAGAGCGGGGGAGGGAGAGAGAGCGGGGGAGGGAGAGAGAGCGGGGGAGGGAGAGAGAGCGGGGGAGGGAGAGAGAGCGGGGGAGGGAGAGAGAGCGGGGGAGGGAGAGAGAGCGGGGGAGGGAGAGAGAGCGGGGGAGGGAGAGAGAGCGGGGGAGGGAGAGAGAGCGGGGGAGGGAGAGAGAGCGGGGGAGGGAGAGAGAGCGGGGGAGGGAGAGAGAGCGGGGGAGGGAGAGAGAGCGGGGGAGGGAGAGAGAGCGGGGGAGGGAGAGAGAGCGGGGGAGGGAGAGAGAGCGGGGGAGGGAGAGAGAGCGGGGGAGGGAGAGAGAGCGGGGGAGGGAGAGAGAGCGGGGGAGGGAGAGAGAGCGGGGGAGGGAGAGAGAGCGGGGGAGGGAGAGAGAGCGGGGGAGGGAGAGAGAGCGGGGGAGGGAGAGAGAGCGGGGGAGGGAGAGAGAGCGGGGGAGGGAGAGAGAGCGGGGGAGGGAGAGAGAGCGGGGGAGGGAGAGAGAGCGGGGGAGGGAGAGAGAGCGGGGGAGGGAGAGAGAGCGGGGGAGGGAGAGAGAGCGGGGGAGGGAGAGAGAGCGGGGGAGGGAGAGAGAGCGGGGGAGGGAGAGAGAGCGGGGGAGGGAGAGAGAGCGGGGGAGGGAGAGAGAGCGGGGGAGGGAGAGAGAGCGGGGGAGGGAGAGAGAGCGGGGGAGGGAGAGAGAGCGGGGGAGGGAGAGAGAGCGGGGGAGGGAGAGAGAGCGGGGGAGGGAGAGAGAGCGGGGGAGGGAGAGAGAGCGGGGGAGGGAGAGAGAGCGGGGGAGGGAGAGAGAGCGGGGGAGGGAGAGAGAGCGGGGGAGGGAGAGAGAGCGGGGGAGGGAGAGAGAGCGGGGGAGGGAGAGAGAGCGGGGGAGGGAGAGAGAGCGGGGGAGGGAGAGAGAGCGGGGGAGGGAGAGAGAGCGGGGGAGGGAGAGAGAGCGGGGGAGGGAGAGAGAGCGGGGGAGGGAGAGAGAGCGGGGGAGGGAGAGAGAGCGGGGGAGGGAGAGAGAGCGGGGGAGGGAGAGAGAGCGGGGGAGGGAGAGAGAGCGGGGGAGGGAGAGAGAGCGGGGGAGGGAGAGAGAGCGGGGGAGGGAGAGAGAGCGGGGGAGGGAGAGAGAGCGGGGGAGGGAGAGAGAGCGGGGGAGGGAGAGAGAGCGGGGGAGGGAGAGAGAGCGGGGGAGGGAGAGAGAGCGGGGGAGGGAGAGAGAGCGGGGGAGGGAGAGAGAGCGGGGGAGGGAGAGAGAGCGGGGGAGGGAGAGAGAGCGGGGGAGGGAGAGAGAGCGGGGGAGGGAGAGAGAGCGGGGGAGGGAGAGAGAGCGGGGGAGGGAGAGAGAGCGGGGGAGGGAGAGAGAGCGGGGGAGGGAGAGAGAGCGGGGGAGGGAGAGAGAGCGGGGGAGGGAGAGAGAGCGGGGGAGGGAGAGAGAGCGGGGGAGGGAGAGAGAGCGGGGGAGGGAGAGAGAGCGGGGGAGGGAGAGAGAGCGGGGGAGGGAGAGAGAGCGGGGGAGGGAGAGAGAGCGGGGGAGGGAGAGAGAGCGGGGGAGGGAGAGAGAGCGGGGGAGGGAGAGAGAGCGGGGGAGGGAGAGAGAGCGGGGGAGGGAGAGAGAGCGGGGGAGGGAGAGAGAGCGGGGGAGGGAGAGAGAGCGGGGGAGGGAGAGAGAGCGGGGGAGGGAGAGAGAGCGGGGGAGGGAGAGAGAGCGGGGGAGGGAGAGAGAGCGGGGGAGGGAGAGAGAGCGGGGGAGGGAGAGAGAGCGGGGGAGGGAGAGAGAGCGGGGGAGGGAGAGAGAGCGGGGGAGGGAGAGAGAGCGGGGGAGGGAGAGAGAGCGGGGGAGGGAGAGAGAGCGGGGGAGGGAGAGAGAGCGGGGGAGGGAGAGAGAGCGGGGGAGGGAGAGAGAGCGGGGGAGGGAGAGAGAGCGGGGGAGGGAGAGAGAGCGGGGGAGGGAGAGAGAGCGGGGGAGGGAGAGAGAGCGGGGGAGGGAGAGAGAGCGGGGGAGGGAGAGAGAGCGGGGGAGGGAGAGAGAGCGGGGGAGGGAGAGAGAGCGGGGGAGGGAGAGAGAGCGGGGGAGGGAGAGAGAGCGGGGGAGGGAGAGAGAGCGGGGGAGGGAGAGAGAGCGGGGGAGGGAGAGAGAGCGGGGGAGGGAGAGAGAGCGGGGGAGGGAGAGAGAGCGGGGGAGGGAGAGAGAGCGGGGGAGGGAGAGAGAGCGGGGGAGGGAGAGAGAGCGGGGGAGGGAGAGAGAGCGGGGGAGGGAGAGAGAGCGGGGGAGGGAGAGAGAGCGGGGGAGGGAGAGAGAGCGGGGGAGGGAGAGAGAGCGGGGGAGGGAGAGAGAGCGGGGGAGGGAGAGAGAGCGGGGGAGGGAGAGAGAGCGGGGGAGGGAGAGAGAGCGGGGGAGGGAGAGAGAGCGGGGGAGGGAGAGAGAGCGGGGGAGGGAGAGAGAGCGGGGGAGGGAGAGAGAGCGGGGGAGGGAGAGAGAGCGGGGGAGGGAGAGAGAGCGGGGGAGGGAGAGAGAGCGGGGGAGGGAGAGAGAGCGGGGGAGGGAGAGAGAGCGGGGGAGGGAGAGAGAGCGGGGGAGGGAGAGAGAGCGGGGGAGGGAGAGAGAGCGGGGGAGGGAGAGAGAGCGGGGGAGGGAGAGAGAGCGGGGGAGGGAGAGAGAGCGGGGGAGGGAGAGAGAGCGGGGGAGGGAGAGAGAGCGGGGGAGGGAGAGAGAGCGGGGGAGGGAGAGAGAGCGGGGGAGGGAGAGAGAGCGGGGGAGGGAGAGAGAGCGGGGGAGGGAGAGAGAGCGGGGGAGGGAGAGAGAGCGGGGGAGGGAGAGAGAGCGGGGAGGGAGAGAGAGCGGGGAGGGAGAGAGAGCGGGAGGGAGAGAGAGCGGGAGGGAGAGAGAGCGGGAGGGAGAGAGAGCGGGAGGGAGAGAGAGCGGGAGGGAGAGAGAGCGGGAGGGAGAGAGAGCGGGAGGGAGAGAGAGCGGGAGGGAGAGAGAGCGGGAGGGAGAGAGAGCGGGAGGGAGAGAGAGCGGGAGGGAGAGAGAGCGGGAGGGAGAGAGAGCGGGAGGGAGAGAGAGCGGGAGGGAGAGAGAGCGGGAGGGAGAGAGAGCGGGAGGGAGAGAGAGCGGGAGGGAGAGAGAGCGGGAGGGAGAGAGAGCGGGAGGGAGAGAGAGCGGGAGGGAGAGAGAGCGGGAGGGAGAGAGAGCGGGAGGGAGAGAGAGCGGGAGGGAGAGAGAGCGGGAGGGAGAGAGAGCGGGAGGGAGAGAGAGCGGGAGGGAGAGAGAGCGGGAGGGAGAGAGAGCGGGAGGGAGAGAGAGCGGGAGGGAGAGAGAGCGGGAGGGAGAGAGAGCGGGAGGGAGAGAGAGCGGGAGGGAGAGAGAGCGGGAGGGAGAGAGAGAGGGAGGGAGAGCGAGAGGGAGAGCGAGCGAGAGCGAGAGCGAGAGAGAGCGCGAGAGCGAGAGAGAGCGCGAGAGCGAGAGAGAGCGCGAGAGCGAGAGAGAGCGCGAGAGCGAGAGGGAGAGAGAGCGCGAGAGCGAGAGGGAGAGAGAGAGCGCGAGCGAGAGAGAGCGCGAGAGCGAGAGCGAGAGAGAGCGCGAGAGCGAGAGAGAGCGCGAGAGCGCGAGGGAGAGCGAGAGCGAGCGCGAGAGCGAGAGCGAGCGCGAGAGCGAGAGAGAGCGCGAGAGCGAGAGAGAGCGCGAGAGCGAGAGCGAGAGAGAGCGCGAGAGCGAGAGCGAGCGCGAGAGCGAGAGAGAGAGAGAGAGAGAGAGAGAGAGAGACCGGGAGGAGAGAGAGAGAGAGAGAGAGAGACCGGGAGGAGAGTGAGAGAGAGAGAGACCGGGAGGAGAGTGAGAGAGAGAGAGACCGGGAGGAGAGTGAGAGAGAGAGAGAGAGACCGGGAGGAGAGTGAGAGAGAGAGAGACCGGGAGGAGAGTGAGAGAGAGAGAGACCGGGAGGAGAGTGAGAGAGAGAGAGACCGGGAGGAGAGTGAGAGAGAGAGAGAGACCGGGAGGAGAGTGAGAGAGAGAGAGACCGGGAGGAGAGTGAGAGAGAGAGAGACCGGGAGGAGAGAGAGAGAGAGAGAGAGAGACCGGGAGGAGAGAGAGAGAGAGAGAGAGAGACCGGGAGGAGAGAGAGAGAGAGAGAGAGAGACCGGGAGGAGAGAGAGAGACCGGGAGGAGAGAGAGAGACCGGGAGGAGAGAGAGAGACCGGGAGGAGAGAGAGAGACCGGGAGGAGAGAGAGAGAGAGAGAGAGAGAGAGACCGGGAGGAGAGAGAGAGAGAGAGAGAGAGACCGGGAGGAGAGTGAGAGAGAGAGAGAGAGAGACCGGGAGGAGAGAGAGAGAGAGAGAGAGAGAGACCGGGAGGAGAGAGAGAGAGAGAGAGAGAGAGAGACCGGGAGGAGAGAGAGAGAGAGAGAGAGAGAGAGAGACCGGGAGGAGAGAGAGAGAGAGACCGGGAGGAGAGAGAGAGAGAGAGAGAGAGAGAGACCGGGAGGAGAGAGAGAAAGAGAGAGACCGGGAGGAGAGAGAGAGAGAGACCGGGAGGAGAGAGAGAGACCGGGAGGAGAGAGAGAGAGAGACCAGGAGGAGAGAGAGAGACCAGGAGTAGAGAGAGAGAGAGAGAAGGAGAAGGAGAAGGGAAGAGGGGGAGAAGAGAAAGGAGAAGAGAAGAGAAGAGAAGAGAAGAGAAGGAGAAGAGAAGAGAAGAGGAGAGGAGAGAAGAGGGAGGAGGAGAAGAGAAGGGAGTGTCATAATATACACAGTATATCATGGTGCAGACACACACTGAGACCAGTCAACATACTGGTGATTGGCTGCGGCGTTGTGTGAGAGCACATTCACTATAAAGACAGGGGACATCAGAGTTCCCCGCTCATTCGAGTAGCAGCTAGCAAGGAGCACAGAGTTCACAGCCTGCAACACAGATATTCACCATGTGCTGAGGGCATCAACTGGTTAGGACAAGGCAAAGGTCTTTAGTTAAAGCTGGTATCGTATTTACCCACAGTTCAAGTATGTTTAAATAGTTAACCTTTTAATAAAATAGTGTTGCACTACTTAAAGTGTTGGTGACCTGTATGTGATCCAGAACACCCAACACATCAGAGAGGAAGAGAAAAGAGAGAAGAGAAGAGAAGAGGAGTGCACTGACTGATGGTGATTTAACCTGGGGGGCCACCAAACCTCAGGCAAGGGACAAGGCTGAGAAGGTGGGGCCTTCATGGGTGACCTCAGCCAGTACAGGATTTGAACCCACGCTGTTGGTATCGCTCTGCATCACAAACCGGCCACCCAGCCAACGGAGCTAACCAACCTCCATTCTCGATAATGCTACATTGAATGTGCAAGAAATGCAAGAAAAATAAAATCAACCCTGCAATTGTAGCAGCTTGGCCACACCAAAGAAAGCATCCCTCCAGATGAAAGATGAAAGCCACATTTAACATTAGACAGGTATTCAGGAGTTGCACTGCAGTAAAGAAATGATTACAAAGAAGAAAACCTGCCCTTACATGCAACCTATTACGACATCCTGAAGCACCTCACAACCCATGAAGTACCTTTGAATTGTAGTAATGTTCAAAGTGCAGGAGCAAATTAACACAGAGGAGTCACACAAACAAAATAAAACAACCTGATTTTTTTCAAAGTTTAAACTTATATTTGAGAAAAGGTGTTCGTTGGAGGATAAAATGTTAGCCAGGATACCAGTAGAACTTCTTTGCTTTTTAAAAAGCACAATGGAATCTGTCATATTCACCCAAGTTCACAGATCAGGTACAACGTCTCACCTGAAAAACAGAGCCTCCAGTGATCGAGCAATCCTTCAATAATCCACTGATGTGCCAACCTGGATTGTATCTCAAGTTTCTGGAATGTGGCTTGAACTCACCACTGATTCAGAGTAGAATGCCACCACTTAGCCAATGTTGACAAGTGAAAGAATTAAACCCCAATTTCAATTTTCCCTATACATGTAATGCCTCACTGCAAGAAACATTCTTTGGTGCAACTGAGATTATTGCAATACGATAAGTTTCTCAATAAATGGGAGGCATTCTGACATTTAAATCCTTCAGACAAAGTTCAATGGGGAGTAGAAATTGGAACCTGGAACCCCTTCATCTGTATCACTTGGTTATATCCTGCCTGCATTCTGAAAGTTGACACCAGTTTCACTTAACAGGTACATGCACCCTCAGCCAGTCAGGAGTTATATTGAATCAACTGAATGCTTACTGCATCATTTTTGCAACAGATGGTAATAGCTTTTGCTTTGTACCGCCTTTGAAAAAGACATGGAATGAAGGAATCCTTTTCCTTTCTATTTCTTTTTAAAAAGTAACAAAAATGTAAATTAGCTTCACCAAATAAAATGTGGGGGGGGGGGGGGGGGGGGTTTCTGGATATAACTCGTTCCATTTAACTTCCAGAACCGTGGGAATGCAAGAGAAAGAAAAGAGAGAAAGAAGGTGTACTCACATTTCCACGGGGCAGAGTCAAGCTGTCGGATTTAAATTTCAAACAATGCTTGGCAATTAACTGCCAGTCACCATCAACTGGTGCATTCTCCATGGCAATGCCTCTACCAATCAGAGTCCACTTGCCAACCAATCGGCACTCTCTTCGCATGGTATAAAGTTGTCGTCTCTCCTCTCATTCCTATTCTTGCGATTGTCCAAATGAGTGCAAAATAAAAACCTTCGACAAAATGTCTTTTTTCAGTAATACGCAAGTTCTTAAATTCTGTCAGAAACATTATTGGACAGAATATATGGTGCTGAATTTAATACTCAGTCTCCCCCTGCTCTCCCCCCCCCCCCCCCCCCCCCCCCAAGAAGCATGCAAGTTGTCAATCCAGATTCATATCAAAAGCAATGTTCAAAAATAAACACACAGCTTGGCTCAATTATTCGAACTCTCACCTTGGGAATCAGAAGGGTTTGCATGCAGTGCCATTCAAAGACTTGATAGTATAAGCTAGGCAAGCACTCTGGGTCAATTTGAATGGGACATTTTCAATCTGTCTGTTTTAAAGTGAATTATGAAAAATGTATTTAAAAGGGCAGATTAATTCAATGCCTTCTAGCAGCACCATCTGAAATAGGTTACTGGTGAGTCAAAGTGCTACTGTTTGAGAGATTGTGCGGTGTATAAAAGGCAGTTTTTAAAAAGACCAGCATTCATTATCCATATCAAATTGTCCTTGCTTGGTGAGATGCCTTCTTAGGTCTCCAGTCTGTGTGCTGAAGGTATATCCTCACGCTATTAAAAAAGGAGGGAGTTCCAGGATTATGACCCAGTGACGATGAAGGAACAGCGATATATTGCCAAGTCAGGATGGTCTGCAGTTTGAGCGGGATCTTGCATGTGGTGATGGCTCCCATGGACTTACTAGACTTGTTCTTTCTCCCTCTGTGTTCCTTTATCTGCTCTTCAGATGCCTCCATCAATGAGTTTCTCATTCCAATCACTATATAAAAAACATTTATCCCCAATTCCCTATTGGATATATTATGTCTACATTTTGGCCAGTAGTTTAAATCTCCCCACAGTTAGATACATCATCTTTATAAGCAAGGTATCAAACCCTTCCATAATTAAAGATGCTCTCGCGGAGGCCATCCCTTGGCCTGCTAACAAATCGCTATGTTGAACCCATTGTCAGACAGTGAAGAGGTAGTATAAGAAGAAAGGATCTTGCTAACTTCTAGGTCTTCGAAGGAGAAGGGGGCATATCCAATTGGAAGCACTCAATTTTTGCAGTAGAACAATATCCACAGGACTCTTTTTAAAGTTTCAGCCCATTCAGGATCTAAGCCACTAGAAGAGTTTTTGAAAAAACTTTCCTTATTGAAGATCTAACAGCAATTTAGTACATTACTTACCCTATATGTTTTCTAACACATTCACGAGTGTTCACTACCTATGTTTGGGTGATTTTCTGGCCTGCAATCGACGGTTAATTGTTTGGAAAATTAATTTTTCAAGTATGTTTTGACATTTTTCCTCTGCAGAATAGTTTTTAATTGGATGAATCTCACTGGTGCTTGAATTTACTCCCAGTATATTAACACCCGAGCTTAACATCATTTACATTGCAAGTGTCAACTTCCACTTAAAGACTACAATGGCCCAGAATTAGGAGCAAGGTAATCCTCTGAAAAAGTGATCAATTGCATGATCTTCCCTTCATCTCCCCCAGTGTGTGATCAGTTGCAAATGTTGCACTGATCATTTGGCTTGTATCTCATCACTTCAAGGCTGAACCCCTCTGCTGCCTACAAGCTGAGAAAAGTAAACAGTTATCGTCTAAGTGTCTTGGAAGAAGGCATATCCAATTGGAGGAGCTCAATTTTTGCAATAGAATAATATCCACAGGTGTCCTCTTTTTAAAGGTTCCAGCCCATCCAGGATCTAAGCCACTCGAACACGTTTTTAAAAATACATTTCCCTTAAATGCAGGTCTACAGCAGTGCTAAGAATGTCTCCAGGCCATACAATGCAGTCATTGCCCACCACGAATCAACAACCAACGTGTGTAAAAAAAAAACAATTCCAACACGAGAGAATTGTGTTTGAATAAACTGTCAAGGGAATGAATGAAACAGGCCAGTGAAGGCATCAATAATCCATAACTGAAAGTAAACATTCTCCACCCGAAACAGCCACCTATCCCCAAGTGTCCCTTCCACAAACTAAAAAAAGAGAGAAAAAAAGGTCTATCAACTTAAATCAATAAAATGGAGTCAGAAAAACTCATGTTGAAACTTGTCTTTCATGCTGGAGAATGTGCAGCAGGAACGACTTAGATGTGCCTGCTACACCTCACGAGACACCCAAATGGCAGCATCTAATTTTTCTGTAACAAAAAAAAAAGCAAGGATTTAAATGATTTTTCAGGCCTTTTAGACCAAAAAGCACAGCACTGACAAGCTGCCACGTGTCCTAAATCTTGGCATATGGATGTTGACCCCCTGAACAAGCCTCCTTTTACAGTTTAATGTTGCTTTCCCAGAGTTTGTGTTTATTTTTGTGCTATCCATATCTTCAGTCAATCTCCAGTCTGGAGATTAAATAGACATCACAAGTACAAGACGGAAGGGTGAAAAGGACCATCACCCTTCACCAAAAAAAATGTAGTTCGACAAAGCCTGTTTACTGTAAGATGGAAAATAGTTTTTTGGGAGATAAAAAGGAAGTATCCCTGGTCCTTGTGATTGAAACCAACTGGAGTTCTGTTATCATTCCAGTTCGAGAATAGTTGTTCAGTTGAATTTCAATATTCATTATTGCTCAATTCAGAAAAGGGTGCATGATAAAATCCTTCAGCTCACATGGCAATTAACTTCCATATGCTAAGCTTGCCAGCAAGATCCAGACAGGCTATTCCAGATTGGCAACTACAACAAATTAAAATTAAATGGACTTCAGGAATAGGACAAAAAAAAAAAAGCAGTTTATACAAATTACACAACTGGACCTCATTATTTCAACCCCAGACATTTGACATGTGCCTTTGGCTGACCAATTGACTGGGGATACATAAAATTCCAGGAATAGTTACAGAGGTCCGAGCTGCACCTCGGTGACCTCGGGCGAGCACCGTGCTGGTGGGGGTCCTCACTAAGGATCAGAGGCCTCAGGTGCTTGCCCACTGTGTAGGGTGGCATGCTGGCACTGCAGGTGGCACCCTGCCACTGCAGATGGCATCGTGCCACCTTGGTACTGCCAGCCTGGCACTGCCAGCCTGGCAGTGCCAGGGTGACAGGCTGGCATTTTCCCCACACTCGGGCCTAGGGATGCCACCCCCTCTCTCCTCCGCCCCCCCCCCCCCCCCGGACCTCTTTCAGGATGACTTTTTTTTTGGGGGGGGGGGGGGGGGGGGGGGTTTGGTCGTCGCGTAGGGAGGTTGGAAAATGAAGGCCGAGCATCAACTCTTAGCTCTTCCCTATTACATTTCAATGGCACATGGGACAGCGAGCCATCACTTCCTTTCTCTGCTGCAAAGGCCGGGAATGGCTGAACATAGAACATAACAGTGCAGGAGGCCATTCGGGCCATCAGGTCTGCACCGACCCACTTAAGCCCTCACTTCCATCCTATCCCCGTAACCCAATAACCCCTCCTAACCTTTCTGGTCACTAAGGGCAAATGTTTATGGCCAATGCACCTATCCTGCACGTCTTTGGACTGTGGGAGGAAACTGGAGCACCCGGAGGAAACCACACAGACACGAGGGAGAATGTGCAGACTCCACACAGACAGTGACCCAGTGGGGAATCGAACCTGGGACCGTGGCGCTGTGAAGCCACAGTGCTATCCACTTGTGCTACCGTGCTGCCCAAATTCACACTGCATGAATATTAAGAATAAGTTAGCAGAACTGTTACCCACCACCAGTGCTGCAGTTTAAAGGAGTAATTGGAGCTGGCTCACTAGATTACAAGGAGATGTGCACATGAGCAACCGCACAAACTCTAAACTTCACTGACTATATTAAATAAATTAAGCGTCATTTTAGATGGAACTTTCTGAACTAGTTTGGTTGTCCAATGTTTAAACCTACTCTGTTGCAAGTCATTTCTTTGAAAGAAAGTGAGCTACCATATGCATATGTTCATCCTAGAATTTTAAAACTAGATCAACCTTATTGCTGTGACTAATTATAATCCTTAAACATGTTCGAGCTATAAATGAATAAAATAGGCATGATTCAATTCTTTGTTCTTTGCAAAGGAGGGCGTGGTGAGGAGAGAAGATGTAAAATCCAGTTACAGTACAACAGCTGAATACTTCAGTTGTATTTTTAAATTTAGAGTACCCAATTCATTTCTTCCAATTAAGGGGCAATTTAGCGTGGCCAATCCACCTACCCTGCACATCTTTTGGGTTGTGGGGATGAAACCCACGCAAATACGGAGAGAATGTGCAAACTCCACACAGACAGTGATCCAGGGCCACAATCGAACCTGGGACCTCGCGCCATGAGGCAGCAGTGCTAACCACTGCGCCACCGTGCTGCCCTAGCTTTTCACATTTCGGGCATCAAACAATAACATCTTGCTGCTGATGACAGTTTTTATGCAAGAATCTGGAAATAACGAACCCAGCAAACACCTCATGTATACCAAAATGAATTGGAACATTTTTCTACATTAAAAAGGGGAAATCTAAGGGGCAGCACGGTGAAGCAGAGGGTTAGCCCGGTTGCCTCAGGCGCCGAGGTCCCAGGTTCGATCCTGGCTCTGGGTCACTGTCCGTGTGGAGTTAAATATTCTCCCCGTGTTGGCGTGGGTTTCACCCCCACAACCCAAAGATGTGCAGACTATGCGAGTTGGCCACGCTAAATTGCTCCTGAATTGGATAAAATGAATTGGGTACTCCAAATTTTAAAAAAATGGGGAATATACAAGTAAGCTAGCGGGCTGAACTACCGTTGCCATTTTAGAAAAGGCACTACCCAACTAAAGACAGTTTATGCACGTCTACAGAAATACATTACAGACCAAAACATTATTTAGCCGCACATCAGAATTGCATTTTAAAGGCATGCGATTAAGAGTGACTCAATGAAAAAATAAATACATTTCAGTAGGATTATTGTAATTGCATAAGGTTCTAGTCTGAGACCCAAGCACCCATTTCTTTCTCATCTCAAAGGAGTCCATCTACAGCCAATGGAGGAAGAGCCAAAATCCTCCAATTGTGATCGTGGTTGATTGCTATTGGTTACTCAAAGATTCACCATCAGCAAGGTGAGGAAACTTGGTTATCACCGAAGGATCCTAACATTTTCTCATAATTTATATTCTAAAATGGAACCAATTGTTCCATTAGATGTTCGACCAAAGCGAAAATCATCAGGCTGAGGCACATAAATGACAAATTTCAGGGAAGTGTCTGAGATAACATTTTCCCCTCAGGTGTCAATACAGTGTTAAACTATAAATCTTAAACATTTTGCTCACTCTACACTTGTCACTTTTTTGTAGTGAAAATCTATCCAATAAACAAAAGGTTAATGCTAACTACAAACTCTTCAGGGCACATTGAACTTCACAATGACCACTAAAATATGCCTGGACAACCTATGTAACATGCACTCAAGAGGTCAAGTGTAGTAAAGCAATAGTACAACAGCCTCCAGCAGATTGTCTGCTGGACTAAACATTAAGGACAGTCAGGGTTGGCATAGCTGCCACTATGTTTGGCTGGTTGGGGAGACAATGGGATACATTGAAAAAGTAACATACAATTGCAGGAGACCAGCAGCAGACTGGCCAATCCCTCAATTAAGGTCAAAAACAGCAGACATGGTTGCTGTCGCAAATGGTTAGAAAGAGCAACTACACATTCCCCTTCAATAAAACCTGTGCACCGTCATTCTTAGACACACACTACAGCTTTCAGCGAGGTGTTGGTGGATGCATTGAAGTGCTGTGTGGTGCTGAAGTGAAAAGTGGATCCATGCCCAAAGTTTCTCAAAGAAATCAGATAATAATAACCTTTATTGTCACACAAGTAGGCTTACATTAACACTGCAATGAAGTTACTGTGAAAAGCCCCTAGTTGCCACACTCCGGCGCCTGTTCGGGTACACAGAGGTGTCATGGTATCCAGATCAGCATATCATGGTGCAATCACACATACACTGATGGACAGGCAGTTGAACCAACCAGCACACACATAACATCGCAGCCAATCACCAGTGAGAGCACACGCACTATAAAAACGGGGAACACCACAGTTCCCACTCATTCTACCAGGAGATAGCTCAGAGAACAGAGCTCACAGCACGCCACTCAGACATAGACCATATGCCGAGTGCCTCACTAAGATAGTCATAGATTATCATAGAATTTACAGTGCAGAAGGAGGCCATTCGGCCCATCGAGTCTGCACCGGCTCTTGGAAAGAGCACCCTACCCACGGTCAACACCACCACCCTATCCCCATAACCCAGCAACCCCACCCAACACTAAGGGCAATTTTGGACACTAAGGGCAATTTAGCATGGCCAATCCACCTAACCTGCACATCTTTGGACTGTGGGAGGAAACCGGAGCACCCAGAGGAAACCCACGCACACACGGGGAGGATGTGCAGACTCCGCACAGACAGTGACCCAAGCCGGAATCAAACCTGGGACCCTGGAGCTGTGAAGCAATTGTGCTATCCACAAGGCTACCGTGCTGCCCCAGGGTGATAGGGCTGGGTTCACAGGTTAGCTGGTGAAGCACGTTACCCAAACCAGTGGTTAGTTGTTACCATTAATTAGACAATAAAACAGAGTTGTACCATCTACAGGCCAACACGACAAGAGGGAGAATTCAAAAATGTCTAAATTACCTAACAGCACGTCTTTCAGGACCTGGGGGGGGGGGGGGGGGGGGGGGGGGGGGGAAGCTGGAGCACCCGGAGGAAACCCACGCAGACACGGGAAGAACGTGCAGACTCCACACAGACATTGACCCAAGCCGGGAATCAAACCTGGGACCCTGGAGCTGTGAAACAACAGTGCTACCGTGCCACCTCAGTGGCACATAAAAATGTTGATGTTTGTTTACAGAATGCTGAAAGAACAAGCCCACATTTTTAAGGCCTCCCAGTACATCCCAAGGGATTGAGCCACTGAAGTTTTTTTTTTGAAGTGCAGTCACTGTTGCAGTGTAAGAAGTGTGGTCGCCAATCTACACACAGCAAACTCCCACAAACAGCAGTGATAATGACCAAATAATCCGTCTTTTAATCTCAATATTGGCCCAAGACACAAGGCAGCACCCAATCCCCTCTCTCCCTCACCAAGTATTGCATGGAACCTTTTTCTGCCTGTCAAGGCCTCAGTTTAACACCTTATCCAAAAGATGATACCTCCATGCAACGCCCCTCAGCACTGCACTGGAGTGTCAGCCTGCAATACACATTCAAGTCGTTGGAGAAAGCCTTGTGACTCAAGGGTGAGAGTGCCCCTAACCCTGACACTGTAGTGCTGACATTGCTCCAAATTACCATTTCATTCTCCCAAATGAGAAGTGAGATGTAGCAATGAAGTTAGTGGGTGCAACTTGAGAAACTGTCTAATGACAATACTTTTTCAGCACATCGTTGATGGCATCAGGCCCTGATCAAGCACAGTACAATTAAAGCCCCACAACATTAAGCAGAGATGCGATACTCTGAAGGCTGATTTGACAGATAAACAATTGACATCTGTGAATGAAGACTTAGTCGGAGGTCTTGGTCTCCTCAGCCAGTTCCCAATCTACAAGTCCTGACAGGAAATAGGTGTTAATTTTTTCACATCAGGTTACCTTAAAGCTTACTTTTTTTGTGACTACTCTATTTAGTGTCAAATATCAGGGCATTCTACACTCAAAATGCAAACTAGATAAAGTCACATCTAAAAATCCAACAGACCTCCGCTGTGCAGAGTCTGCATGTCCTCCCAGTGTGTGCGTGGGTTTCCTCCGGGTGCTCCGGTTTCCTCCCACAGTCCAAAGATGTGCAGGTTAGGTGGATTGGCCATGATAAATTGCCCTTAGTGTCCAAAATTGCCCTTAGTGTTGGGTGGGGTTGCTGGGTTATGGGGATAGGGTGGAGGTGTTGACCTTGGGTAGGGTGCTCTTTCCAAGAGCCGGTGCAGACTCGATGGGACGAATGGCTCCTTCTGCACTGTAAATTCTATGAAGACCCATAAACAGCAATTTAGCAAGACCAGATGATGTGTTCCTGTGCGAGTTTAATGAGGGGGTGAGTATTGGGCGGGACATCAGTATTTCCCCTACATTTCTTCAAAACAGTGTCACTTAATATTTTAGGTTCACTTGCAAGGTAAAACAGGACCTTGGTTTAATGCCTCATCAGAAAAATGACACCTCTGACAAAGAGGTATTCCCTCACTGATGCACTGAACTGTCAGCCAAGATGTCTGCGCTAGTCCTGCAGTGGGGACTTCAACCCACAACCTTTGACTCAGGCAAGAGTGCTACTAGCTTAGCAACAGCCGACATGATATGAAGTGCACCGTACCAATACATGCACACATTATAATACTTGGCTACAGATGCAAATTAATCTTAAATGCCGGGTGTTTCTTTGCTGCAACGTGAAATTAACAAACACATTCCAATCTGATAAGCTACCTGACCAACAAAAAAGAAACAGATGTTCCATTTTGGATCTTAAAGGAACTTTAGCTTAAAAGTAGAATACTACATCAGCCATAGAATACAATGCATCATTGGCAAATAACATCACCCATGTACCATGAGTAATTAATTATCAGCTCTCGGTTTTGAAAGAGATTCAGGCATGCTGTTTAAATATTGCTTCTGGTAGTGCAAACTACAGAGCTCAATTCTGACTCTGCCTTGCTGACAGGGATCCTCACCTGACCAGAACACCCAAGAGAAATTCTCGCAGTGTTCAAAATTGTCTGAGCGATGCATTAAAGGCAAAGTTAGCACACATTCTTATTCAAACTGTAAGATCTCAGAAGAGACAGCCCCTTGCTAGAAGTGGAAATGTAGAAAATGGTGTGCCCGTGTGTCAATTATTACCAGTATAAATTGTGTGCATAATTAGAATGCAAATACCCATGTAAATATATGTTGTTAATTACACCCTTACATCAATTACAGCCATGTAGCATTCCAATTTAGCATCTCAACTTTCACTGGAGAAACTACAATTCTACTATTTTCCAAATTGCCATGCATTTTATTAAATTAAAAATGAAATCTCAACAGGTTTAATAAAAGGACCAATGCACAACTTTAAAAAAGGATACTGAAATTTATCAACATGCCAGGTTCAATTTTCCTGCATTCTAGCCAAAGACTACACTTGCCTTGACCACATGCACAATGCCATGGAAGATTTATCAGTGTAGTACGAATGTTAAGATGGATGTACTTTGTAATAGAAATGTGTACTGGATTAAAACCAGTTCCCAGCCCCACATTCCCGAGACAACCAGGCAGCTTTGTAGCAACAAATTTCACCAGGGCATTGGGGGCTGTTTGCTACTCCCTGATGGTTTCATCAAATCAGCATGTCTTAAATTACTATAATAATAATAATAATAATAATAATAATAATCTTTATTACTGTCACAAGTAGGCTTACATTAACACTGCAATGAAGTTACAGTGAAAGTCCCTTAGTCGCCATCTGAAATGAAATGAAATGAAAATTGCTTTTTGTCACAAGTAGGCTTCAAGTGAAGTTACTTTAAAAAGCCCCCAGTCACCATATTCCGGCACTTGTTTGGGGAGGCTGGTAAGGGAATTGAACCCCCGCTGCTGGCCTACCTTGGTCTGCTTTAAAAGCCAGCTATTTAGCCCTGTGCTAAACCAGCCCCAACCGTTGCCTGTTCGGGTACACGGAGGGAGAATTCAGAATGTCCAATTCACCCGACAGCACGTCTTTCGGGACTTGTGGGAGGAAACGGGAGCACCCGGGAGGAAATTCACGCAGACACGGGGAGAACGTGCAGACTCCGCATAGACAGTGACCCAACCCGGGCATCGAACCTGGTACCCTGGCGCTGTGAAGCAACAGTGCTAACCACTGTGCTAGCATGTCACCCATGTTACAATGCCATTTACTGAGACAGGGTCACAATGTAACAATCCAGGCCTCAGTTCACACCTCAGCACAGCAAGTCACAACTAAAACAGAATCTCACTTCATACGCTTGCCCTTCCCCATAACTCTTTCCAAATCTTCAATTATCCTACGCACAAGTTGTCATGCTTCCCAGCTTTTAATTTTAACTTCTATTTTTAAAAAAGATCAGAATCCATGGAAACATTTTCGACCATAGCTAACCACATAACAACAGTCATATCGCACAGTTTCTAGTTAAGTTGCTTTGGCGAAACCTCAATAGATTACTGCGTGTATAGCTTTGTTGCTTCAAAAGGAAAAGCTACCAGTTCATAGCCGGATCCAGCTTCAAGACTCCACCTCACATAATTGCACTGTGACTTATGTACTACTTTCACAGGGCTCAGCCGCGCATTCAGTTGGCAGTCAAGAGCTTGCAGAATCAAAGAAATTATTCAGCAGCTTATCATCAGTCTGAACATTTTAAACAACCTCATCTTATGTGTGTGTACTCAAGTGACAAGAAACACACTGCAGTCCTTTGAAAGTCCTAGACACCTGACTAAAATGCAAGCATTTATAGCTGCAACCAATCGTCTTAGTGAAGTAACTTAATTCACACAAGACCCAAACAGACCCCAACTCAGACATTTTAAACGATGACTCGTCTCCACGCCAGATGGGCCTGGATTTCTGCTCGAGAATTCATTGAACCACAAATGAGTCCAAGGAAAACAAACTGCAGTCAGAGCTGCGGAACGCCATCTTGACACAGATTCTGCTCAAGAGTACCACCAGCCTGAGAACATTTCTACTCTGAAAGCAAATCATTCTTCCTCGACTGCAGCTCAAGCACTAACTATTTCCCCAGGCTTTTTACAAACGACAAACACACAGGGCACAACGTGACACTTCGAACAGCAGCTAGCACGGTGCTGTGGTAGCTGGGATTTTAATCGCACCACATACACACAGAATTAAAATCAGAGCCTCTCAAATACAGTGGCTGTGCTGCCTGAAGGAGGTCAAGGGGTGACATATCTGAAATGGGTGATGCATACTTGGTCTAACTTGTTCAGATTAAACCAGTTTCTTGTCATAACACAATGGAATTTCAACATCAAAAAAAAGCCATAATGGAATGTACAAGCTCAGACAATACTTCATTGAGTAACTATCTCCACAAGAGTGTTGGTCATTCACTCTCCTTTCATCCACAAGGACTTTTCATAGATTCAGAGGAAGTGGGGAACATTTTTTGGCCATTAGCAGCCAAAACTAACACAGCAACCACAAAATACAGAAGAGATACAAAATCATTTCTGCTGCCCTTCACGTTTCAAATAGGTAACTTTGAAATATAAGCTGGTAAACCTTTTCGGTGAAAAAACTGACAAATTGATGTATGCAGTACAGAAAATATAACTGCACAGCCATGCAGTAACATAATGGGAGCCTGAGACAAAAGAACCCAATGCCTGCCCTGCACAAAATACACTTTCCATGGATAGACTGCAAATTTTGTACCTGCAAAATCATGCCATTAAGACTTTGCAAACTTCCAGAGATGAACAAGACATGCAGAAAATTCATGCAAACATTGTTGCATCCATCACTTCAATTGGCCAATCCAGGCCCTTTAGCACAATATGCTATTCTAGTCAGATCGTGGGTGAACGTGGACAGTAGTTTATCTAAAATTCTTCTTCTGGACAATTCAATATGCTCAGTAAATCAGATAAGCTAAACATAGGGAAAAGTGAAGTGTTCCCGGTGAATGAGTTGGGTCGGCGAGCCAATCTCGGGTGGTTGCCATTCAAGGTGGCCAGAAATAGGTTTAGATACCTGGGGATTCAGGTGGCGAGGGAATGGGCAATGCTATATAAATCTCGAGTGGAGGAGGTCAGACAGGATCTGAAAAGGTGGGACACGTTGCACAGGACTCTGGCAGGGAGGGTCCAAGTGGTGAAGATGAACATTCTGTAGAGGTTCCTGTTCATATTACAGATCTTTGTAATGAAGGCCTTCTTTTGAAAACTGGATATTATATCAGATATTGTATGGGCTGTGAAGGTGCCAAGGGTAAAGAGCACTCAGTTACTGAGACAGAGGGATGGTTGGCATTGCCGAACCCGCTACATTATTACTGGGCAGCGAACGTGGAGAAGATGAGGTAATGGTGGGAAAGAAGGGGGGTAAAATGGGTTAGGATGGGGGAAGAATCCTGTAGGGAGTCCAGCTTCAGTGTTATGGTGACGGAGGAATTTCTAATGGCGCTAATGAAATACGCGGAGAGCCCTGTGGTGCAGTCCAGTGAAGGTCTGGAAGGCCTCCAGCTCAGGAGGCATTTCAGGATCGAAGGGATTTTGATGTTAGCGCCGCTATGCGAAAACCACAGTTTCGAGCCGGGGGTGGGGGGAGATAGATGGTATTTATAGGAAGTGGAGAGAGGTGAGGCTGGTTAAGGCGAGGGATCTGTACTTGAAAGAGGGGATGGCCAGTATTGAGAAACTGAAGGAGAGCGTTGAATTCCTGAGAGGAAGTGAGTTTAGGTAGCTGCAGGTAAGGGATTTTGCGCAGAAGGTTTGGAAAGAGTTCCCCAGGTACATCCTGCTGGAGCTATTGCTGCTTCTGGATATGGAAGGGGAGGGAAATATCGGGGACATATATAGCTGGCTGGGAGAGCAGGGACGCGAGCAGGTGGTGGAGATTAAGGAGAAATGGGAGGGTGAGCTGAGAGGGGAGATGAACTGGGGAGCATGGAGTGAGGCGCTACAAAGGTAAATGCGATCTCCTCGTGCGCAAGGGTGAGCCTGATGCAGTTCAAGCTGGTACACAGGGTACATATGACTTGGGCAAGAATGGGTGGGTTCTTCCAGGGTTGGCAGACTGTGCGAAGTGTGGGCAGGGACCAGCGAATCACACACATGTTCTGGGGCTGCGAAAAGTTGGAGGTTCGATTCCTGGCTTGGGTCACTATCTGTGTGGAGTCAGCACATTTTCCCTGTGTCTGCGTGGGTTTCCGAAAGACGTGCTGTTAGGTAATTTGGACATTCCGAATTCTCCCTCTGTGTACCTGAACAGGCGCCAGATTGTGGCGGCTAGGGGCTTTTCACAGTAACGTCATTGCAGTGTTACGGTCAGCATACTTGTGACAATTAAATTACTAATTATTTGACTCTGGGCGGGAGTGTTCACGACGCTAACAAGGGTAGTGGGGGAGGAGGTCGAGCCGGACACTTTGTGGTGATATTTGGGATATGGGAGAAGCCGGAGCTGACAGAGGGGAGGAAGGCCGACATTGTGGCCTTCGCATCTCTGGGAAGAATTCTATTGGAGTGGCGTTCAGCAACGCCACCGGGTGTGGCGGCCTGGCTGGGGAACTTATATGACTTCCTTCAGCTGGAAAAGTTCAAATCCGAATTAAGGGGTTCAGCGGAGGATTTCATAAGAACACAAGAACTAGGAGCAGGAGTAGGCCATCTGGCCCCTCAAGCCTGCTCCACCATTCAGTGAGATCATGGCTGATCTTTTGTGGACTCAGCTCCACTTTCCGGCCCGAACACCATAACCCTTAATCTCTTTATGCTTCAAAAAACTATCTTTATCTTAAAAACATTTAATAAAGGAGCCTCAACTGCTTCACTGGGCAAGGAATTCCATAGATTCACAACCCTTTGGGTGAAGAAGTTCCTCCTAAACTCAGTCCTAAATCTACTTCCCCTTATTTTGAGGCTATGCCCCCTAGATCTGCTTTCACCCGCCAGTGGAAACAACCTGCCCGCATCTATCCTATCTATTCCCTTCATAATCTTATATGTTTCTATAAGATCCCCCCTCATCCTTCTAAATTCCAACGAGTACAGTCCCAGTCTACTCAACCTCTCCTCGTAATCCAACCCCTTCAGCTCTGGGATTAACCTAGTGAATCTCCTCTGCACACCCTCCAGTGCCAGTACGTCCTTTCTCAAGTAAGGAGACCAAAACTGAACACAATACTCCAGGTGTGGCCTCACTAACACCTTATACAATTGCAGCATAACCTCCCTAGTCTTAAACTCCATCCCTCTAGCAATAAAGGACAAAATTCCATTTGCCTTCTTAATCACCCGTTGCACCTGCAAACCAACGTTTTGCGACTCATGCACTAGCACACCCAGGTCTCTCTGCACAGCAGCATGCTTTAAGATTTTATCATTTAAATAATAATCCCTTTTGCTGTTATTCCTACCAAAATGGATAACTTCACATTTGTCAACATTGTATTCCATCTGCCAGACCCTAGCCCATTCACTTAGCCTATCCAAATCCCTCTGAAGACTTTCAGTATCCTCTGCACTTTTTGCTTTACCACTCATCTTAGTGTCGTCTGCAAACTTGGACACGTTGCCCTTGGTCCCCAACTCCAAATCATCTATGTAAATTGTGAACAATTGTGGGCCCAACACTGATCCCCGAGGGACACCACTAGCTACTGATTACCTATCAGAGAAACACCCATTAATCCCCACTCTTTGCTTTCTATTAATTAACCAATCCTCTATCCATGCTACTACTTTCCCCTTAATGACATGCATCTTTATCTTATGCAGCAACCTTTTGTGTGGCACCTTGTCAATGGCTTTCTGGAAATCCAAAGATACCACATCCATTGGCTCCCCATTATCTACCGCACTGGTAATGTCCTCAAAAAATTCCACTAAATTAGTTAGGCAAGACCTGCCCTTTATGAACCTATGCTGCGTCTGCCCAATGGGACAATTTCCATCCAGATGCCTCGCTATTTCTTCCTTGATGATAGATTGCAGCATCTTTCCTACTACCGAAGTTAAGCTCACTAGCCTATAATTACCCGCTTCCTGCCTACCTCCTTTTTTAAACATTGGTTTGCTAATTTCCAATCCGCCAGGACCACCCCAGAGTCTAGTGAATTTTGGTTAATTATCACTTGTGCAGTTGCAATTTCCCTAGCCATCTCTTTTAGCACTCTGGGATGCATTCCATCAGGGCCAGGAGACTGGTCTACCTTTAGCCCCATTAGCTTGCCCATCACTACCTCCTTAGTGATAACAATCCTCTCAAGGTCCTCACCTGTCATAGCCTCATTTCTATCAGTCACTGGCATGTTATTTGTGTCTTCCACTGTGAAGACCGACCCAAAAAACCTGTTCAGTTCCTCAGCCATTTCCTCATCTCCCATTATTAAATCTCCCTTCTCATCCTCTAAAGGACCAATATTTACCTTAGCCACTCTTTTTTGTTTTATATATTTGTAGAAACTTTTACTATCTGTTTTTATATTCGGAGCAAGTTTACCCTGATAATCTATCTTACTCTTCTTTATAGCTTTTTTAGTAACTTTCTGTTGCCCCCTAAAGATTTCCCAGTCCTCTAGTCTCCCCACTAATCTTTGCTACTTTGTATGCTTTTTCCTTCAATTTGATACTCTCCCTTATTTCCTTAGATATCCACGGTCGATTTTCCCTCTTTCTACCGTCCTTCCTTTTTGTTGGTATAAACCTTTGCTGAGGGGGAGGGATGTTCGCGGCTGTGTTTGAGGAGTTGTTTGTCACGTGAGGGGGGTGGGGGGGGGGGGGGGGGGGGGGATTGAAAAAAATTAGTACAAACCGTATAGTTGTGTGTTTACTCCCCGAATTGTTTATGTTTTGTAACCTTTTTATACAAGTTTGGAATAAAATACATTTAAAAGAAATATTCAGTATATCAGAGTCAAGTATCAGCCTCAAACTGTGCAGGCAGAAGCAGCCATACTAATTGTGCGGATGCTATCACTGTCCCACTTGCACCATGATAGGAGTGTAATTGTTCCGTTCACCTCCTTACACTTATCAAAAGCAGAAACTGCAAATGCTAGAAACCCAAGGTCAATACAGAAAACACTGAAAATAACCAGCAGCAAGTGTGGAGAAAGAAAGCATTCATCAGGGGACCTGTCTCAGTTATCAATCAAGTGCAAGACAGTAAGTAGTTTTTCCCATTTATTCATGGGATGTGAGCACTGCTGTCAGGGCCAGCATTTATTGCTCATCCCTAATTGGCTGACACGATAGTGGTGTTGGTGTCAATACCTTTAACATACTACAACATATAACCGCTACAACACATGGCAACATGGGAGGCGGTGGCACAGTTGTCGGTCACTGGACTAGTAACCCAGAGACCCAGGGTAGTTCTGTGGGTTTGAATCCCACTATGGCAGATGGTAAAATTTGAATTCAATAAAATAAATCTGGAATTAAAAGTCTAATGGTGCCAATTTGTCGGAAATCCCCACCTGCTTCACTAATGTCCTTTCAGGAAGCAAATCTGCCATCCTTACCTGGTCTGGCCCAGATGTGACTCCAGATCCACAGCAATGCGGTTGATTCCCAACTACCCTCTGAAAGGCCTAGCAAGCCACAGGAGTTCAAGGGCAGTTAAGGAAGGGCAATAAATGCTGGAACAGCCAGCGACTCCCACATCCCATGAATTTAAAAATGCTGTTGAGCATTTAATAAGTATTCAAGCTTCATTGTATTCAAGTATTGATTATCATTCAATAAGTATTCAAGCTTCAATTTTGCTTAGTTTTAAATTGGATCCTACAGATGAGCCGTTGAGGACCAATGTTCACGTTGCAATTTTCCAACACAATCTTCAACATCTTCAAAGCATTTCTTTTAAACTTCGTTGTGTTATTCATAACTTGCATCTAGCCCATCCCATAGGGTATATCCTTTAGCACCATGTGGGAAGTGTGCTGAACAATAACACACCAGCTCGTCTCAAAAGCAATGAGATATTCTGCTGAACAAATACTGGGTTCATCTTACATCAGAATACCCAGTCCTCTCTCAGCCACACTGCAAAAAGCAATTCGTTATTTCCTGCCATTAGTCACCATGAGTACTCAATTGAAATCACAGTGAGTAACCTTCTAAAAACAACATTTCTTCCTCAATTGGTCATGTCCGTCCTTTACTAATCTCCTTACTTTTTTAAGAAATCTCTCTCAGCACACCCAGAGTGCCAACCCTCTTTTTGTACAGATGTGGTCTTCCATTTCCCTAAACCAGTTACTGCCGCTGCTGAGACAATGATGTGGCGCGGGCAACTAGTGATGGCTCAGTGCATGCTGGATCTCAATTATAGTACTGGTGCCTGAGTCAGCACTACCCTCAATGACAGCCCTGTAACGATTAACAGGCTAGCAGTGGTGCCTTAGTGAGCAGATTTTTACACAAAGTGTAGAGAAAGAAAAAAAACAGTCCAGCAGCAAACAGACAGACTGTCAATCAGCTTTGTCAGTAGACAGGCCAAGCTTTCAGTCCACCCATAGAGGCCGGCATCATTTTCGCTTTTTTTCCCCTGCTGCTTAAATGGGGCAAGGCCTGACAGGAGAAGCATTGTAAGCTATGGCGCAACTCAATTGATACAGACCAGGACTGTTCTAATTTTAAAATCAATGACTTGGGCCGAGTTAGTCACATTCAAATACTGACTTCAGTGACTCAATCTAGTGGTGGTGAACGGAAAAACCAGCACATTCCCACTCCAAAATTTCATATCATGCTCAAATGGAAATACAGATATCAGCGAGGGCAAAGAAAAAATATATAGATTTCTCCAACGTCTGCAATACCAAACGGCTTTCTTTCAGGCTTAAACGCGAAGAGTTGTTCGCTTTGGTAAATACTGAGAGAGCTAATGCATCCACAGTACCCTCATTCATGTCTTTGGTATTCCAAACTTCAATTTCTTTTCCAAACATCATCTTCCTGAACTCCACCCTACATAAACTATCCAGAACTTCCCAGCCACACCCAATCTTGCATGAATCATAGAATCGTAGAATCCCTGCAGTGCAGAAGGATGCCATTCAACCCATCGAGTCTGCACCGACCCTCCAAAAGAGCACCCTACCCAAGCCCCCACCCTATCCCTGCAACCACACCTATTCCTTTGGACACTTAGTAGGGGCAATTTAGCATGGCCAATCCACCTAACCTGCACACCTTTGGACTGTGGGAGGAAACCCATGCAGGCACAAAGAGAACATGCAAACTGCGCACACAGACAGTCACCCAAGGTCAGAATCAAACCCAAGTCCCTGGCGCTGTGAAGCAGCAGTGCTAACCACTGCACCACAGTCCAGTTTGGTATCCATTTCCATCCCAGTCACCTTCACTGGCTCCCTATTCCTCCATGCATGAGTTTTACGACCATCTTACGCAAGAACCTACCTCTACAACCTCCAAACCCTTGGGCGCACACTAACTCTGGCTACCATACCTCCCCCTTCCCTGCACTCAAACAGCATCAGTGGTACAACCTTCAACCATATGACTCCACACCCTGAAACTCCCTCCCTCAACCACCTCCAACCTCGCTGGGGCATTTCTCCCCATCTTTAAAATAAAAGCCCGAGTGAAACATATCACTCCAACCACACTGGCTCAGTTCTCCTGTTTATTCTTCGACTCCCACCCAGGAACTGCCTCAGGACATCCCACTCCAGTCATGAAGGTCCTTAATTAACCAAGTTGCCAATGGTGGAGCCCAGCATGAGCTGCTGCTGAAGGAGGCAGAAAGTATGGGGGATTGGGGGGGGGGGGGGGGGGGGGGAAAGAGTGTAACCCATTACAATTTCCAGTTCACACTCAGGAGATGTGAGCTGGAAAATATCCTAAGGACAATCTTAGTATTTATTTCCCATAATTAATCACACGCAAGCTTGCACGGGGTCGGACCACACCTTCCAGAATTACACAACTTGGATACAGGCGAAGGGAAAGAAAGGACATCCTTTCCCTGACCACTGAAACGAGTACTCTCTTGACAAGATATCATGGATTTCCGTTCGGCGACCCGTCTACTTGCCTTTATCGCCTAGTGCATGCACATATGGAAATATGAAAAGACTAGGGGGAGGTCGACTGCCCGGGCAGCTGCCTAGAACAAAGCTTCTCCAACGCAAACTTCCCAAGTTGTCAATTACAAAATCAATCACAATGGGAAATTGAACCGAGAAACTCACACACACACAAACGAGAACTAAGACAGTCAATGGAATCTTTAACGTGTTTGCCAAAACGCAATAAAATGTTTGATTTCCCCCTCCCCACCCCACTTGAAAGGTCTGAGTCGCTCTCCTTACCTGTGATGAACTGACGCCGGTTCTCATCAAGGTGAGTGGAAATTACATCCCCCATTGCGCCTCACTAAATCAAAAGCAATCGCTCCCCTCTTCACACAGCGCTTGACCACCACTCGCCCACGCCCAGCAATAAACGAGCTTGGAGCTAATCGTGGGGGGGGGGAATTCACTCCCGGCACAAATGCAAAGACTTCCGACCCAGTGAGGCGGGTGAGCTGGCTGCACTGGGCTCACAGGCGCAGGGAGGTTTCACTCCAATCCAGGCTATCCCAGCTCGGCGCACCCCCTCTGCCCTGCTCCTTGTCAAACAAGTTTTACGCTCTCCACACTCCCCGCCTCCTTTACCCTCACTAGGGGTGGGGTTTGAAAACGGCACATGCGCCAATCTACCTTAAACTT
This sequence comes from Scyliorhinus torazame, assembly GCF_047496885.1. Lineage (NCBI taxonomy): Eukaryota > Metazoa > Chordata > Chondrichthyes > Carcharhiniformes > Scyliorhinidae > Scyliorhinus > Scyliorhinus torazame. The sequence goes on from NC_092728.1 coordinate 70,348,946, forward strand.
TCTAAAGTTTCGGCTGCTACACGTACCCTTTTCAAACAGAAGGTTTTTATCCCCTAGTCTCACTAAACAGATGCGACCCAGCCCGCCCCTTGCCCCCCTTTTACAAAGGGCAAAACCAATAAAGAACTTATTGACAAAGGGCTTAGGAGGTTCAGGAGGCGGAATTGTTAAGGTTTGAGCCACAGCAAGACCAAAGATGATCAGCTCAGATGGATAGAATCATAAAATCCCTATCGTGCAGAGAGGGACCATTCGGCCCATTGAGTCTGGACTGACCTTCTGAAAGAGCACTGTACTCATGTCTGCTTCCCCATCTACCCCGCCCCATTCCCATAACCCCATAACCTAACCTGCAGGTCCCTGGACACTAAGGGGCCATTTAGCATGGCCAATCTGCCTAACCCGTACATCTTTGGACTGTGGGAAGAAACCGGAGCACCCGGCGGAAACCCACGCAGACACAGGGGGGGGGAGTGCAAACTTCACACAGTCACCCAAGGCCAGAATTGAACCTTGATCCCTGGCGCTGTGAGGCAGCAGTGCTAACTACTGCGCCACCATGCTGCCCCATGACTAAAATTGTCCCTTCAGTGTCCAAAGATGGGCAGGTTGGGTGGGGTTGAGGGAATAGGGTGTGGTAGTGGGCCTAGGTAAGTTGCTCTTTTAGAGCGTTAGTGAGTACTTGATGGGCCGAATGGCCTCCTTCTGCATTTTAGGGATTCTAAGGACATGGGGCATCTGATTCAGGGCAGTGCTGAGGAAATGTTACACTTAGGAAGATGCCAAAATGAGGACCCCCTCCCCCTATTTGCCCTCTAGGTGAATGGAAAAGATCCCATGCCACTATTTGGACGAATAGCAGAGGATTGCTCCCCGACATCTCAGTTAATAGCTATTCCTCAACCAACATCACTTCAGATAAATTTACAGGCGATAACAAATTTGGAAGCATTATGAGCTGTGAAGAGGGTGGAGAACTTCAAAAGGACAGATACGTGGCTGATGAAATTCAATGCAGACAAGTGTGAAGTGACTATGAAATAAAGGGTGAAGTTCTAAAGGGGGTGCAGGAACAGAAGGACCAGCGTGCATATTTTCTTTGCTCTTTCACGGGATGTGGGCACCACTAGCGAGGCCAGCATTTTATTGTCCATCTCTAATTGCTCTTGAGAAGGTGGTCGCGAGCCACCTTCTTGTGGCGCTGCAGTCCACGTGGTGCAGGTACATCCACAGTTTGTGACAGAATTCCAGGATTTTGACCCAGTGATAATGAGGGAACGGCGATATAGTTCCAAGTCAGAATGGTGTGTGGCCTGGAGGGCAACACACAGCTGGTGGTGTACCCGTTTATCTGCTGCTTTTCTAGGTGATAGAGTTTGTGGCTTTGGAAGGTGCTGTTGCAGAAAGCATGTGCACAAATCATTGAAAGTGGCAGGTCTGGTTGAGAGGGAGATTAATAAAGCATACAGTATCATCGGCTTTATTCATAGGGTGCCATGAGAATGTCGCTTTAAGAAATGTTTGGCTGCTCATGTTACTGCAGTGACGTCAGAGTGTGGGTGGAGCTGAGCTCTGGCTCTGCTTTCGAGTTTGATTTTGAGAAAAGCTTGGGTGTGTCTGTGTCTTTTTGGTTTTGTTTTCAGTGTTGGAGCTGAAGCCAGACAAAGCAGCCGTACTGCTGTTATCTTTGCAATTAAAAGACTGTCTCTTGATCATTTGGTGAATTCAGAATTATAAATGTTCTGAGTAGCGACTTTAACCTGATGTGCTTCTGTTAAAGGTTATGTGTTTTTGTAAGTCTTCTGGATGTTAACAGGACAGCATATGCATTACGTAGTGGTGTATTCTTTGGGGGTTGTATTTGAATTAATGGTTTCTAAGATGTTCACTTTGTTTTAAAAAGGTTAACTTGAGTTAATAGAATAAACATTGTTTTGTTTTAAAAAATACTTTTCCATTTCTGCTGTACCACACCTGTAGAGTGGGCCGTGTGCTCCCCATACCACAGTCTAGTAAATGTTGTGGGTCAGGTGAACTCCTTGATACACTTTGGGGTTCTCTAAACCCTGGCCCATAACAAGGGGCACAGAGTATAAAAGATAGGAAGATTTGTTGAAATTGTATAGAAAACTGGTTCCGCCTGAGCTGGAGTATTGCATTTAGTTCTGGGCGCCACACTTTAGGAAAACTGTGAAGGCATTAGAGAGAGTGCACAAAGAGATTCACAAGAATGGCTCCAAGGATGAGCAACTTCAATTATATGGACGGATTGGAGACGTTGGGACTTGTTTCCTCGGAGACGAGAACGTTGAGAGGAAGTTTGATAGAGGTGTTCAAAATCATGAGGGGTTTGGACGAGAAGGAGAAACTGTGCCCGTTGGGGAAGGATCGAGAACAGGAAGGCACAGATTTAAGGTACTTGGCAAAAGAAACAATGGGGACAGGAGGAAAAACCTTTTCACCCAGTGAGTGGAAGAACTGCCTGACAGTGTGGGGACTCAATAGCTTACAAAAGGGAATTATTCTGTTATCTGAAAAGGAAGGTCATGGCACTGGGTCGAATTGCCCGTAAGGAGAGCTGGCACAGCCATGATAGAACAAATGGCCTCCTTCTGTGTTGTACCAATTCTGTGATCCTGGAGGACAGCAAGGTGGCGCAGTGGTTAGCACTGCTGCCTCACAGCGCTGAGGACCCGGGTTTGATCCCGGCCCTGGGTCACTGTCCATGTGGAGTTTGCATATTATCCCCGTGACTGCATGGATCTCATCCCCCACAACCTAAAAGGATGTGCAGGATCGACCACACTAAATTGCCCCTCAATTGGAAAAAAAAAGAATAGTGTACTCTAAAAAAAATTTTTAAATCTGTGATCCTGTGAAAAATCAGGTTATCAGATGGTCACTACCGCACTGTTTTTCATGGAATCTTGCTGTGCACGGTGTTTCCCACAGTGACTAACCGTCAAAAATACGTATTTGAAGGTGATTTGCTTTGAGATGACCTGCGCGCTTGAAAGGCAAGTCCTTTCTAACCTGACTAGCCAAAGACCAGTTTGATCATGGCGATCACCTTCTGAGCTGTAATTTCAGGAAATAGGGGATGAGAAAATCTGTCGGCTGGTGGGAATGTTACCACGATAGTAAACTATACTGCTAACCCTGTGAACAAGAGTTCAGTATATGTTACTATTATCCATAATACAGTCTGTTCTTGCTTTTTTTGTACCCTTAGCCCAAGGAGGATGCTTAGCCTGTTCTCCTTTGTTTGCTTAACATCATCTGCTTCTCTGTCAGGTGAGCTGTCATGATTGAACACTGAGAATCATGGAATGGAATTATCACAATGGCTGAAGTATAGCATGACATTTGTACCATATGTTTGTCACAGACTATAGGCTTAAACAGTGTATTTCAAACTTTTTTCCTGGGACACACTTTTACCAACCATCGGACCTTTGGGACCCATGCTGGCCGACCTTAGCGATCCTCACTGGCCGACCTTCGCGACACACCATTATTGCTTACCTTTAATGTGGCAGGTGAGCCTGCTTGGTCCTCATAATCTCACTTGCTTCGTCATTCAATGTTACATTTCTGCTAAGGACTTCAGCTGAAGATTTAAGTTCTCGCTTCATCCTTTGAAGAAGTCAAGAGGTTTGTCCTCGAACTCGCCATGCTGAGTCCTCAAATGCCTTGAGGTTTTTAAACTTCGATTTGCCAGTACTTCCCTGCATGTAACACACATGGGCTTTGCATCCTGATTTACATTGGCTCAATTAAGCCATGCCTCAAGAAATCATCTTTGTACTGCTTTGTTCCTGATTTCGGTTTCTTCTTAATTGTTTGTTCACCAGAGGCCCTGGAGCTCTGGATACGGCTCACACCAGCACTGCCTTTTCCTGTTGTCGACTCTCCTGGGAAGTTCTCTCCATTAGATTCAATTATGAGATACAGGCCTGTTTGTGTCTCTGGTCCTCTCTTCCTTATTACAAAATGACCCATCTTCAGTTCTTCACATAGTCCTGTTGCTTGCTTGCTGGCAGCTACATAATGGAGGAATCTCTCCTCCATAATTTTGCGTCCACAGCAGGAACGCACAGGGCATCAGTGTACATGCTGGATGCATGACCTTCTCACTGCCATTGCCTCTGGTGTAAAGACTCCATCATTCATATTTAAAGGCTGGTCGTGGCTGGCATTCTTCCTTTTACTTTGAAACTTTATTTCCAAAACCTGATTTTCCAAGTTTATGACTTTTTACTACTAAAAATTTAAAAAATTTCAGTTGAACATGTGCATCATACATTGACATGCAAACTTTGTTTTAAATATATTTGCATATTGGCCTCCTTCTGCACAGACAATTCTGTGATTCTATGTCTTTAGAGTAAATAGGTAACTTGTCAAACACATACAATGTCATAGTATTTCTTACTGGTTCCATTGTATTGCACTATCCTAACATCCAAGTCATCTCCTTCTCCATTCTCACAAAAAGGACTTAATTCCTGGTTTCTGGAGAGTGACAACACAAAATGATGACTGTAGGTTTCTTCCAGTGTTGACATGTGTCAGCCCTCTTGACTGGCCTTGTTTTATCAGTATTTCTCACTGACAAACCTGGCCTGGCTTCCCTCTCACTGTCCAGTAGCTGCACCCACCCCAGTCACAGACTGCTGACCACTTCCCGACAAGTATTTCACATCATAGGAGTGCAAGCGGACGTTTTGCTGGCCGTTGAACAGCTTGACCACGGAGCCTCAGGTCGCATACTGCCGATCGGTGGAAGGGGACGAACTGAGCAGCTCGCAGAGGACGAGCACCAAAGTGGAGCTCCAAGCTGGGACCTCCACTGTTAGCCTCACACCCACGTGGACGCCTGTCAGCCCATGCCCCCACTCCTCCCCCCCCACACACACGGTAGCCAGCTCACAGCTCAGCCTTGCGCCACTCCCTCAAAAGGCACGAACAATCGGGGAACTGCCCGCGGTTGGCAATCTTAAAAGCCGGTCCCGGCCGTTGGAGTCTTCTTCCCACAATCGGAACGCCACAACCGATCGTTCCACGACCCTCCTGAAACCCGCCCTCAACCCACCCCTGGGTAGTGATCCTGAGTTTGAAAAACCTTGGACTAAAATGATAGCATTAGATGAAAATTCTAAATCAGGTAAACTGTTCCTCTTTTCGGGACATTTTCACTGCCATGGCAACAGTATCAACATAGTAAAATGGGGGATGGGTGAATCCACCTTAATTTTTGTATCTAGAACAATAGGTAAGAAACAGTGAGTCACAAGGCTGCAATTCAGCAAAGCACGGTATAAATCCTCATTAAATAAAGCTCAGTACTTCTGTAAATATTATTTGAACACCGAATGACGGTAATTCATTAATGTGCTGGTGCTTGTTGCAGTACATCTGACTTACATTCAAATAATGTTTTAATTTAGTGCAGCGTAGCAAGGCACATTCAGACAAAAGTGGATGGCAAGCCAAAGAAGATGTGTTAGAACAACTGGGAGTTTGATCATACAGATGGGTTTTTAAGAAGGAAAGGACTGTGGAGGGACGTAGAACGCTGTGGCACTGGGGGAGCTTAGAGATGGAAAGGGGTGAGGCCATATAGCGATTTAACGTCAGAATTTGAAACTTTAGATATTGAGAAACTGGGAGCCAACATGGGTCAACAAACAGAGGGATGGAACAGGAAGCTGATTGGAGAGGTTCAGAAATGGGAGCAGTAGGAAAGATGCCAGGATTTGGCAGGATTTTGGCATCTGGTGCCTCACTCGACTTTACACAGAAATTTTAATTGAAACCATTGTGTTATATAAACATGATGAGCGGGGCTGCAGGTTGAGGTCGCACTGGTTCTCGATTTCCTTTGTGCTTGTTTGCAGGGCTTGGCTGATGCCGATAAAGATTCATATGAATATATGAATTAGGAACAGGAGAAGGCCATTTGTCCCCTTGAGCCTGCTCCGCCATTCAATAAGCTCATGGGAGATCTGATTACAACCTCAACCCCACATTCTCGCCTTCCCCCGAAAACCTTTCACCCCCTTGTCTAGCTCTGCCGTAGAAATATTCAAAGATTCTGCCTTTTGAGGTAGAGAGTTCCAAAGACTCACAAACCTCTGAGAGAGAAAAATGCTCCTCATCTTTATCTTAAATCAGTGACCACTTATATTTCAAGAGTGACCCCTATTTCTAGATTCTCCCACAAGGGCCAACATCCTCTTCACATCCACCCTGTCAATACCCCTCAGGATCTTAAACGTTTCATAGAATTTACAGTGCAGAAGGAGGCCATTCGACCCATCGAGTCTGCACCGGCCCTTGGAAAGAGCACCCCACTCAAGCACACACCTCCTCCACCCCATCACCTTAACCCAGTAACCCAAATTAACTTTTTTGGACACTAAGGGCAATTTAGCATGGCTTATCCACCTAACTCGCACATCTTTGGACTGTGGGAGGAAACCTGAGCACCCGGAGGAAACCCACGCACACACGGGGAGAACGTGCAGACTCCACACAGACAGTGACCCAAGCCGGGAATCGAACTTGGGACCCTGGAGCTGTGAAGCAACTGTGCTAACCACTATGCTACCGTGCTGTCCCATGTTTCAATCAAGTTGCCTCTTACTCTTCTAAATTCCAGTGGATAAAAGCCTAACCTGTCAAATCTTTCCTCATAAGATAACCTGCTCATGCCTGGTATTAGTCTACAAAATATTCTCCGAACTGTTTCTAACACATTTACATTTTTCATTATGTAAGGAAACCAATAATGTACACAATAATCTAGATGTTGTCTCACCAATGACCTGTACACCTTAAACATAATCTCCCTACTTTTGTAATCAATTCCCCTCACAATAAACAATAATATTCTATTAGCTTTGCTAACTATTTACTGTACCTGTATACTAGCCTTTTGTGATTCATGCAATAGAAGATCCAGGTCCCTCTGAATCTCAGAGTTCTGCAATCTCTCACCATTTAGATAGTACGCTTCATTTTTATTATTCTTGCCAAAATGGAGAATCTCACATTTGCCCACATTATTTTCTATTTGCTAGATCTTTGTCCATTCACTTAGCCTTTCTATGCCCCTTTGTAGCCTCCTTACGGATTCTTCATAATTGACTTTCCGACTTATCTTTGTGCCATCAGCAAATTTAGCAACCATAATTGCTTGGGTGAATCCCTTCACCCAAGTCATTTGTATCAATTGTAAATAGTTGAGGCCCCAACACTGATTCCTGTGACACACAATTCATCACATCCTGCCAACCAGAAAAAGACCCATTTATGCTAATTCTCTGTTTCCTGTTAGCGAGCCAATCTTCTGTCCAGATCAATATGTTAGCTCCTACACCATGAGCTTTTATTTTCTGCAATAAAATACCTTCTGGAAATCTAAGTACAGTACAACCACCTGTTCCCCTTTATCCACGGCAGATATGACTCCTTCAAAGAACGCCGATAAATTGGTTATACATGATTTCCCTTTCACAAAATCACGTTGACTCTGCTTATTAACTTGAATTTTTCCAAGTGGCCTGCTATTAATATCTTTAATAATAACCTCCACCATTTTCCCTATGGCAAATATACGGCGAACTGGCCTGTAATTTCCCGCTTTCTGTCTCTCTGTTTTTTTGAATAAAGGAGTTACATTTGCTATTTTCCAATCTAAAGGAACCTTCCCCAAATCTAGGTAATTTTGCAAAATTAAAACCATTGCATTAGCTATCTCACTAGCCATATCTTTCAAGACCTTAGGCTGAAGTCCATCCGGACCTGGAGATCTGTCAGCCCGCCAAGCCAACAATTTTCTTAATGCCTCTTCTCTGGTGATTGAAATTTTCCTGAGTTCCTTCCTTCTTTCTGTGCTACTTGTGTCCTCTATGGTGAAGACCAATGCAAAATACCTGTTTAATTCATCCAGCATTGCCCTACTTTCTATTACCAATTCCCCAGACACATTTTCTATAGGGCCTATGCTCACTTTGTCACTCTTTTCTTATTTAAATATCTTTGGAAACTCTTACTGTCCATCTTTATGTTACTAGCTAGCTTTCTCTCATACTCTAATTTTCCATCCTTCTTCATCTTTTAGTCATTCTCTGTTGCTCTTTATATTCTTTTCAGTCTTCTGACCTGCCAACCGTCTTTGCGCAATTATGTGCTCCTTCTGTAAGCTTGATACTGTCTTTACTTTTTTTAGTTAGCTACAGGCGGTGGGCCTCCACTTGGAATTTTTCCCTCTCGTTGGAATGTGTCTATTCTGTGTATTCTGAAATATCCCTTTAAATGTCGGCCACCAAATCTCTATGACCTATCCTTTAGGCACATTTGCCAGTTCACTTTAGCTTTAGCCTCATTTACTGCCCATCCTTAGTTGTACTGAGAAGGCAGTAGCGGACCTTCTCCATATGATTTTTTTCTCATTCTGATGAGTGATCCAGCAATGATGTTGAGTAAGAAACTCAAGGATTTTGACACAATGATGATAATGAAAAAGCTTCTTGAAGGTCTGACAGTCCAAGAAATATATGCTAAGCAACCCTGTTTAATCACCAGGAAACATTATCTTGATGAATGATGTCCAATGCATTTTGCCAGATGTGTAAACAGAGATGTGCTCAAAATGTATCTGGTGATGTAATTACATTACTGTGGCCATTGCAGGAAAATGTCTTTGTTTTTTACTTTAATGGAAGCTCATGTCAAACCTGACACAAAACACTGAGACTGAACATTGATGGTCTGTTCTGTGGCAGGTATAACATCTGAAATAACATCCACTGCAGCGTAAGATTCCTTGGGGTTGTCAGCAGAGAATTCCTGTGAAGGCAGAGTTTTGTGCAGCCTAGTACGAGTTGTTTTCATGACATATTTTAAAAGGTTTCCTTTATCTAGACTACTCCCTGGTTGCTATCTTTTAGTTATCTCATAGTGATCATTCTTACTCTCAAAGTTACATGATTTAAACTTTATTGCAGTCACCATCCAAATCAAAATTCCAGCTCCAAAATCCAGGGAGTGTGAATTGTTCTAAATTGGTGTTAATGAGTTGATCATCCCGATAGAGTTAGCTCTAAGAATGAAAACATCTTTCTGAAAATTGTCCTTCCATTCATGTTATTGAGCCTAAACTATGAGCACATTGTAAATTGTTCTTTGTCTATCCATCCCTCTTTATTTGTTACAGTGCTTGTGTCGAAGAAATTATGTCAGCACTTCGAGTTTTGGCCAAAGGTCCTTTAATTAAACACGAAGTTCGTGGGGGGTAAGAGTGTAGCAGGGTTGATAGCTTGTGCTCGCTTGTAGGTGAAGTTGGTCTTAGGGAGGAGGATTACATCGTACCCCGTGCGTTGAGCCGCAGTAAAATGCTGCGTTGTGGATGAATTAAGCAGCAGCAAAACAGAGTGAGGAATCAATACTGTACACGGGTGATCGAGTACAAGGAGTACTGACTTTTCTACTATGAACGCCGTGGCTGCTGCTGCTCTTAAGCACTATCTCTGTCAGAAGGTTATTTGACTTTGTCTTTTCCAGTCACATTGTCTACTTTGTTGTGAGCCAGTTGCTGAGCATAGGCCTGGTCAGATTCCCAATACAAACCACATCAGGCTAAATTCAACAACACCCGAAAACAGGCATGGGGAATCACGATATGCAATTAACCTGTTCCCGTTTACTGCCAGCTTGGTGCTGTATACTGTTTTAAATACTTTCAGCAACAACCAGAGAAAAAAAAACACTGTTGATTGGCTGTGTGCCTAAGCAGGGGGCCAACATTGTGAGTGGCTACCATCGCTTACAGCTAACCTCTTGAAAGGGAGGTGCAGTGTGACTGGAACAAGGGCTGGAAGTCATGCAGGAAATAAAGTTTACCTGAGAATCATTGAATAATGGCACAACATTGGAGGGAATGGACTCCAAGATTTCTGGGCACCTCACAAGGAGGTGCGAAAGGGGAGAGATGGTTTGTCTCTACAGGGGGCCAGGAGGACCCCCCCCCCCCCCCCCCCCACTCCCTCTGCCACACACACACACACACTAATAGTGGGAACAGATTGCTGTGAGGTCAATGACAGAAGTTTAATCCTGTGGTTGGAGGCAGTAACCCAAGGCATTAAATAACCTCACATGTGTGATCAAGGTCAGGGAATTCATCTTCAAATGCCATATCCAACCCAACAGCTCTGCTAGCCTCATGAATGCTCAATTCACTGTACCCCCATCACTCACCTACCAATAATCTCTATCAGGCATTGTACTGAATGTTGACACGCGTCCCCTCACGATCACACATTTTGCACTGCTGCAAACCTCATATTCCGATTCCACAACTTGCACACACTATTTTGTAATATTACTTCATGGGCTGTGGGTGTTGTTGGCTACCCCAACATTTGTTGCCTGCCCTATTTGCCCTTGAGAAGGCAGCGGTGAATTGCTACAGTTCATCTGGTGCAGGTACATACAAAGTCCTGTGTGGTGAATGTGGTGAATGGATTCACCATAATATAAGTTGTCTGTATAGCACTGTGGCCTAATGATAATATGATCTCCTTCCAGGTATTGTACTGGAACCCTGGTGGGCTCCGCCTCTGGCTCCGCCCCCTCAGACAATATATAGACCGGCTGCCTGGGGGCGGCGCTCATTTGTACAGCAGTCACAGGCAGGCAAGCTCTCGGATAATAAAGCCTATGTTCACTCGCTCTCATCGTCTTGTAGTGAATTAATAGTACATCATCCTGTTAGGGAGTGAGTTCCAGGATTTCGACCAAGCGACAGTGAATGAAAGATGATATATTTCCAATTCAAGATGGTGAGTGGCTTGGAGGGAAACTTCCAGGTGGTGGTATTCCCATGTATCTGCTGCCCTTGTCCTTCTAAATGTTGTGAGGCTGAGGGTTTGGAAGGTGCTGTGAAGGAGCCTTGGAGAATTTCATATGTGGTAAGCACTGCTGCCAATGTGAATTGGTGGTGGAGGAAGTGAATATTTAAGTTGGTGGATAAGCTTCCAATTACATGGGTAGCTTTGTTTTAGATGGGTCCGGTTTCTGAAATGTTATTGAACCTGCACTCACCCAGAGAAGTATTACATCACACTCCTGACTTGTGCCTTGTAGATGGTGGCCAGGCTTTGGGGAATCAAATGAGCTACTTGCCTTAGCGGTGAGTTACTTGCCACAGAATTCCCAGCCTCTGACCGGCTCTTGTAGTCAGAATATTTGTTTGGCTGTTCGAGTACAGTCTCTGGTCAATGGATGCTGAAATTGGGGGATTCAGCAACGGCAATGTTGGAGGTGATCATGTGTGATGGAAATGTTACTTGACACCCATCAACCCAATCCTGAATATTGCCCAGGGCTTATTGCATGTGGTCATGGACTGCCTCAGCATCTGAGGAGTGGCGAATGGTGCTAAACATTGCGCAATCATCAGCAAACATCCCCACTTCTAACTTATGATGGAGGGAAGATCACTGATGAAGTAGCTGAAGAAGATGGGGCCTGGGACACTTCCCTGAGGAACCTCCACAGCAATGTCCTGGGACTTTGATGATTGGCTTCCAATAACCACAACCTGTGTGCTAGGGATGATGCTAACCAGTGGAGAGATTATCCCCGATTCCCATTGGCTTCAATTTTGCTAGGGTTTCTTGATGAATAAATAGCAAGGGTCGTCATTCCCTTCTTATCTCTGGAGTTGAGCTCTTTTGTCCTTGTTTGGACTAAGGTTTCTATTTTTTAAAATTGATTTACAGGATGTGAGCGTCGCTGGTTAGGCCAGCATTTACTGCCCATCCCTAGTTGCCCTTTAGAAGGTGGTGGTGAGTTGCCTTTTTGGACTGCTGCAGACCTTGAGGCATAGATACACCCACTGTGCTGTTCAGGAGGGAGTTCCAGGGTAGTGTGCCAGCGACAGTGAAGGAACGGCGATATATTTCCAAGTCAGGATGGTGAGTGAGATTCTCAGGTATCTGCTGCTCTTGTCCTTCTAGATGGTAGCAGTCGTGGGTTTGAAGGTGCTGTCTAAGGAACCTTGGTGAGTTACTGTAGTGCATCTTGTGGTACTAGATGCTGGTACTAGATGGTATGGCTGCCACTACTGATCGGTGATGGTTAGATCCTCTCTCATAAGAGAGATCCTCTCCTTTAGAATTATAGAATCCATATAGTGAAGAAGGAGGCCAATTGAGTCTGCACCAACCCTCTGAAACAGCACCCTACCTAGGTCCACTCCTTCACCCTATCCCCATAACCCCATGTAGCCTGCACACATTTGTACATTATGGGGCAATTTAACACGGCCAATTCTCTTAACTGCACAACTTTGGACTGTGGGAGGAAACCAGAGCACCTGGAGAAAACCCACACAGACACGGGGAGAATGTGCAAACTCCACATAGACAGTCACACAAAGCTGGAATTGAACCTGGCTCCATGGTGCTGTGAGGCAGCAGTGCTAACCACTGTGCCACCATGATGCCCTAGCTTTGTGCCTTTCTGTTTTTAGACACACAGGAAGTGCAACCAACCAAGTATTGGATGAAGAGTAAGAAGAAACTGATGATGAAGGCTCAGCACCACCACTTGATTTTAACCATCAACTCAGGTAATGGCACTGCAGTAATTTAGAGCAGGGTTTTTCAAAGCAGGGTTGCTGAGCGATTGGCCGCGCCGTTCCTATAGTGGACCTGATCACGGGACAAGCGTCCAACAGCTGCTACGGCTTTTACATTTAGAATGGCGGCTGCTGCTGTCTTGTAAATGGAAATAAATGAGACTGTGTAGAGTTTTCTGGCCAGAAGTGGAAGCAAAGAGCAAGTCTCAAGCCCTGCACACACACTTGACGTCAGGGGCCCTCCAGTTATGTGCTATTGGCAACAAATCATGGAGCAGTGTTATTTCCATTTTCCAGCTGCTGGGAAGCATGGCAAGTGAACTGTGAAGATGAATTGTTTTCTTAAAAGTAAGAGATGGCCAGGGACGTAAATAGGCAGTTTGCCTATTGGACAGGATCTCGCAACAGAATCTGTTGGAGAGAGCTGCTCAGGAGAGTACAGGACAGGACTGAGCAGTGTTGGTGTTAGCTCTGCTTAACACCCTACAATGGAGAACTCAGGATCAAAACAGCATAAAGATAATTTCTTGAGGTATGGTTTTGTCAATTGTGCCAATGCAAATTAGGATGCAAAGCCCATGTGTGTTATATTGCAGGGTAGTACTTGCAAATGAGAGGAGAAGTTTCAGATTTTGAAAGAGATGTCGTGGGTGAAAATTTTAATTTGAGGTTGAGACTCTGAGTCAGTTATTAACTTAGAGCTGACTCCAAATTAAAAGACTATGCTGCTGTAGCTGACCTGTGAAACAACATTAAAAACATGCCAAAAGCCCATGAAGCTGTCAGCATTCTGGTGTGGCATCTCCCAGGAGTATTCAGTGCTGGGTAAAGCACACATTTTCTTGTTATTGCCCTTCACAATGACTTACATATGCGAGGTTGGATTTTCGGTTTTCATAAAGATGACGACACAAAGGCTGAAGTCTGCACCTGATATTCGCAGTGCCCTCTCCTCCTTTGAACCTGAGTCAAGTGAGATTCTGAGGACCAAACAGGCTGCCCTTTCGCATGAAAGATAAGTGAACGTGGCGTGCGTTGCAAGGATCGGCTGGCGTGGGTCATGAAGATTGGCGGGTTGGCAAAAGTGGATCTCAGGGAAAAAAGTTTGAGATTCACTAATTTAGAGCATAATCAAGAGGTGGAATCTGCACATGGAGAAACAATGGACATCAGGCTGCAGGTAAGGATAGCTTCAATGTACGCTTCAATGAGAAGATGTTTGATGGGTAGCATACTGAAATGCTTGGTGCTTTGGGAAAACTGCCAGAAAGCCTGCAATCAATGTCACGGAACATAGCAGAATCCAGCACCAACTCAAATGTTGTTGACTGGGATATTGGGATTGTAATTACTGGTGTCTCACTCACATTAATTCTTAATGGATAACCCAAACAGAAAGAGGCTGCCTAAGTTACTTCTTTTCCTCCTCCTGATGCTGGTCCTCCACCCTCTCCTCCTCATGTTCCTGCTCCTCAACTGTTCAACATTTAGCTGCTGGCTGGGGCGAGGTTGTGCACCACGATTCGGATCACTTACTCTGATAAATACTGCAGGGGTCCTCCAGTGTGGTCCAGGCAGAAATGTGTTCTTTCAGCATGCCGATCATTTGCATTACTGTATGGCTTTCACAGTCTCAAAGCAACTAGTTGGTGCAGAGGACTTGATGTCAGCAAAATCCTTGAGCACCTAACTTATCAGACCCTGGGCAGCACGGTGGCGCAGTGGTTAGCATTGCTGCCTCATGGCGCCGAGGTCCCAGGTTCGATCCGGGCTCTGGGTCACTGTCCATGTGGAGTTTGCACATTCTCCGTGTGTTTGCGTGGGTTTTGGCCCCACAACCCAAAGATGTGCAGGGTAGGTGAATTGACCATACTAAATTGCCCCTTAATTGGAAAAAATGAATTGGGTAATCTAAATTTATATATAAAAAAAACTTATCAGGCCCTGCGGACGTTTGAACTTTAAACTATACAAAGCGCCAAACAATTTAAAATCAGCACAATAGCCAGCAGCAATTTAGCAGCAACTAACCCAAAAGCAGCTGACCATCCCTTTACATAGCATCAGTGTGGAAGGGGGTTGGGGGATCAGAGGGGAGGGGGGGGGGGGGGGGGGGGGTAGGGTGGTGGTGTCCACCCAGCTGCTGAATGCAAGTTCAGCTAAGTGAGTACAAGAGAGTGCTAATTGGCGTGATGAGCTCCAAAATAGTAGAGCTGCGTCCATTGGTGGTTTCAAGTCAGCACTTCACACTGATTTACATTGTGATCCACCTGCGTGTGAATGTTGTGTGTGTGTGGGGGCATGTGTGTATGGGCACATGTGGGTGTGTGTGCGCATGTACATGTGCATGCATATGTGTCATGATAATGCCATATCTTCAATATAGAGTGTGGCGCATCTAACTATCGATATGACATTTTGGAGGCCAAACAGAGGGTGCTTCAGATTCCAATTTCACACCAACTATCTCCAAAACACGGTTAGAATGAAGGTGAAGCGCTTCGGGCCTTCATTCCAAAAGAACCATGAAACGCCCCCATTGAAAATACTACTGCACTGGTTGATGGGGGATGTTTCGAACTGAAACAGATGCCTTATCTGTTGTAGTAGGAACTTGCATGAGTTCAATGCACAAACGGCCGTTACTACTTGGGTGAAAGATTTTGAAATGATGAAGGACCCGTTAAACGAACGAGAGCATTCCACTGTAAAGACCCAGCATTGTTGAGGCAGTGGTGTAGGGGTATTGTCGCTGGACTAGACTCAGAGTCCAGAGTCTGGGGACTTGGGTTCGAATCCTGCTGTGGCAGATGGTGAAATTTGAATTCAATAAAAATCCGGAATTAAAAGTCTAAAGGTAGCCATGAAACCATTGTTGGTTGTTGTAAAAAACCATCAGGTTCACTGATGTCCTTCAGGGAAGGAAATATGCCATCCCTGCCCGGTCTGGCCTACATGTGACTCCAGACCTACAGAAATGTGGTTGACTCTGACAGGGATGGGCAACAAGGGCAGCACGGTGGCGCAGTGGGTAGCGCTGCTGCCTCACGGCGCCGAGGTCCCAGGTTCGATCCCGGCTCTGGGTCACTGTCCATGTGGAGTTTGCACATTCTCCCCGTGTTTACGTGGGTTTTGCCCCCACAAACCAAAGATGTGCAGGGTAGGTGGATTGTCCACACTAAATTGCCACTTAATTGGAAAAAGCGAATTGGGTACTCTAAATGTATATTTAAAACATTTTTAAAAAAGGGATGGGCAACAAATGCCTGGTCAGACAGCGACGCCTACATCCCATGAATGAATTAAAAAAAGCTGAACATTATGACCTCGGTACCATTAAAGTCCCTAGATTCAAATTCTGAATCCAATCTAATTTTTATAGTGTAATTTGATTCATGTACATGTTGTAATAGTAAATGACTTGACGTTTTGACGGTGTTTATGCTGGCCCTTAATTGATGTTTAACTCAAAACAGAGGAAAGATTTTTAAATTTAGGAATACTCCCTTTAAAAAGCTGACTTTTGTTTTTAAGCAGCTTTTGTAAATAAATTGGTGCAAATTGTGGTGCGTTCTTTTGGGCTGTTACTGCCCCTGTGTGGCACACCAGAGGAACTTACACAACATCTGCATGTTCTTTCGTAGTTACAAATCTCTCAGACCATAAATAGGAATGATGAAGTTATCATATTTTTCCACCACAAGATAAAAACAGATGAGAAATAACTTTCAGAATATGTTTTTATCCATTCATGGGTTGTGGGCGTCAGTAGCTGGGCCAGCATTTATTGCCCATTACTCGGGCGGCACAGGGGTTAGCACTGTCGCTTCACAGCGCCAGGGCCCCAGGTTCGATTCTCGTCTTGGGTCACTGTCTATGTGGAGTCTGCACATTCTCCCTGTGTCTGCGTGGGTTTCTTCCAGGTGCTCCAGTTTCCTCCCCAGGGGCTGGTTTAGCACAGTGGGCTAAACAGCTGGCTTGTAATGCAGAATAAGGCCAGCAGCACGGGTTCAATTCCGAACAGGCGCCGGAATGTGGCGACTAGGGGCTTTTCACAGTAACTTAATTGAAGCCTACTTGTGACAATAAGCGATTATTGTTATTATATTATTATACAAGTCCCGAAAGACATGCTGTTCGGTAATTTGGACATTCTGAATTCTCCCTGTGTGAATAGGGGATTTTCATAGTAATTTTATTGCAGTGTTAATGTAAGCCTACGTGTGACAATAATAAAGATAAAGATTATAATTGTTCTTGAACTGAGCTGCTAGCTGGGCCATTTCGGAGGGCATTTAAGAGTCAACCACATTGCTGTGGACCTGGTCCCATGCAGGCCAGGCCAGACAAGGATGGCAAATTTCCTTCCCAAAAGGACATTATTGAACCAGATGGGTTCTTCAGACAGTGGACAATGGTTTCATGGTCATCATTAGACTTTTAATTCCAAATTTTTAATGGATTGAAATCTCACCATCTGCTGTGGTGGCGATTTGAAACTGGGTTCCAGGAGCATTACATTTGACATCTAGAAACTAGTCCAGTGACAATGCCATTACGCCACCTCCTTCCCATCTAACACGCCTCCGTCTAACAGAACTATACCCACCGCCTCACCATCACTAATTTAACTGTATCCAAAATCACCCCATGATTTGTCCATCAGGGTCACAGGTCAGAGGAAGGGTAGCGTGGAATCCAAACCCTTTCCCACAGTGACTGACAATCATCATACCCCCAAATTACCTTGGCTGAGGTTGACTAATTCAGCACCAAACCGAGATTGAACCTAGGCCTTTGTTGGTTTGTATGGCTTGACTACCTATTGGGTAAGTTTGTGGAGTCATCAGACGAGAAGAACAAATTTATTAACAATGCTACATTTACAGCAAACGAAAGATCCTAATGCTGGTTTTAAGCCACATTTCTAAAGCACCCACAAGCTGAAGGGATACCCAGCTCTGCCTCTGTCAGTTGCACTCTCTCGGTAAATACTCTGGCTCCAGGAACTGACAGGATACTTGACTCTTGAGAATGTAAGTCTATGAATCTGACTTGGGGATAAGAGAGCTGCTTTCATTCATGGAAATGTGGGATGCTAGTCCTGTGTTCTTGCTCTCTGTGGCTCACCACATAAAAAGTGAACATACAGCGATAGGCCTCCCTTCCTCCCCCAATGGCACCTTCTGCCTCTGAGAGTTCCCGCCTCTACCACCCTTTTGGGTAATGAGATTCAAATTCCCACATCCCTCTGGGTGAAAAGGTTTTTCCCCAAAACCCCCTTGCCTTAAATCTAAATCCCCTCTACTAAGGGGAAAAGCTCCTTCCTATGAGAGAGATAGGGCATGGAATTGGAAGCCCAAATACTACGATGGTGCACATTTTTTTAGCTTGAATGAAAAGCCAGTGATTGGATGCAAGCAGGACTTTATATGTAGAGATTTTATTGGGAGAAAAATATGATGGTTTCAGTCTTACTAATCTCCAAGTTGGAAGAGAGGAGTAGTTCTACATAAGATGCTTTACCCATAATTATTCCTTTACCAGCATCATCAAAGATGTACTCCCTGGTCTGTCCTCTTCATTTTATATATATATATATATATTTAATTAACCTGTAGGATCTGGGTGTCCCTGGCAAGGCTAGCATTTATTGTCCATCCTTAGTTGTTCTTTATGTTTGATGGAACTGAATGGCTTGTGTCATGAATTTGCCTGGCAACAGCAATAAAACAAATTTAACAAAACATAACCAGATGTGACCTGCCCAGCAACAGGAAGAAATCTGCCTAGAGACAGCAATAGCCAATAATCAAAAGGTTGGATGATATGTGCCTGTCCCAGTAACAAGATTAGAAGGCATTTTAGATAAGAATCAGGGGCGAAATTCTCCGGTATCGGCGCGATGTCCGCCGACTGGCGCCCAAAATGGCGCAAGTCAGTCGGGCATCGCGCCACCCCAAAGGTGCGGAATGCTCCGCATTTTGGGGGGCCGAGCCCCAACCTTAAGGGGCTAGCCCCGCGCTGGACTAATTTCCGCCCCGCCAGCTGGCGGAAAAGGCCTTTGGTGCCCCGCCAGCTGGCGCGGAAATGACATCTCCGGGTGGCGCATGCGCGGGAGGGTTAGCGGCCGCTGACGGCATTCCCGCGCACGCGCAGTGGAGGGAGTCTCTTCTGCATTTGGAGACCATGGCGAAGGCGGAAGGAAAAGAGTGCCTCCACGGCACAGGCCCGCCCCCGGATCGGTGGGCCCCGATCGCGGGCCAGGCCACCGTGGGGGCACCCCCGGGGCCAGATCGCCCCGCGCCCCCCCCCAGGACCCCAGAGCCCGCCCGCGCCGCCTTGTCCCGCCGGTCAGGTAGGTGGTTTAATCTACGCCGGCGGGACAGGCATTTTAGCAGCGGGACTTCGGCCCATCCGGGCCGGAGAATCGCGGGGGGGGGGCGCCAACCGGCACGGCATGATTCCCGCCCCTGCCGAATATCTGGTGCCGGAGAATTCGGCAACCAGCGGGGGTGGGATTCACGCCAGCCCCCGGCGATTCTCCGACCTGGCGGGGGGTCGGAGAATCTCGCCCCTGATGTGTATAGCTTATGAGTAGAAACTGTTTACCTAGACAATTGGGAAGATCATTGAGGTGTACATATGATAATGCTTAGAGTCAAGGAATTTGATAGGGGCAAACAGCCAAGTACACAAAAGGCAAAATCAAAGTGGAACAAAGGTATAATTGGCAGGACCCTCAGAAGCAAGGCAGGCCCAAAAGCAGACAAGCCAGTTTCCAGCTACCAAGCCCAAAGGCCACATTTTACATCTAACAGCCTCAAAGTCTTAGAGCCAAGGCAGTGCAGAAAACCTTTGTAAAGGCAGTTTACGTGTTTTCACTAAACCAGGACAGGACATTTCCCAGATTGAGTATCGTCCCTGTATTGTGTGGTAACTATAAGCTGTTTTTAAAAATAAATTTAGAGTACTCAATTATTTTTTTTTTCCAATTATGGGGCAATTTAGCGTGGCCAATCCACCTAACCTACACCTGTTTGGGTTGTGGGGGTTAAACCCACGCAGACACGGGGAGAATGTGCAAACTCCACACAGACAGTGAACAAGAGCCGGGATTCTATAAACTGGTTTTAACTTATAGATTTAATTAATTTGGATGTTGTTTGGGGAAACGGGGAAGTCTTAAGGACTTCAGGGATGGTAGATGTATTTTGGAACAAAGGGTTGTATTCTACATAAACTATGTGTGTGTTTAGAAACTCATATCATCTTAATTGTCTTAGAGTAAAGTAGTCCTGTTTGTGTGTATGTTTTTTCTTTACTTCAATAAATAGTCTTTAATAATTGTTACACGACGACCGCGCTGTTTATGTCACACCAAAACAAAACTATACACCCCCATGAACCGATGTTCCAAGTTGGGATACCCTCGCAGATAACATCAGCATGCTTAGTGACACTTCCCAGGACACTTCAAAGGGCAACTAAAAGTCAACCGCATTGACGTGGTCACATGTAGTTGGAAGGTTTTCTTCCCCAAAGAACATTTGTGAATCAGCTGGGTTTTGTAAAACAATCCAGCAACTTCATGGACACTTTTACTGGAACCAAATATTACTTTCTTTAGAGATTTTAAAAAACTGAATGCAATTTCATAAACTGCCCTGACGGGATCTGAAACCATTTTTCCAGATTATTAATTCAGGTTTTTGGATTATTAGTTCTGTGCTACCATTCAGTGAGTAACCGGTAAATGTCTCACGATGCTGCCGACAGTGGGTTAGAATAAAAACAGGAAGTGCTAGAAACTCTCAACATGTGCAGGAAGGAGTAACTGTGGAGAGAGTAGTGTTTAACACTTTTTTAGATCTGTGACCATTCATTAGATCTGAGAAAAGTGAGAAATTGAAACAGTTTTGAGCAAGTGAAAGGGGGGAGGATTGAAAGAAGAGCAAAAGAGGTCGGAGCCTTGGTCTAGGGTAGGAGTTTTAGAAATAAGAGATAGGCACGTAAACATTAAAGCCACACTATGGACAAGGAAAGAGGTTTGTGAGGCCATGTCCCCACGCCGGCGTGGGAACGGTGGTGTTTTATGCCTGAAGAAATTGTGTAAAACAGCCACCAATTCTCCATGTTACTGGGGGCTAGCATGGTGGCAGCGTTGAGCACCCAGCTATAGCTGCCAATACGGCCCGGAGAATTGCTGGGTCCATGGCCGCACATGCGCATCACCGTGGCTTGCAGCGGCCGCGCCGTGCTACATGGCGGCAGCCGCTTGTGGACCCGGCCCACAAAATAGTCCTCCCCTTTGGCCAGCTCACGCGCTCCGGACCACCCTGCCACAATGCTCCCAGCCCCTGATAAAGCCGCCCCTGCCCGCGGATTGGCTCTCCCCAACTGTGGCGGCGCTGGACTGAGTCCACAGCTGCCACGCCGAGTTCCTGACGGATGGGACCACGTGCAACCTATGCCATGGGGAACTCGGTCGGTTGGGGGCGGAGCACTGGGGGGGTGAGCCTCAGGCAATGTCCTGAGGCCGTCGATATGGCGCACAGCATACTCTCCGAGTATGCCGCTTTGGAGGGGGAGGAGCATCGCAAAAGCGGCGCCGCCCCGATTTGGTTGGGAACTGTGATTCTCCGGCTGATCACCGAAAGCGATTTCAGCGTCGACGAATGGAGAATCCAGCCCATTATGTTTCATAGAATGTAGAGCATAAAAACAGGTAAGTTGGCCCAATTGGTCATTGCCAGTCCACCAGAACCCCCTCACTCTCTTCATCTTAACTCTATCAAGTATGAACCTAGAGTCCCCTGAAATGCATCTATACACAGCTGGAGTACTGTGTAGAATTCTGGTTGCCACGTTATAGGAAGGATGTGATGTCCTGGAGGGTGTGCAGAGGAAATTGACCAGGATGTTTCCCGGGATGGAATATTTAAGTTATGAAGAGAGGTTGGATAGGCTTGGGTTGTTTCCGCTGGAGCAGAGAAGACTGAGGGGCGACCTGATCGAGGTGTACAAGATTATGAGGAGCATGGGCAGGGTGGATAGGAAGCAGATATTCCCCTTAGTTGAAGGATCAGTTACAAGGGGACACAAGTTCAAGGTGAGTGGCAGGAGGTTTAAGGGGTTTTGAAGAAATATGTTTTACTCAGAGGGAGGTGACGGTCTGGAACGCACTGCCTGAGTGGGTGGTAGAGGCGGTTTGCCTCACATCCTTTAAAAAATACCTGAATGAGCAGGTGACACGTCATTACATTCAAGACTATGGGCCAAGTGCTGGCAAACGGGATTAGGTCGACAGGGCAGGTGATATTCCTGCATCGGTGCAGACTTGATGGGCCGAAGGGCCTCTTCTGCGTAGTATTCTTCTGTGATTCTGTGATATACTATTCACCTTGTTGAGGCAAGTTGTACAGTGTAACCACTCTCTGACTAAAGTCTGACTGCACTCCCGGACTTATTTTTTAATTTAAATTTAGAGTACCCAATTCATTTTTTCCAATTAGGGGGCAATTTAGTGTAGCCAATCCACCTGGCCTGCACATCTTTGGGTTGTGGGGGCGAAACCCACGCAAACACGGGGAGAATGTGCAAACTCCACACGGACAGTGACCCAGAGCCGGGATCGAACCTGGGACTTCGGCGCCGTGAGGCAGCAGGGCTAACCCACTGCGCCACTGTGCTGCCATGTCCCGGACTTATTAAGGACTATTTTATATTTCTCTCCCCTAGTTTTGGGCTCCTCCACAAATTGTGCTTATTATATGAAAGAACTTCATCAGGTCACCTCCCAGTCTTCTCTTTTCTGGAGAAGAGAATCCCAATTTATTTAGACTTTACTGATAGTTGCATCCATTCAGTTTTAGTATAATTCTTGTCAATCTTTTTTGCAGTATTTCCAGTGTTTTTATAGCCCTTCCTATTAATACAGAGGCCAAAACTGTGCCCAGTACTCTTGTGCTTGCTATAATAATACTAATAATCATTATTGTCACAAGTAGGCTTACATTAACACTGCAATGAAGTTACTGTGAAAAGC
This sequence comes from Scyliorhinus torazame, assembly GCF_047496885.1. NCBI lineage: Eukaryota > Metazoa > Chordata > Chondrichthyes > Carcharhiniformes > Scyliorhinidae > Scyliorhinus > Scyliorhinus torazame. The sequence goes on from NC_092728.1 coordinate 70,371,646, forward strand.
CCCTCGTCACCACATTCCGGCGCCTGTTTGGGTACACAGAGGGAGGATTCAGAATGTCTAATTAACCTAACAAGCACGTCTTTCGGGATTTGTGGGAGGAAACCGGAATACCCGGAGGAAACCCACACAGACACAGGGAGAACATGTAGACTCCGCAGGGACAGTGACTCAAGCCGGGAATTGAACCTGGGACCCTGGCGATGTGAAGCAACAGTGCTAACCACTGTGCTACCGTGCCATTTGCTTAACATAGTCTCTCTGTTTTTGAATTCTGGTCCTCTCAATGTGAATTCCAGTGCCTTGGCTATATTTTTTCTGGCTTTGATAAAGCGTGATTAAATATCGCTAAGAACGTTTTAAAGACTTTGGATTGCTTCCTTGTAAGTTGGAGGCAATTAAGATATTTTGACATGTGATATAAAGTAACCATATTGGATCCACATGAGATGCAACGCATTCACTTTTGCCAGTGTCCGTCGTGACTCTTCAGGTAATTTGTTATGTTGCTGGTGGAGAGACAACTGCCACAGGGCCACATTGTTTGCGGCAGGACATCAGCTTCCATATGGGAGAGAGGCCTTGTCTCAGCAGCACCATTGCCGGCCACTGCTGAGACTACAGACTGTCTCCGAAGAAGAGCTGCCATGGATACAAACGTGTAGGTAAGTTCAGGGTTACGCTGGGGTCAGGCTGGTAGACTCCAGAGTGAGGTCTTGGTTGACCAATGCAAGGGGACAATGAGGGATGGTGGGCACTATCTTGAGAGGGCCCCTGTTGGAGGTGGGAGGAACTCCTTCGGTGTTCATTAATTGGCCACCTAACGGCCTCAATTGGCCAACAGGTGCGCATCTTTTGGACACCTCTCTTCCTTGCCAGTTGTAGGAGATAAACATGGCATAGCTATCGTATCGTCCATTTTTATGCCCTCCATGCCTGCCAACCTGCCATCTGGGGTTGCTCAGGGGAATAAAATTCTGGCGATAATTTGCAGAACTTTAGCTGCTGAGAGCTCATTGTAGGAATGTGGGATGTGGATAGTACACCTGACAGGATTTTCAACTTGGGGCCCACAAGTTGATAAGATCTTTCCTCCCATTATTCGTTTATTCACTGGCATCCTGAAAAACATTTTTAAATGCACCACATGTACTATTTGCTCAATTCTAAGCTTATTAGAGGAGGTCTTGTGTCACAATGGGTTACACCCCTCCCTCTGAGCCAGAGGCTCTTGGCTTCCAGTCCCACTGCAGGACTTGATAGCCAAGGTAGGTGCATTTATAATGTGGCCAAACAGGTTGAGTATCAACTTGTAAGTCCTTACAACATAGCAACTGCAGATCATGTGACAAAAGATATCAAAATGACTGGATTAATGGAAAATTTAGCATTAATATTCTTTTTTTAAAATAAATATTTTTATTCAAATTTTTACATATTTTCAACAAACCCCTCCCTGACAGAAAAAAGAAAACAAAGAACACATAAATAAATATCTTACAACTATATCACGAATTCCCCCAATATACAAACCCCCCATTAAGCAATAATAAACACAGTAGAAAACGCAAAGTACCCCCCCCCCCCACCACCTCTGGGTTGCTGCTGCTGCTGACCACCTCCTAATGCTCCGCTAGAAAGTCTAGGAATGGTTGCCACCGCCTGAAGAACCCTTGCACAGACCCTCTCAAGGCAAATTTTACCCTCTCCAATTTAATGAACCCTGCCATGTCGCTGATCCAGGCTTCCACGCTTGGGGGCCTCGCATCTTTCCACTGTAGCAGAATCCTCCGCTGGGCTACCAAGGATGCAAAGGCCAGAATACCGGCCTCTTTCGCCTCCTGCACTCGTGGCTCATCTGATACCCCAAATAGTGCTAACCCCCAGCTCGGCTTAACCCGGGTGTTCACCACCTTAGACACCGTCCTCGCAATACCCCTCCAGAACCCATCCAGCGCGGGCACGCCCAGAACATGTGGGTGTGATTTTCTGGGCTCACCGATCACCTCCCACACCTGTCTTCCACCCCAAAGAACCTGCTCAGCCTCGCCTCTGTCATATGCGCTCTGTGAAGAACCTTAAATTGTATCAGGCTAAGCCTGGCGCAAGAGGAGAAAGAATTAACCCTACCAGTCCGCCCACGCACCCTCGTCTATCTCCTCCACAAGCCCCTCCTCCCATTTACACTTTAGCTCCTCCACCGAGGTCTCCTCCTCCAGCTGCATCTCCTGGTAGATCGCCGAGACCCTGCCCTCTCCAACCCACACCCCCGAGAGCACCCTGTCCTGGATCCTGAGTGCTGGAAGCAGTGGGAACTCCCTCACCTGCCGTCTTACAAACGCCCTTACCTGCATGTATCTGAAGGCATTTCCGGGGGGAAGCCCGAATTGTTCCTCCAGCGCCCCAAGGCTCGCAAACGTCCCATCTAAAAACAGGTCCCCCAACCTTCTAATTCCTGCCCCGTGCCAGCTCAGGAACCCTCCATCCATTCTCCCCAGGACGAACCGATGCCTCTACCTCACCCCTGTGGCGTCTTCACTGCCCCCAAATTTTCAAAGTCGCCACCACCACCGGACTCGTGGTGTGCTTAGTCGGCGGGAGCGGCAGCGGCGCTGTCACCAGCATTCCCAGACTCGTGCCCACCAGGACGCCATCTCCAGCCTCTTCCACGTCGCCCCCTCCCCCTCCATTACCCACTTGCGTATCATCGCCACATTGGCAGCCCAGTAATACCCACACAGATTAGGTAACGCTAACCCTCCTCTGTCCCTACTCCGCACCAGCAACACCCTTCTCACACTCGAGGTCTTTTTCGCCCACACAAATCCCATGATGCTCCTACTGACCTGCTTAAAAAAGGCCTTAGGGATCAGGATGGGGAGGCACTGTAATATAAAAAGGACCCTCGGGAGCACCGTCATCTTCACCGACTGTACCCTACCCGTCAGGGAGAGTGGCAGCATATCCCACCTTTTAAACTCCTCCTTCATCTGCTCCACCAGCCTCGTCAAGTTAAGCTTCTGTAGGGCCCCCCAGCTCCTGGCCACCTGGATCCCCAGGTACCGAAAACTCCTTTCCGCCCTCTTCAGTGGAAGCTCGCCTATCCCCCTTCCCTGGTCCCCTGGGTTTACCATGAAGAGCTCACTCTTCCCCACGTTGAGCTTATACCCGGAAAAGTCCCCAAACTCCCTGAGGATCCGCATCACAGCCGGCATCCCCCCCACTGGGTCCGCCACATACAGTAACAGGTCATCGGCATACAACGATACCCGGTGTTCCTCCCCGCCCCCCGGACCAGCCCCCTCCAGTTCCTGGACTCCCTTAGAGCCATAGCCAAAGGCTCAATTGCCAATGCAAATAGCAATGGGAATAGGGGGCACCCCTGCCTCGTCCCCCGGTGCAGCCGAAAGCATTCCGACCTCGTCCGATTCGTGGCCACACTCGCCACCGGGGCTTCGTAAAGTAGCCTAACCCAACTAATGAACCCCTCCCCGAACCCAAACCTCCTCAACACTTCCCAAAGGTACCCCCACTCCACCCTATCGAAGGCCTTCTCCGTGTCCATCGCCGCCACTGTCTCCGCTTCCCCCTCCACTGCAGGCATCATGATTACGTTAAGGAGCCTCCGCACATTGGTATTCAGCTGCCTTCCCTTAACAAAACCCGTCTGGTCCTCGTGAATCACCCCAGGGACACAGTCCTCAATTCTGGTAGCCAACATCTTCGCTAACAGCTTTGCGTCCACGTTGAGGAGAGAGATTGGCCTATACGACCCACACTGTAATGGGTCCTCGTCCCGCTTCAAGATCAGCGAGATCAGCGCCCGGGACATCGTTGGGGGTAGGCCCCCCCCCCCCCACCCCCCCCCCCCCCCCCCACCCCCCCCCCCCCCACCCCCACTCCCTCGCCTCATTGAAAGTCCTCACTAATAGAGGGCCCAGCACGTCCATGTACTTACGGTAAAATTCCACCGGGAACCCATCTGGCCCCAGTGCCTTCCCCGCCTGCATACTCCCCAGACCCTTAATCAGCTCCTACAGCCCTACCGGTGCCCCACGCCCAGCCACCTGCTACTCCTCCACCCTCGGGAACCTCAGCCGATCCAAAAATTGACGCATTCCCCCCCCTCCTCCGTCGGGGGCTCAAACCTGTACAGCCCCTCATAAAAGTCTCTAAATATCCCATTTATTCCCACCGCACTCAGCACCGTGTTCCTCCCTTTATCCCTAACTCCCCCAATCTCCGTCACTGCCTCCCGCTTCCGAAGCTGGTGTGCCAACATCCGGCTAGCCCTCTCCCCCGATACACCGCTCCCTGCGCTTTCCTCCACTGCACCTCTGCCTTCTGGGTGGTCAACAGGTCGAACTCGGCCTGGAGGCTTCGTCGTTCCTTGAGTAGTCCCTCCTCGGGGACCTCTGTATAGCTCCTATCCACCCTTAAAATCTCCCCCACCAATCTCTCCCTCTCTCTCCTCTCCTTCTTCTCCTTGTGGGCCCTAGTGGAGATTAGATCTCCCCTAATCACCACCTTCAGCGCCTCCCAGACCACCCCCACCCGCACCTCCCCATTATCGTTAGCCTCTAGATAGCTTTCAATGCACCCCCGGATCCGCCCGCTCACCTCCTCATCCGCCAGCAAGCCCACATCCAGGAGCCACAGCGGGCGCTGGTCCCTCTCCTCCCCTAGCTCCAGCTGTACCCAATGCGGGGCATGGTCTGAGATGGCTATGGTTGAATACTCCGTATCCTCCACCCTCGGGATTAATGCCCTGCTCATAACGAAGAAGTCTATCCGGGAGTAGGCTTTATGGACGTGGGAAAAAAAAGAAAATTCCCTGGCCCCGGCCTGACAAACCTCCATGGGTCCACTCCTCCCATTTGGTCCATAAACCCCCTCAGCACCTTGGCCGCCGCTGGCCTCTTACCCGTCCTGGACCTGGAGCGGTCCAATGCTGGATCCAGTACCGTGTTGAAGTCCCCCCCCATTATCAAGCTCCCTGTCTCCAGGTCCGGAATCCGGCCCAACATGCGCCACATAAATCCGGCATCATCCCAATTCGGGGAATATACATTCACTAATACCACCCATACCCCCTGCAGCTTGCCACTCACCATCACACACCTACCTCCATTGTCTGCCACGATGTTCAGCGCCTCAAACGACACCCGCTTCCCCACCAAAATCGCCACCCCTCGATTCTTTGCGTCCAACACTGAGTGGAAAACCTGCCCTACCCACCCCTTTCTCAGCCTAACCTGGTCTGCCACCCTCAAATGTGTCTCCTGGAGCATAACCACATCTGCCTTCAGTCCCTTCAGGTGCGCGATCACACGGGCCCTCTTGACCGGCCCGTTCAGGCCCCTCACATTCCAAATTATCAGCTGGATCAGGGGGCTCCCCCCCCCCCCGCCGATTAGCCATCCCCTTTTCTAGGCCAGCCACGTGCGCGCCTCCCGCACTCTCCATTCCCCCCCAGCGGCAGACCCCCCGCCCCAACTCTCTCTCCGAGTTCCAGCTCCCCTTTGGCCAATGCCGCAGCAACCCAGTCGTCCCCCCCCCCCCCCCCCCCCCCCCCCCCCCCCCAGCTAGGTCCCCCCCTAGCTGCGTTGATTCCCCCATAGCACTCCCGTAAGTCAGCTGACTCCTGCTGACCCCGGCCACTCCATCGACCCCCCAGTGTGGTAGTCTCTCTCCCCCCCTCCCCCTCCCTCCTGTCCATCAGCGGGCGCTCCTCTCCAACACCTCCCTTCCCCCCCCGACCCTGCCCCCTTCCTTCCCTAGCGCGGGAAAAAGTCCGTGCTTTCCATCAAACCGACCCCGCCCTCTCTGGTGCAGCTCCCTTTTGCGGCCTAATCCCAGCTCCCCACCCCCCAACGGGGCCCCGTCCTTCCAACCACCGACGCCCACACTCTCACAAAACCCCCACTTCGAACCATTTCACCCTACCCCACCCAGCACCCAAGGAAACAGTACAGAACAGAACATTCCCCATCATCCCCCAAAGCACAGTAACCACAGTAGCTCCCCGCAACCTCTCCTCACAACCGACCCTCAGTCCGTGTCCAACTTTGCGGCCTGAATAAAGGTCCACGCCTCCTCTGGCGTCTCAAAGTAATGGTGCCGGTCCTTAAACGTGACCCACAGTCGCGCCGGCTGCAGCATCCCGAATTTCACCCCCTTCCGATGCAGAACCGCCTTAGCCCGATTGTACCCGGCCCTCTTCTTGGCCACCTCTGCGCTCCAGTCCTGGTATATACGGACATCTGCATTCTCCCACCTGCTGCTCCGCTCCTTTTATGCCCATCTTAGGACACACTCCCTGTCCACCAAGCGGTGCCACCGCACCACTACCGCCCGTGGCGGCTCGTTAGACTTGGGCCTCCTCGCCAGGACTTGGTGGGCTCCATCCAGCTCCAGGGGCCTCGGGAAGGCACCCGCGCCCATCAACGTGTTCAGCATCGTAACCACATATGCTCCAGCATCCGACCCCTCCACTCCCTCCGAGAGACCCAGAATCCGCAGGTTCTCCTCGACCGATTCTCCATGTCCTCGAACTTCTCCTGCCATTTCTTATGCAGCGCCTCGTGCGCCTCCACCTTCACCGCCAGGCCCAATATCTCGTCCTCATTCTCCGAGGCCTTCTGCCGCAACTCCCGGATCGCCGCCCCTTGGGCCTTCTGGGTCTTGACCAGCGTGTCGATCGAAGCCTTCATTGGCTCCAGCAGCTCTGCTTTCAATTCCGTGAAGCAGCGCTTGAGAAACTCCTGCTGCTCTTGCGACCACTGCGCCCACGCTGCCTGGTCTCCACCCGCCGCCATCTTGGCTTTCCTCCCCTGCACTTTTCGCTGCACCAAAATTACCTTTTTCACCGCTCCACTCCTGGTCCAATCCATACAGTGCCGGGGAAATCGTACTGTCACCTTCCCACACTGGGAACCGTCGAACAAATGCCGCTGTGGCCCCTAAAAAGAGCCGTTTCTGGCGGGAGCTGCCGAACGTGCGACTTAGCTCAGCTTAGCCGCAACCGGAACTAGCATTAATATTCTGCACATAAAAGTAACAAGCACATGGCAATGAGTAGTGACAGCAAAAACTGTGGTCATTAAAAAAATCAGTCAGTGGTGGCGGGGCAATGGGAACTGTAAGTTCTGTCTTGAGGCTTAAGCTTGGGTTAGGCAAAAGGCCTCTTTATCTCTGTCCATCTTTTGACCCATCTTTATGTCCTTTAGAAATAGTGGGTGCTGTTTTCATAATTGGTGCTGCCACTCATGTGTGGCAAAGGAATGTTATGACTTCAATACCTCACCCTGAGATTGGAGCACCAGATCTGGACCGACTCACCAGGGCACCACTGAAAAGGTGCTGCATAGTCCGAGATGCAGCAGAGCTTCTTTTTAAAAATAAATTTAGAGTATCCAATTATTTTTTCCCAATTTAGCGTGGCCAATTCACCTACTCTGTACATCTTTTTTGGTTGTGGGGGTGAGACCCACGCAGACATGGGGAGGATGTGTAAACCCCACATGGACAGTGACCCGGGGCCAGGATCAAACCTGGGTCCTCAGCGCCGTGAGGCAGCAGCACTAACCACTGCGCCACCGTGCAGCCCTGGATTCTGACAGGGTTTAAAACTAAGACTGCCTATTCAGGTAAATGGTTGAAATAACAAGAATCAGTGAGACACCGTGCCACCGTTCTTGTACACTCAACACTTCAGTAATGCCAGGGGGCCATTAATGCTTATAAAATGGTTGCTCTTGTAATATCCCACACAGGACCCATGGGGTTGGAATGATTATCTTCCCCGTGGTTCTCGCGGAGTGTGAGTTCCCTCGCTGAGGGGCGGGGGAAACTCTATTAACCATTGTATTAAAAGTCGGCCAGTAAGGGACCGACCGAGAAGAGACCCGGTAGAGAGGTTGTCTATAACATAACTGTAAGTAAACCAAAGTTTGTTATTCTTACTCGATGTGGATTCCCCATGTCTTTATTAAACCTCAGTCCATCTATAATAACAAGAATGAGAAATATCTCAATGCTACTTTTGAAGGATGCAATAAACAGATTGTTTTTCTTAGTACACCGTATTAAACTGACAGTAACCTGCAACTCTCGCTGACATCTGGTGGCCCCTTGTGGTTTTACACCCTTCAGCCACGGCAGCTGCAGTTCACACTTTTGATTGATTCAGTAATGGACCTGGCTGAAACCAGGGGCGCGATTCTCCACTCCCGCGCCGAAGTGGCCGCGCCGTCGTGAACGCCGTCGAGGTTCACGACGGTGCGGAACGGCCCCGGTCCCGACCGATTCAGGCCCTGACGAAGGGTTAGGATCGGGGCCGCGCCATCTACACGCGCCAGGCCTTGTCGCCCGCGTAAAAGCGGAACCGCATAGATGACGCGGCCGGCGCCGCATAACGGCCGTCATCCGCGCAGGCGTGGTTGCCGTCCTCTCTAAGTCCGCCCCGCAAGAAGACGGGGGACGGATCTTGCGGGGCCGCGGTAGGAAGGAGGTCCTCCTTCAGAGAGGACGGCCCGACGATCGGTGGGCACCGATCGCGGGCTACCCCACATTTCAGGTGAAGCCCGGTGCAGGATCCCCCCTCGCCCCCCCGCAGGCCGCCCCCCCCAGCGTTCACGCACCGCCCATGACTGCAGCGACCAGGTGTGGACGCCGCCGGGGGGATCCCGCCGTTTTGGCCTGGCCGCTCGGCCCATCCGGGCCTCAGAATAGCGGGGGTGCCGGAGAATCGCCATTTTCGGTGTCTCCGGCGATTCTCTGGCCTGCGGCATGCGAAACTCGACCGGGCCGTTCCCGCCGCTTGGGAGAATCGCGGGAGGGCATCGGACCGGAGTCCCCGGAACTTTTGGCGGCCCAGGCGATTCTCCCAACCGGCGTGGGAGTGGAGAATCGCGCCCCAGGTTTGCAATGGTTTACCGAGTGGCGCTGGCCGATGAACAGAACTCTATAGCAAAGAACTGATAAGAAGGACATTGTTATTTTATTTACGTGGCTGAGGAAGCATTTAAGCTCGACATTGAGGTTAACAATCCATTCGACGACTTCAGCTGGCCCAGTATGAGTGGTTGGACGCCACCAGGGATGGATCTCTCTGGGCAGGAGCTCAGTATGTGGGCGATGGTCTGACTCGGATGGCCTCAGTCACAATCTGAGCCCGTTTCTCATGTTCAACATGTGGGGAATGCGGCCTCTTCTTCCCCGGTCTGTCCTCAAGCGGTTGAGGGTTGTCCAGGTCCTCTGCGGAAGGTTGAAAGCTGGGTCCTCACCACTCGGCTCAGTTACCAGGTTGCAACTGGACATGGACCATTGAGAGGTGGGACTGTCGCCAGATTGTAGGGTGGAGCGAAGGACATTGGACCCACTGATGCTCATCCTCCTTAAAGGTCCAATATAGCCATTCTAAACTCTGCAATGTTTTTCTCTTTGTAGCTTGAGTGGCAGAATGTTCCAAATATTTATCAGCCCCTGAGTTCTGATTCTTTCGAACAACATTTCTTTTTTTTTTAAATATATATTTTTATTAGAGTTTTTCCATTTTTACACAACAAGCCCTCAAAACTAGTACAGTACAGCATAAATGCTTCTGCATGCGTGAATACAGAAAAAGACAGGAGAACACCAACACAGTTGTTTCAGCTTAATCACTAAACTTGGTGCCTCTGTTTAAACCAGGAAAAATAATGAACGGATAAGCTAGAGGATGAGGGAGGAGAGGATAATGCCATGAAAACATGCTAAAATGGTGCACAGGGTTGTGTAGCGAGTTCAAGGGGATGTTACATAACGTATGGAAAACCTTGTAGGAGCAAGTCAGACATTACAAAACCTATAAATTTGAGATAGGGGGAACAATACTTTTCAGAATGCATCCGATTTAGAACAGAGTACGCACGTTAGCAACTGCATTAGGATACATTCCATGGTAATTCTATGTCAGTTCTGAATTGAAGGGGATTTATCGCAAATCCAGGAGAAAAGGATGTTCTTTGGTGTGGCAAAAGTTAGGATATTATGCAGTATTCTTTTCATTAGTGTTAATAAATACCCTATCTGGAAGCCCCGGAATCAGGAACAAAGGATCAAATTCTAAGGCTGTACCAAATATCTTCTCAAACTCTTAAAGTACACCAGGCCAGTAGGATTTAATTTTGATACAGGATCAGACACAATGTATGTAGTCTCCCTCCACTGTCTTGCATTTTGTGGCAAGCGAGGCTATGGAAGGGTCAAACGTATATCTCAAGCTTGGTGTGATATGCAGATAGTGTAATACTTTGAACTGAGTCTCCTTCGTTCAATTGCAGACTGACATTTTATTGGCATTTTCCCATATATTGCCCCAGGCCCACTCATCAATCCTCACTACAAATTATTTTCCCCAAGACCGCAGGATTCCTAATATATTCATACAGGATCTAGAACATAAACTGTCTTAAAACTTGCTGATTAATTGCTTAGGTTACAAGGAGATCAGGATTTCTTCCACTGAGGAGACGAAAGCATTGAGATGCATAGTTGTCTTATTAAGGATAAAGTCTCTGAGTTGCAGGTAATTGAACGAGGAGCATTTTGGAAGATCAAATTGTTGACAAGAAAACAACACTAAACATGTCGCCCAATCTAAAAACACCTCTATCTCTCCAGATATCAAATCCGTTGCCTATAAGATAAGACCTGGACGGAAATCTGGGTTGCCCGGAATGGGAGAGAGTGCAATTTAATTTTGATCTCCCTCCCAGCTGACAGACCATCCTCCATGCTCTTAGAGTATTGATAATTATAGGATTTGCACACTTGACACAACCAGCCTTGAAATCCCTGCAAATCAACAGGGCCTGTACAGATTATACAGACTGATCTGCTTCAATGTCGACCCAAATGGAGGAGGGGTCCTTTCTGATACATTCCCGTATGAATCTGAAATGAGAAGCTAATTGATAACTTTTATAATTTGGTATTCCCTTTGAGCCACTAAGCCTCAGTTTGGCTCATTTTAAGCAAGGTTCCTTTTTGTTCCATATAAATGATCTGACTATCCCATTGATTTCCTTTAGGACCCTAGTAGACAAAAAGATTGGCAGCATCTGTAAAGGATACAATAACCTCGGCAACACATTCATCTTAATCAATGCTATCCTGCCAACCATGATATCAGCAAGTAGGACCAACGGTGCATGTCCCACTTAATAGGTGCAAGTAAGGGGAAGGGAATGTTTGGCCCAGACAAATGTCTAAAGGAGGGGGTAACCACAATACCCAAATAAGTAACCCCTGAAGGGAACCACCTAAATGGAAAATTAACAAAAGGGGGACATCTCCCTGTAAGCCTTCCCACTGGCATAGCCACAGACTTCATAAAATTGATTTTCTAACCTGAAAACAGACTAAATCTACCCACTACATTATTAAAAGTTGGAACAGATACATTAGGCTTAGGTACAAATAGCAACATGTCATTTGCATAATCTTATGCTGCTTCCCTCCACTGTATAGCCCAAATACCAAAGGATCCTGTCTAATAAATTGCTATTGCGAACAATAGAGGGGATAATAGGCAGCCCTACCTAGTCTCTCACTGCAGTCAATTAAAAAGAAAATTTTGAGTACCCAATTATTCTTGTCCAATTAATGGGCAATTTAACGTGGCCAATCCACCTACCCTGCACATCTTTGGGTTGTGGGGGGTGAGACCCACGCAGACATGGGGAGAATGTGCAAACTCCACACAGACAGTGACCCAGGGCCGGGATTCGAACCGGGATCCTCAGCGCTGTAGGCAGCAGTGCTAACCACTGTGCCACCGTGCCGCCCCGCTGGAGACACAAATGATCAGACCTATAAGCGCCAGTAAGATATGCCACCAGAGGACTTTTATATAGCACTTGTATCCACTTAACATACTCTGAATTTATGCAGTGTACAAAATAAATCATTCCATTCCACCCGATCAAAAGCTTTCTCTGCATTCAAGGAGATCACAAATCCATTGAATGCCTGTTTTTGAAAGACCTGAATTATATTTAATAATCTACTGACATTGAGACATGAATTTTGGCCTTTTATGAACCCAGTCTGATCTCCCTAATTATCATAGGGAGAATTCCTTCTAGGTGCCACGGCAACACCTTAGACAACAATTTCAAATCTACATTCAGGAGTGAAATTGGCCTCCAGGATGCGCACACTTCAAGATTCTTGCCTGCCTCCAGGATTCAGGAAATATCTCGCCTCGCAGCAGCAGCAGACCTGCTGCAAATTAGTGATTACACATGCCAATCAACGGATCCATTAGCAAGACTTTAAATTCCTTATAAAATTCACATCCAAAACCATCAGGCCCGGGGCTTTACCAGGTTAAAGATCCCTCAAGGCAAGAGCCTCTAGAAATGGGAGCATTCAGGATTAACCTCTGGTCCTCAGAAATTGTTGGAAGTTTAAGGATGGAGAAGAGATGCTCCAAAATTGTTGATGCATCCCCAGGCTGGTCTGTATTCATCCCCAGGGTGGTCTGTCTTCATACCCAAGGTGGTCTGCCTTCATACCCAGGGTGGTCTGTCTTCATACCCAGGGTGGTCTGTATTCATCCCCAGGGTGGTCTGTCTTCATACCCAAGGTGGTCTGCCTTCATACCCAAGGTGGTCTGCCTTCATACCCAGGGTGGTCTGTCTTCATACCCAGGGTGATCTGTCTTCATACCCAGGGTGGTCTGTCTTCATACCCAGGGTGATCTGTCTTCATCCCCAGGCTGGTCTGTCTTATATAAATCCGCATGGAATCCTTTAAATGCCTTATTAATGCCCTTTGTTTTAACTATTCTAATACCCTTGGAATCGAGCACAGAGGGAATATCTCTAGAGTCAGCTTTCTTCCTAGTGAGAAAAGCCAGGTTTCTACTCGGTTTGTAACCCAACTCATACAACTTTTGCTTGGCAAACTTTAAACTCCTCTCAGCAAGTTGAGTCAACAAGGAGTCTAGAGGTGTTTGAGTTGCATTAATTTCTTTCCGAAACAAATAATTAGAATTCCTGCCATTCTCCTTCTCTGTTTCAGCCAGCTTTATTTCCAACCAGCACTCTCGCTCCATCATTTTATGCCTTTTGTTGGCTATATGAAATGGCCAAACCCTGAGCATAAACTTAACAGGTTTCCCACAGGACAGAGGAGCTTACTTCAGAGAGAATTGACTGAGTAGCAGAGAACAAAGTACGAGTAAAGGTATGATTCCTGCATTAAATCTCCAAGCGGGAGGGAGGGCATTAAATAAAAATTTCAGGAAGACAGGTAAATGGCTAGAGGTCACAATAGTGCCTATAGAACAGGAAGCCACCGAGTTTAGGATTGTTTATGGCACGAAGAAATAGTCAATTCTCGTATGATATTAGTGCGGAGCAGAAAAGAAAGTGAACTCGTTATCCTTAGGATGCAGTGATGGATCGGAAGATAAAGAATCCATATGGGTGGAGGTAAGAAATAACAAGGGAAAGAAGACACTGGTGGGAATAGTCTATATGCCCCCCAATAGTAGCTATGCAGTAGGACAGAGAATAAAGCAGGAGATAATGAGGGCATGTAAAAAAGGCATTACTTCAGTCGTGGGTGACTTTAAGATTCACGTGGATTGGGAAAATCAAATTGGCAGAGGTAGCCATGAGGAAGAATTCATAGAGCACATTTTGGACAGTTTCTTGGAACAATATGTTCCAATTAGGGATCAGGCTATTTTGGATTTGTTAATGTGTAATGGTACAGATTTAATAAACAATCTCAGAGTAAATGATCCCCTAGGAAGCAGTGACCATAACATGGTCGAATTTAGCATTCAATTGGAGAGTGAGAAACTTGGGTCAGAAACAACTGTGCTGCACTTAAATAAGGGTAATTAGAAAGGAATGAGGGCAGAGTTGGCTGGAGCGGTCAGGGAAAGGAGTACAACAGGAAAGGCAGTTGATCAGCAATAGCGGGTATTTCTGAAAAGAAATCATGATTCACAACAAAAATATATCCCAGTGAGGAAGAAGGATTCCAGGAATGGATAAATCAACCACGGTTAACCAAGGGCAGTATTATACTGAAAAGAAAACATATAGGGCAGAATTCTCCCCCCCCCCCCCACGGCGGGTGGGAGAATTGCCGGGGCGCCGCGCGAGTCCCGCCACGCCGCCCCGGGACCCGCACGCGATTTCCCACCCCCCCCAAACCGACGCGGCGAGAATCACGGCAAACCCCTGGGAGAATCGCCGCTTGCCCGTTACAAACGGCCCGGATGGGCCGAGCGGCCTGCCCAACACGACAGGTTCCCGCCGGCGCTGTTCACAACTGGTCGCTGCCAGCGGCAACAGCGTGGGAATGCTGGGGGGGCCGCATGTGGAGAGGGGAGGGGGGTTCCTGCACCGGGGGGCCTCAAAAGGGGTCTGGCCCGCGATCGGTGCCCAACATCTTGTTGCTGGGCGGCCGTGGGGAGGACAGCAACCGCGCATGCACGGGTGACGTCATTTACGCGGCGCCGCTTTTACGTGGCACCAAGGCCCGGCGCGCGTAAATGACGCGGCGCTGCCCCTAGCCCCCCGGGGGTGGGAGAATGTGGGCTGGGAGCGGCCTCCGACGCCGGAGTGAAACACTCCGGTTTTCACTCCGGCATCGGGACTTAGTCTCCCGATGGGAGAATTGCGGCCATAATGTGGCAAAGATTAGTGGCAAGTTTTAAAAAACAACAAAAGATGACCAAAAATATAATAAAGATGGTAAACTATCAAGTGTTTAGTTAAAAAAAGGAAGACCTTGGAAAATGAGACTGAAGAAATTATAATGGGGAACCAGGAAATGGCAGAGGAGTTAAACCGTATACGTTCATTACCAAGACAATTTCTCCATATAAAAGCCCCTTGATAATCACATACCAAACCCTTATACTTCGCACAGCCCTCTATTTTGAAAGGCACATTTTTATTAACTAGCAGTGCAAAATCCCAGCTACTAGTCGAGAACGAGGCAAAATAATGCCTGTCCCACCCAGTCCCCCTTCAACTTTAAGTACTCCTTGTCATCTAAATCAGTTTCTTGTGACAAAGCTATGTCAACCATCTCTTTTTTTAAGAAAAGACAAAATTTCTTTTCTCTTAATAGGCCCACCCCCCGATGCTCCGCCCCCCGACTGGCCGAGCTCCCGATGGTGTAGGTTGCGTGTGCTATCATCTGTCGGGAACTCTGCATGGCGGCTGCGGACTCAGTCCAGCGCCGCCACAGTCGGGGGACACTGTCAGGGGCTGGGGGCACTGTGGCGGGAGGGAGGGGTGGTCCAGGGTGAGCGAGGCGGCCAAAGGGGAGGGCACTATTTTGCAGGACGGGTCGGCGAGCGGCCGGCGCCATGTTGCACGGCTCAGCCGTTGCAGGCCGCCGCTGTGCGTTCCGACGCCGCCGTAGAGCCGGGTGCTCTACGCTGCCTTGCTGCTAGCCCCCAGCCAAACGGAGGATCGGTGGCCGTTTTACACCATTTTTCTGTCGTAAAACGCAATCCCACGCCGGCGTCGGAACATAGCCTCAAAATCGGAGAATCCAGCCCTCTGACTTTAGAAGCAATCCATTGGTCAGAAATTATGTTGGGAGATCCCGAAGAGCTGAGAGTTGCTATATCAATGCAGGCTCAATTTTTCTTTACCTGAACAGGGCAATTTCCAACTTGAAACATTCCATCTTCAAAAAAGTCAATGAACCCAGTCAAGCATTACTTGAGCAAAGCTGGAAATAATCTAATCTTTTTTATTAGTGTTACAAGTAGGCCTACATTAACACTGCAATGAAGTTACTTTGAAAATCCCCTCGTCGCCACACTCCGGCACCTGTTCAGGTACAGAGAGGGAGAATTCAGAATGTCCAATTCACCTAACAAGCACGTCTTTCGGAATTTTGTGGGAGGAAACCGGAGCACCCGGAGGAAACCCACGCAGACACAGGGAGAACGTGCAGACTCCGCACAGACAGTGACCCAAGCCGGGAATCTAACCCGGGTCCCTGGTGCTGCGAAGCACCAGTGCTAACCACTGTGCTACCAAAATCAAGGGATTGAGGTTAGGAAACCACAAAGGTTCAACAAACTAAGGAGCTTTAGTTCAGTGTTATGTTCAGTACAGGCTGAAGACCTCAGCGCAGTTCCCCGTACAAACTGTCGATGACGTCACCTCTGATGATGTCATGCATTCATTATAACCCAAAGGAGCAGTTTGAAGGTGCCAGGAAATGACGAGTATGCCAGGATGTATGTATCATGCACATTGCCTGGGTATCGACACAAACTGCACATTCATGGGTGGAAGCCCTTACTATTATTGAATGACACCCCTTGTTGAACCAGTGCTCAGAGAGTGACATGAGTGTCATTAATCGCCCCCAGCGTTGGCGGAGAATCCTGCTGCCCGAGCACCTTGTTGGGCCTGGTCCAGGTTGAAGATGATGTAGCCTGATCACCGGGCATACAGGGCATTCATGACGGCCTGTTGGATGGCTGGCACTTGAGCTTCACTGGTTGGCCCCTGCACTTCTGGGGGAGGGCCCTCCCTGAGCTGGCCCTGGTGCTCTCACCACCATGCGTCCATAACATCAGCAGCAGCCAGGTAGATAGTGGGCATTTTTGTCTGTAGTCTGAAATCCATGTCTCTGCAGAGCGAGGACGACGAGATAGAGAATGTCAGCAAGCTGAGGGTTCTCTTGACCATCCAATGCCACCAGGTCACATGGTCACACTGAGTTATACTGTTGTGACACCCTCAACATGTCATTCTCCCCCCCGGCCCTTTCGATATGATGTAGTCCGCACTGCACCCCTAGCCCCATTAGTGACTGGCACCCGGCCTGTGATGCGGGGAACCTCTATCCTCACCATCCGTCCCTGCCAACAGGGGTACTCGTAGCTGCCACAACCATTGTTGGTGACAGGCTCTGTGGCCCGTGTCTCCTGTTTATCCCAGTGGATTATACTTGGGTCTTCTCACTGGGTGAGCCTTGTACTATTCCGGCAGGAAGGTGTCAACTAGTTGCGTGTTGGAGACATTCATACTGTGCAACCATTCCTCTCCACGCTAAAAGCCCGGTGTGCGGGCACGTCAAACAGATGGGGGTGAGCGAAAGATCTGTGAGTTTGCTGTTAGCTTAGCTGCAGTGTTATCTGGACACAAGGTTTAACACACAGGTTGTGACTGGGAGTTGGTCAGGTTTCGTGGCCAGGGCCGGGATGGATGGGATCTGGGGTGGGATGGACACACACGACTTGGAGATATCTCGTGGACCTCCAGGTTGGGCTAGCTGATAGTGTCACAGGCTTTCTCTCTGAGAGGGGCTGTGACCCATGGAGCATTCCAGTGGTAACGTTGCATTTGTCCTTTTTTGGGATTAGTACTGCTAATCCCCTGCTTCCTCTGTAGTGGGGCTGGCTGCTAAGGCGTGTACTGAAGAGTACCAACACCTGGTGAGGTGGCAATCGAGCATGACCGCCCACATCCCCTTGATAATAGTGCTGGGGTGTAAGGGTTCCCAGAGGGCTGGGTGGGGTTCCACATGACCAAAAGCCCTCAAAAGATACTGAGGATACTGTCAGCAGTCAGTAGTCTCAACAGTAAGGACCAGTAAGTTGCAGTTGCGGGGTGGGTTTAAATGATTTTATGCAGTAATGGGGGGTCTCAGCCAGGGCACCCTGATCCCGAGGGGGACACCCGATTCCAGGCACTTGCCACAATGACATTCCCCGCGACTCCCTGAGGTCCAGGCATACACCGCCCAGCAAACCCGAGAAGTTTGAAAAGGTTTGTTACCTCCTTGTTCCCCTCAGCATCCTGGCGCCTGGGTCCCGCTCGAAAACACTTGCACCAATTCACGACCGCATGGCTCCCGGCTGAGAGGGCTAGACCATCGCGGAGGCGTGGAGCATCGGGCCACCGCATCGGAACAGGATTGGCGCCCGGCGCCGATCCCGTCTTTCGGCTGACACTTGATTCTCCGCCAGATCGGGACACCCACTACCGGAGGCGGGTAATAGAAAATACTCCCCTTTGTTTCCAATATGGTAAATGCAGAGGCTTGAGTGTCAGGTTGTCTCATTTGGTGGCAAGATAATCTCAAAATTATGTATTCAAACCTCAATGTGGTATGAGCATCTAAACATCAGCAAACACATTGTGCACGACTGATCCAGCAGTGGTGGTATTGAGATGAAACATTTGGTTAAATATGTATGTCATTTGACAGTTTCAGCTGGAATTCTACACCACTACATCAGTATTGGAATCCAACTGCTAGGTTTCAAGTCCGATACAGCACTGGCTGAAGATTAGAAATGGCTTCATTCGGCAGCAGTCACTTAAAGTAATTAATTGCCTCTTTGGACTAATATGCAAGGTCAGTTCAGTGTTAATTAGGGGATAAGGGTTTAAACTGTTTTGTACATTTTATGTTGAGATTCCCGATACCGTCAAGGAAACTCCGCAACCTCCAATGAATGTGGTATTATCAGCAACCCTGGGCTGAGGTCCATGTGTAGATGCAATAAAAACCCCACTGGCACTATATTGCCAACTGCTGCAGTCAATGGAATGTGCTGGTCTTTGTTTCCTGTATAGTGACGCAACCTGGAAACCCGGTGCCAACATTATTGGGCGAATACCGTGTAGCAGTGGAGAAAATGCACTGAGCCATTGGGTGAGGCTGGGGTATTGGTGATGGGAATACATTTATTTGTTTACTTTACAGACCCTAAGTTCCTTCGTTATCGGTTCTGACGAATGGTCACAGACATGAAATGTTAACTCTATTTCTCACCTCTCCCCAGATGCTGACAGGCCTGCTGAGTTTATTCTATCACTTCCTGTTGTTTGGGATGGGTTGAGTACACAGAAGCAGCCGCAAAGCAAACGTAAGGAATGAAAGATTTATTTAGACTAGAATGAAGACTCTACGTGCGGGCTGGGCGTTTTATATTCTGGTTTGCTCTCCCGCTAATGAGGGATCTCCGCCCCTCAGCAGGGAAGCTTGTATTCCTAATCTGCCTGGCCTGTAGATCTTGTGTAGATTACAACAGAATAAATCTCCAATGATATCTGATAGCACTGGCGGCATAGTAGCACAGTGGTTAGCACTGTTGCTTCACAGCTCCAGGGCCCCAGGTTCGATTCCCTGCTTGGGTCACTGTCTGTGCGGAGTCTGCACTTTCTCCCCATGACTGCATGGGTTTCCTCCGGGTGCTCCAATTTCCTCCACTAGTCCAAAGATGTGCAGGTTAGGTGAATTGGCCATGCTAAATTGCCCTTAGTGTCCAAAAAGGTTAGGTGGGGTTACTGGGTTACGGGGATAGGGTGGAGGTATGGGCTTGAGTAGGGTGCTCTTTCCAAGGGCTGGGGCCGACTCGATGGGCCGAATGAATAATTCTATGATATAGAACTGAAGCGTAAAATGTATTGGTTAAGATGTGTGAATATTAATTGCTGCAGATAGTAAAATAATTTATTTTTCCCCCCTGTAATCTCATCTTTCATATCATCCATGCACCTCTGATTGTGGTCTGGTCACTGTCTTTCTGCCTTACGAGAATAATAAGACGAGGAAGACATTATTTGCAGCTTGGGTAGATCTATGTACTTTGCACGCTGCATACAGATGCCGACCTGTCTTGCATCAGATAATTTATCAAATTAATTAGAGAGACTGTCACTTGTTCCTAGACATTGTAGGATAATGCACTTTTCAGGAGGGCAATCTAATACTTGGTGAAATGCAACTAATTTAAATAAATTACTGATTATGCATAAAGCATGTAACACCTGAAGCAATTCTGCCAGTCATTTTAAATAATTTATCTTTATATGACCACTAAATCTAGACCATTCATGAAATTTCTTACAGAGCTGTGGGAAGCGAGATCCTTCACTGAATGTGTCCCCCTTTCGATCCATTGACAATACTGGGGCACAGTTCCATCAACACCTCACTTCAGTGGGTGAACCTGTTGAAAGCAATTTGTGCACAGTGTGAGACCGGTCAAATGATCGATACTCGGCCTTTTGGCTAAAATCAAGCATAGGATCTAGTATGAGATCAGGTATTATACCTGTTCTTGGCTGCTTGGACCTAATATGTCTCTCTTGTGGGGACCATGAATTGGATTCAATTTGAATTAGATGAAGGGCTTTTCCTGTTCACTCTGCGCTTTGGCTTTGTAACTCTTTATTAAAAAAAAAATCCAATTAAGGGGCAATTTAGTGTGGCCACAATGGTTAGCACTGATGCCTACGGCGCTGAAGACCCGGGATTGATCCCGGCCCCGGGTCACTGTCTGTGTGGAGTTTGCACATTCTCCCCATGTCTGCAAGGGTTTCACCCCCACACGCAAAGATGTGCAGGGTAGGTGGATTGGTTGCTCTAAATTGCCCCATAATTGGAAAAAAATAATTGGGTACTCTAAATTAACAAAAAAAATATAGCTTGGCCAATCCACCTACTCTCCACATCTTTGGGCTGTGGGAGTGAGAACCACGCAGACACGGGGAGAATGTGCAAACTCCACACGGACAGTGAACCGGGATCAAACCCGGGTCCTCAGCGCTGTGAGGCAGCTTTCGTCTAATTTTACCTTCCACCAGTTTGAACCTCCTCCCTCTTGCCCTGCAATTCCAGTTTATTTCAAGGTAACTTTCTGGTTGTACTGTCTATTCCATTTATTATTTCATATGACTTAACTTCTCAGTTACATCCTCCAAAATGATAAAGTCTAAATTTTCCACCTTTTCCGTACAGCCATGTGAAGTAGTTGGGCATTTTTCTGTATTAAAGAACTATGTCAATGCAGGATTTTGGTATTGTAACTAATTCCTCATTATGGATCAATCCCAAGGCACCAATATTTATGATTTGTCTCTAAACAGGTTTTCCATTTAACCAAACTCTAAAATACAGAGCTAATTATAATTTATATTCTACACACACATATATATTATATATATATATATAACATTTACCTGGTTAAAAAAGAAAAATAAGTGAATTCACCATCACCCATTCATAGAATCATTATCATCATAGAATCCCAAGAGTGCAGAAGGAGGCCATTTGGCCCATCGATCCTGTACCAACCCTCAGAAAAGAAGTAACCCAACCTAACCTTTGGACACTAAGGGACAATTTTAGCATGGCCCATCCATCTAACCTGCACATTTGTGGACTGTGGGTGGAAACCACTGTGGGAGATTTTCGGCAGGAGCAGTGGCTAGGGGTCTATCGGGAAGGTAGGTTTAACCTTTTAAAAACTTTTTAAAACTTACCTTGCAGGAGAAGCGGCCTTCAGAGATGTTTAAATACTCTAGGTCAAGTCGGCATAAGGAAGGGGGAAGTTTTGGGTATTCTAAAAGGCATTAAGGTGGACAAGTCCCCAGGTCCGGATGGGATCTAGCCCAGGTTACTGAGGGAAGTGAGGGAAGAAATAGCTGGGGCCTTAACAGATATCTTTGCAGCATCTTTGAGCATGGGTGAGGTCCCGGAGGACTGGAGAATTGCTAATGTTGTCCCTTTGTTTAAGAAGGGTAGCAGGGAATTATAGACCTGTGAGCTTGACGTCAGTGGTAGGCAAACTGTTGGAGAAGATACTGAGGGATAAGATCTATTCACATTTGGAAGAAAATAGACTAATCAGTGATAGGCAGCATGGTTTTGTGCAGGGAAGGTCATGTCTTACAAACCTAATAGAATTCTTTGAGGAAGTGACAACGTTAATTGATGAGGGAAGGATTGTAGATGTCATATACATGGACTTCAGTAAGGCGTTTGATAAAGTTTTCCATGGCAGGTTGATGGAAAAAGTGAAGTCATATGGGGTTCAGGGTGTACTAGCTAGATGGATAAAGAACTGGCTGGGCAACAGGAGACAGAGAGTAGTGGTGGAAGGGAGTATCTCAAAATGGAGAAAGGTGACTCGTGGTGTTCCACAGGGATCCGTGCTCGGACCACCATTGTTTGTGATATACATAAATGATCTGGACGAAGGTATAGGTGGTCTGATTAGCAGGTTTGCAGATGATACTAAGATTGGTGGAGTTGCAGATAGCGAGAAGGGCAGTCAGAGAATACAGCAAAATATAGATAGATTGGCGAGTTGGGCAGAGAAATGGCAGATGGAGTTCAATCAGGCAAATGCGAGGTGATACATTTTGGGAGATCTAATTCAAGAGCGGACTATACGGTCAATGGAAGAGTCCTGGGGAAAATTGATGTACAGAAAGATCTGGGAGTTCAGGTCCATTGTACCCTGAAGGTGGCAATGCAGGTCAATAAAGTGGTCAAGAAGGCATACAACATGCTTGCCTTCATTGGACGGGGTTTTGAGTACAAGAATCGTCAGGTCATATTACAGTTGTATAGGACTTTGGTTAGGCCACATTTGGAATACTGCGTGCAGTTCTGGTCGCCACATTACCAGAAGGATGTGGATGCTTTAGAGAGGGTGCAGAGGAGGTTCACCAGGATGTTGCCTGATATGGAGGGTGCTAGCTATGAAGAAAGGTTGAGTAGATTAGGATTGTTTTCGTTGGAAAGACGGAGGTTGAGGGGGGACTTGATTGAGGTCTACAAAATTATGAGAGGTATGGACAGGCTGGATAGCAACAAGCTTTTTCCAAGAGTGGGGGTGTCAATTACAAGGGGTCACGATTTCAAGGTGAGAGGGGGAAAGTTTAAGGGAGATCTGCGTGGAAAGTTTTTTACGCAGAGGGTGGTGGGTGCCTAGAACGCTTTGCCAGTGGAGCTGGTAGAGGCGGGCACGATAGCATCATTTAAGATGCATCTAGTCAGATATTTGAATGGGCGGGGAACAGAGGGAAGTAGATCCTTGGAAAATAGGCGACAGGTTTAGATAAAGGATCTGGATCTGTTGGGAAGGTAAGTTGAACCTTTGAAAACTTACTTTGCAGGAGAAGCGGCCTTCAGATTTTCGGTGGGAGCAGGGCCAGGGGTCTGTCGAGAAGGTAAGTTTAATCCTTAAAAACTTACCTTGCAGGAGAAGCGGCCTTCAGATTTTCGGCGGGAGCTGTGACCAGGGGTCTGTCGGGAAGGTAGGTTTACCTCTTTAAAAACCTACCTTCATAGCTGCAGGAAGTCGGCCGTGGGGATTTCTGGGAAGATTTGTTAGTACCTGTATATCAGTTGGGCGGTTGCTAAACCCGAGACACAACACTTGTAGTGTCCCCCACCCTTCCACCTCCTCTAACCTAAAGGGTTGAGTGAATATCACGTAAGCTCTTCCTTTCTTTTTCTTGTTTTATCTAGAGGGGATGGCAGGGAAGGCAGTGCAATGTTCCTCCTGCAGAATGTTTGAGGTGAGGGACGCCGTCAGTGTCCCTGCTGATTTCACCTGTGGGAAGTGCACCCATCTCCAGCTCCTCAGAAACCGTGTTAGGGAGCTGGAGCTGGAGCTGGATGAACATCGGATCATTCAGGAGGCAGAGGTGGTCATAGATAGAAGCTTCAGGGATGTAGTTACTCTGAAGAATAAAGATAGATGGGTGACGGTGGAGGGGCTGGGAGGAAGCAGTCAGTACAGGGATCCCCTGTGGTCATTCCCCTTAGTAACAAGTATACCGCTTTGGATACTGTTGGGGGGGGGGGGACTTACCAGGGGTAAGCCATGGGGTACAGGATCTGGCACAGAGTCTGTCCCTGTTGCTCAGAAGGGAAGGGGGGAGAGGAGTAGAGCATTAGTCATTGGAGACTCCATAGTTAGGGGGATAGATAGGAGATACTGTGGGAACGAGAGAGACTCGCGGTTGGTGTGTTGCCTCCCAGGTGCCAGGGTCCGTGATGTCTCGGATCGTGTTTTCGGTATCCTTAAGGGGGAGGGGGAGCCGACCCAAGTCGTGGTCCACATAGGCACCAACGACATAGGTAGGAAAAGGGATAGGGATGTAAGGCAGGAATTCAGGGAGCTAAGGTGGAAACCTAGATCTAGAACAAACAGAGTTATTATCTCTGGGTTGTTACCCGTGCCATGTGCTAGCGAGACGAGGAATAGGGGAGAGAGCAGTTGAACACGTGGCTACAGGGATGGTGCAGGAAGGAGGGTTTCAAATACCTGGATAATTGGGACTCATTCTGGGGTAGGTGGGACCTCTACACCTGGACCAGAGGGGTACCAATATCCTGGGGGGGAAATCTGTTAATGCTCTTCGGGAGGGTTTAAACTAGTTCAGCAGGGGGTTGGGAACCTGAATTGTAGCTCCAGTATACAGGAGGTTGAGAGTAGTGAGGTAATGAGTAAGGTTTCAAAGTTGCAGGATTGTACCGGCAGGCAGGAAGGTGGTTTAAAGTGTGTTGACTTCAATGCCAGGAGCATCCGGAATAAGGTGGGTGAACTTGCGGCATGGGTTGGTATCTGGGACTTTGATGTTGTGGCCATTTCGGAGACATGGATAGAGCAGGGACAGGAATGGTTATTGCAGGTGCCGGGGTATAGATATTTCAGTAAGCTCAGGGAAGGTGGTAAAAGAGGGGGAGGGGTGGCATTGTTAGTCAAGGACAGTATTACGGTGGGAGAAAGGACGTTTGATGAGGACTCGTCTACTGAGGTAGTATGAGCTGAGGTTAGAAACTGGAAAGGAGAGGTCACCCTGTTGGGAGTTTTCTATTGGCCTCCGAAAAGTTCCAGAGATGTAGAGGAAAGGATTGCAAAGATGATTCTGGATAGGAGCAAAAGTAACAGGGTAGTTGTTATGGGGGACTTTAACTTTCCAAATATTGACTGGAAACACCATAGTTTGAGTACTTCAGGTGGATCCAATGTGTGCAGGAGGGTTTCCTGACACAGTATGTAGATAGGCCAAAGAGAGGCGAGGCCATATTGGATTTGGTACTGGGTAATGAATCAGGACAGGTGTTTGATTTGGAGGTAGGTGAGCACTTTGGTGATAGTGACCACAATTCAATTACGTTTACTTTAGCGATGGAAAGGGATATAGGTATATACCATAGGGCAAGAGTTATATCTGGGGGAAAGGCAATTATGATGCGATGAGGCAAGACTTAGGATGCATCGGATGGGGAGGGAAACTGCAGGGGATGGGCACAATTGAAATGTGGAGCTTGTTCAAGGAACAGCTACTACATGTCCTGGATAAGTATGTACCTGTCAGGCAGGGAGGAAGTGGTCGAGCGAGGGAGCCATGGTTTACTAAGGTAGTTGAATCACTTGTCAAAGGAAGAAGGAGGCTTATGTAAAGATGAGACGTGAAGGTTCAGTTAGGATGCTCGAGAGTTACAAGTTAGCTGGGATGGACCTAAAGATAGAGCTAAGAAGAGCCAGGAGGGGACATGAGAAGTCTTTGGCAGGTAGGATCAAGGATAACCCTAAAGCTTTCTATAGATATGTCTGGAATAAAAGAATGACTAGGGTAAGAGTAGGGCCAGTCAAGGACAGTAGTGGGAAGTTGTGCGTGGAGTCCGAGGAGACAGGAGAGGTGCTAAGTGAATATTTTTCGTCAGTATTCACACAAGACAAAGACAATGTTGTCAAGGAGAATACTGAGAAACAGGCTACTAGACCAGAAGGGCTTGAGGTTCATAAAGAGGAGGTGTTAGCAATTCCGGAAAGTGTGAAAATAGATAAGTCCCCTGGGCCGGATGGGATATATCCTAGGATTCTCTGGGAAGTTAGGGAGGAGATTGCTGAGCTTTTGGCTTTGATCTTTATGTCATCATTGTCTACAGGAATAGTGCCAGAAGACTGGAGGATAGCAAATGTTGTCCCCTTGTTTAAGAAGGGGAGTAGAGACAACCCCGGTAACTATAGACCAGTGAGCCTCACTTCTGTTGTGGGTAAAGTCTTGGAAAGGTTTATAAGAGATAGGATGTATAATCATCTGAAAAGGAATAATTTGATTTGAGATAGTCACATGGTTTTGTGAAGGGTAGGTTGTGCCTCACAAACCTTATTGAGTTCTTTAAGAAGGTGACCAAACAGGTGGATGAGGGTAAAGCAGTTGATGTGGTGTATATGGATTTCAGTAAAGCGTTTGATAAGGTTCCCCATGGTAGGCTACTGCAGAAAATACGGAGGCATGGGATTCAGGGTGATTTAGCAGTTTGGATCAGAAATTGGCTAGCTGGAAGAAGACAAATGGTGGTTGATGGGAAATGTTCAGACTGAAGTCCAGTTAATAGTGGTGTACCACAAGGATCTGTTTTGGGGCCACTGCTGTTTGTCATTTTTATAAATGACCTGGAGGAGGGCGTAAAAGGATGGGTGAGTAAATTTGCAGATGACACTAAAGTTGGTGGCGTTGTGGACAGTGCGGAAGGATGTTACAAGTTACAGAGGGACATAGATGTGCTACAGAGCTGGGCTGAGAGGTGGCAAATGGAGTTTAATGCAGAAAAGTGTGAGGTGATTCATTTTGGAAGGAATAACAGGAAGACAGAGTACTGGGCTAATGGTAAGATTCTTGGTAGTGTGGATGAGCAGAGAAATCTCGGTGTCTATGTACATAGATCCATGAAAGTTGCCACCCAGGTTGAGAGGGTTGTTAAGCAGGCGTACGGTGTATTAGCTTTTATTGGTAGAGGGATTGAGTTTCGGAGCCATGAGGTCATGTTGCAGTTGTACAAAACTCTGGTTTGGCCGCATTTGGAGTATTGTGTGCAATTCTGGTCGCCGCATTATAGGAAGGATGTGGAAGCATTGGAAAGGGTGCAGAGGAGATTTACCAGGATGTTGCCTGGTATGGAGGAAAGATCTTATGAGGGAAGGCTGAGGGACTTGAGGCTGTTTTCGTTAGAGAGAAAAGGTTAAGAGGTGACTTAATTGAGGCATATAAGATGTTCAGAGGATTGGATAGGGTGGACAGTGAGAGCCTTTTTCCTCGGATGGTGATGTCTAGCATGAGGGGACATAGCTTTAAATTGAGGGGAGATAGATATAGGACAGATGTCAGAGGTAGGTTCTTTACTCAGAGTAGTAAGGGCGTGGAATGCCCTGCCTGCAACAGTAGTGGACTCGCCAACATTAAGGGCATTTAAATGGTCATTGGATAAACATATGGATGATAAGGGAATAGTGTAGATGGGCTTTAGAGTGGTTTCACAGGTCGGCGCAACATCGAGCGCCGAAGGGCCTGTACTGCGCTGTAATGTTCTATGTTCTGTGAAACCGGAGCACGCAGCAGAAACTAACGCAGACAACTGGAGAATGTGCAAACTCCACACAGACAGTCACCCAAGGCCGGAATCGAATCTGGATCCTTGGCGCTGTGAGGAAGCTGCGCTAATCCTGTGCCATCCTATTTCCCCATCTTCTTGTCCATAACCATGTTGGTGGACAATGTGCTGCAGTATTAGCTTAAAGCTCAACAATTGACAACTCCCCTTATTGCTGACTGCTACTGCTGCGGATCCAAAATATTCCACTTCACACTGCTGAAATATGAATCATGCACTTATCATCCTTTTATTATGCAAATATTAAGGTACTGATTAATGGTAGGTGCAGTGCATTCAATATGGAGGTGAATTTTGTTTATTCCATTTCCCTCAAAAGGAATTAGTAATAAAATTCAGTGTAATTAAACTTTATGGATGTAATATCATCGATGTTTTCGAGCTGAATGAGCCCACGGGATTTAATTACCCATTCTCCCCAAACTGATTATCCTGATAAATACAGTTGCATTACTTGCTTCTAAGGATCCATTAGGTTTCATAGTTCAGCATCCAGATTGCTGGTATGGGTAAAGTAACAGCATCTTCTTTGCAGGTGATCATCCTGAACTCTGAATAAAACATAGGTTTCAGTAATAGATGTGCAAGCCCTAGCATTGCAAATGTAAAAAGATTTTTGTCCTGCAGCACAATATTTGAAGTTTTCAATAAGATAAAGCAAATGGGTTCAGACTGGTTGAAACCAATTACCCCCAGTTAAAGAAATTTTCATTGGATTTTATCCACTTACCAGCCAGTGAGAGATGACAATCCGGTAAAAGCAGCGTACAGCCGTATCCTAAATTTGAAACACTCACCAAAATCAAAGCTATTGTTATAGCTATTTGCAGCATCATGGGCTGTTATCCCATTTCTTAATACTGTGTTATTTTAAACATTTCAAAGTGCATTCACTGAAAAACATTTATAAATTCCTGTCATGTCGGGACCTATATCTTTAGCAACTTAGAGTATATGGAGCCATTTGTAATAGAATGAATACCACACACCACTTTGTCTGGCTGTGGATGATTACATAGGCTGCCAATGCACTGCCATGAGGAAACCTATACTACAAATGTAAGGGTGTTAAGTGCAACTTCATTTCAGTGACATTTCTGTAGCTGCTTTAACCTGATTGTTGTGGTGTATGCCTTTGTCACTCAGAGAGAATGTAAATCCTTTCATATCATTCCTTGTTGCAGCCTTCGCAGGTTGAACAGGCTTAAATACAGTTTTTTTTAAAAATAGAGTAATTAGAATGTGACAATGTCAGATGTTGTTGAAAACAAGATTTAACTTTCAGTTTTCAGAATATGTTTTGATTTGCTTTTCCTTTGTTGATCCCTTATTTTGCTGTGGGGGCATTTAGCATATCCCAGTCAAACCGAGGGAGGCCTGCTGGGAATGCATGTCCACTGCACATCTGCTGCTGGAGGAGGGCATTGGGAAATCTCGATTTTTAGTGCCTTTGTCAGAGCGACACACATTGATGCAGCTGAGGCTTTTTTATGTCCTCCTAGAATAGTGCAGTATTTCATATTATCCCCTTTAGCTAATACACAAGGATGCCAAGAGGTAAGTTTATAAGGCTGTGAAATCCCAATGGGCCAAGATCCTGCCAACAGGACCAATTTTAAAATTACACAAATATTTCCATTTCTCCTTTGTTTGAAATGTTTCACCAATGTATCTGTTTGATCATTGATTTTCAAGCTTCACTTCCCAGCTCCAGAGAAACTATTTTCAGTATGCTCAAAACATACTGGAGGCAGACAGTCCTTCATGCAAACACTGCTCAATAACAGAGAGATAATTGAACTAGAGGGTTAATAACCCTTCAGGAGCTCAGAAACTGTTCAACATTAACACCCCCAAGTTCAGACAATGTAAAGCACAAATTTCCCCTTATATCAGACAACTAATGCACAGTGCCAAATTCTCTGTAATTCATACAATGCACTGCATTATGATCCCGGGCCAGACCCCAGCATTTGCAAGGATACCAGACAAGAACCTCATAACGTTTTTTACATTTGTAAAACTGTGAGGAATGGATACCTCGCTCCAGGAGTGGTTCCACTCACAAACAGGTGTATTGAAACAAACTTTATTATTAACACAGTATTAAACTACCTTAATATCACTGAAATATAGCTTACAATTACCAGTTAAACAATGCTTAACAATAACATGAAGCACTTTAACTTTTAGCTGATATATTTTCTATCTCCAATCAAGCAATACCCATTTCAGGTCAAAAAACATTTATAAATAAAGTTAGCAAACACGGTTACTTGCTGTTCTCTGGATAGAGAGGTATTTGAAAGACTGCTTTGAGAGAGAGGGAGAGATCCTTTCAGTAAATAGCCTGTAGATCACTGTCTGTCAAATTAATGCTGAATGCAAAAGCTGCTGTTCAACTCACAGCTTCCAGTAACGAACTCACAACTAAAACAGTCTGCTTCAGACCTGGCTCAGTAGTCAGGATGTGGAGCAGAAAATAAATCAGGAGCTAGAAAACACATGTAAAAACAAACAATATTACAATAATCAAGGGGGACTTCAATATGCATGTGGACTGAAAAAATCAGGTTGGTAGTGGATCCCAAGAAAAGGGATTTGTGGACTATCTAAGAGATGTTTTTTTGGAGCAGCTTGTGACACAGCCTACTAGGAAGCAGGTAATTCTGGATTTGGTGGTGTGTAATGAGGCAGACTTGATTAGGGAACTTAAGGTGAAGGGAACTTTAGGGAGCAGTGACCACAATATGATAGAATCTACCCTTCAGTTTGAGAGGGAGAAGCTGCAATCAGATGTAACGGCATTACAATTAAATAAGGGTACCTACAAAGACATGAGGGAGGAGCTGGCCAGAATTGATTGGAAAAGGAGCCTAGCAGGGAAGACAGTGGAACAGCAATGGCAGGAGTTTTTTGAGGGTTATTAGGGAGCACAACAGAAATTCAACCCAAGGAGGAGGAAACATGCTAAGGGGAGGACAAGGCATCCATGACTGATGAGGGATGTCAATGACAGCATAAAAGCTAAAGAAAAAGTATGCAAAGTGGCGAGGATTAGTGGGAAGTCAGAGGATTGGGAAGCCTTTAAAAGCGAGCAGAGGACAACTAAAAAAGCAATACGGGGGGAGAAGATGAAGTATGAGTGCAAGCTAGCTAGTAATATAAAGGAATATAGGAAGAGTTTTTTCAATACATAAAAGGTAAAAGAAAGGCAAAAATAGACATTGGACCACTGGAAAATGTGGCTGGAGAAGTAATAATAGGAAACAAAGAAATGGCAGATGAACTGAATAGTTACTTTGCACCAGTCTTCACGGTGGAAGACACTAGTGGGATGCCAGAGCTCCAGAAGAATCAGGGGCAGAGGTGAGTGCAGTGACCATTACTAAGGAGAAGGTTCTGGGAAAACTGAAAGGTCTGAAGCTTGATAAGTCACCTGGACCGGATGGACTACACCCCAGGGTCCTAAAAGAGATAGCTGAGGAAATTGTGGAGGCATTGGTGATGATCTTTCAGGAATCACTGGAGGCAGGAAGGGTCCCAGAGGACTGGAAAGTGGCTAATGTAACACCACTGTTTAAGAAGGGAGGGAGGCAGAAGATGGGAAATTATAGGCCGGTTAGGCTGACTTCGGTCATTGGTAAGATTTTAGAGTCTGTTATTAAAGATGAGATCGCAAAGTACTTGGTAAAAAAATACTATTGGTAAAATAGGACTGAGTCAGCACGGCTTTGTCAAAGGGAGCTCTAACAAATCTGTTCGAGTTCTATGAGGAGGTAACCAGGAAGCTGGACAAAGGAGAACTAGTGGACGTGATTTATTTAGATTTCCAGAAGGCCTTTGACAAGGTGCCGCATAAGAGACTGTTAAATAAGTTAAAAGCCCATGGTGTTAAGGGTAAGATCCTGGCATGGATAGAGGATTGGCTGACTGGCAGAAGGCAGAGAATGGGGATAAAGGAGTCTTTTTCAGGATGGCAGCCGGTGACTAGTGGTGAGCCTTAGGGGTCTGTGCTGGGACCACAATTTTTCACAATATACATTAATGATCTGGAAGAAGGAACTGAAGGCACTTGCTAAGTTTGCAGATGATACAAAGATCTGTAGAGGGACAGGTAGTATTGAGGAAGCAAGGGGGCTGCAGTAGGATTTGGACAAGCTAGGAGAGTGGGCAATGAAGTGGCAAATGAAATACAATGTGGAAAGTGTGAGGTTATGCACTTTGGAAGGAGGAATTTAGGCATAGACTATTTTCTGAATGGGGAAATGCTCAGGAAATCAGACGCACAAAGGGACTTGGGAGTCCTTGTTCATGATTCTCTTAAGGTTAATGTGCAGGTTCAGTAGGCAGTTAAGAAGGCAAATGTAATGTTAGCATTCATGTCAAGAGGGCTAGAATACAAGACCAGGGATGTACTTCTGAGGCTGTCTCAGACTCTGGTCAGACCCCATTTGGAGTATTGAACAGTATTGGGCCCCGTATCTAAGGAAAGATGTGCTGGCCTTGGAAAGGGTCCAGAGGAGGTTCACAAGAAAGATCCCTGGAACGAAGAACATCGTATGAGGAACGGTTGAGCACTCTGGGTCTGTACTCGTTGGAGTTTAGAAGGATGAGGGGGGATCTTATTGAAACTTACAAGATACTGCGAGGCCTGGATAGAGTGGACGTGGAGAGGATGTTTCTACTTGTAGGAAAAACTAGAAACAGAGGACATCATCTCAGACTAAAGGGACGATCCTTTAAAACAGAGATGAGGAGGAATTTCTTCAGCCAGAGGGTGGTGAATCTGTGGAACTCTTTGCCGCAGAAGGCTGTGGAGACCAAATCACTGAGTGTCTTTAAGACAGAGATAGATAGTTTCTTGATTAATAAAACAAAGATCCAGATCCTTTATCTAAACCTGTCACCTATTTTCTAAGGATCTACTTCCCTCTGTTCCCCGACTGTTCATATATCTGTCTAGGTGCATCTTAAATGATGCTATCGTGCCCGCCTCTACCACCTCCACTGGCAAAGCGTTCCAGGCACCCACCACCCTCTGCGTAAAAACCTTTCCATGCACATCTCCCTTAAACTTTCCCCCTCTCACCTTGAAATCGTGACCCCTTGTAATTGGCACCCCCACTCTTGGAAAAAGCTTGTTGCTATCCAGCCTGTCCATACCTCTCATAATTTTGTAGACCTCAATCAAGTCCCCCCTCAACCTCCGTCTTTCCAACGAAAACAATCCTAATCTACTCAACCTTTCTTCATAGCTAGCACCCTCCATACCAGGCTACATCCTGGTGAACCTCCTCTGCACCCTCTCTAAAGCATCCACATGCTTCTGGTAATGTGGCGACCAGAACTGCACGCAGTATTCCAAATGTAGCTGAACCAAGGTCCTATATAACTGTAACATGACTTGCCGACTCTTGTACTCAATACCCCGTCCGATGAAGGCAAGCATGCTGTATGCCTTCTTGACCACTCTATCGACCTGCATTGCCACCTTCAGGGTACAATGGACCTGAACTCCCAGATCTCTCTGTACATCAATTTTCCCCAGGACTCTTCCATTGACCGTATAGTCCGCTCTTGAATTAGATCTCCCAAAATGTATCACCTCGCATTTGCCTGATTGAACTCCATCTGCCATTTCTCTGCCCAACTCTCCAATCTATTTATATTTTGCTGTATTCTCTGGCAGTCCTCTTTGCTATCTGCAACTCCACCAATCTTAGTATCATCTGCAAACTTGCTAATCAGACCACCTATTACCTTCGTCCAGATCATTTATGTATATCACAAACAACAGTGGTCCGAGCACGGATCCCTGTGGAACACCACTAGTCACCTTTCTCCATTTTGAGATACTCCCTTCCACCACTACTCTCTGTCTCCTGTTGCCCAGCCAGTTCTTTATCCATCTAGCTAGTACACCCTGAACCCCATACGACTTCACTTTTTCCATCAACCTGCCATGGGAAACCTTATCAAATGCCTTACTGAAGTCCATGTATATGACATCTACAACACTTCCCTCATCGATAAACGTTGTCACTTCCTCAAAGAATTCTATTAGGTTTGTAAGACATGACCTTTCCTGCACAAAACCATGCTGCCTATCACTGATACGTCTATTTTCTTCCAAATGTGAATAGATCCTATCCCTCAGTATCTTCTCCAACAGTTTGCCTACCACTGACGTCAAGCTCACAGGTCTATAATTCCCTGGATTATCCCTGCTACCCTTCTTAAACAAAGGGACAACATTAGCAATTCTCCAGTCCTCCAGGACCTCACCCGTGCTCAAGGATGCTGCAAAGATATCTGTTAGGACCCCAGCTATTTCTTCCCTCACTTCCCTCAGTAACCTGGGCTAGATCCCATCCGGACCTGGGGACCTGTCCACCTTAATGCCTTTTAGAATACCCAAAACTTCCCCCTTCCTTATGCAGACTTGACCTAGAGTATTTAAACATCCATCCCTAGCCTCAACATCCGTCATGTCCCTCTCCTTGGTGAATACCGATGCAAAGTACTCATTAAGAATCTCACCCATTTCCTCTGACTCCACGCATAAATTCCCTCTTTTGTCTTTGAGTGGGCCAATCCTTTCTCTAGTTATCCTCTTGCCCCTTATATACGAATAAAAGGCTTTGGGATTTTCCTTAACCCTGTTAGCCAAAGATATTTCATGACCCCTTTTAGCCCTCTTTATTGCACGTTTGAGATTTGTCCTACTTTCCTGATATTCCTCCAAAGCTTCATCAGATTTAAGTCGCCTAGATCTTATGTATGCTTTCTTTTTCATCTTAGCTAGTCTCACAATTCCACCCGTCATCCATGGCTCCCTAATCTTGCCATTTCTAGCCCTCATTTTCACAGGGACATGTCTGTCCTGCACTCTAATCAACCTTTCCTTAAAAGACTCCCACATTTCAAATGTGGATTTACCCTTAAAGAGCTGCTCCCAATCCACATTCCCTAGCTCCTGCCGAATTTTGTTATACTTGGCCTTTCCCCAATTTAGCACTCTTTCTTTAGGGCCACTCTCGTCTTTGTCCATGAGTATTCTAAAACTTACGGAATTGTGATCACTATTCCCAAAGTAATCACCGACAGAAACTTTAACCACCTGGCCGGGATCATTCCCCAATACCAGGTCCATAATGGCCCCTTCCCGAGTTGGAGTATTTACATACTGCTCTAAAAAAATTCTCCTGGATGCTCCTTGAGCTCATGAGGAGCATAACACGGGTCTGGGATCTCCTGCCATTTTTACACTTTACCTTAACTGATTACAAATATAATATCAAATAATGAATAAGTGAAAGGAATAAGGATTTTACTTACCAATCACAATACTTACCAACCCACGAAGAGTTAAATTTCTCCCAGCTACTTACCTTCCCGACAGACCCCTGGCCACTGCTCCCGCCAAAAATCTGAAGTTTTAACTTGCGGATAAAAGAAAAAGAAAAGAGAGAGCTTACCCGATATTCACTCACCCCCTTAGGTTAGAGGAGGTGGAAGGGTGGGAGACACTACAAGTGTAGTGTCTCGGGTTTAGCAACCGAGGGGATCAGGGGTTATGGGGAGAAGGCAGGAGAGCAGGGATGAGAAAATATCAGCCATGATTGAATGGCGGAGCAGACTCGATGGGCTGAGTGGCCTAATTTGCTCCTATGTCTTATGGTCTTTTAGTGTTGTGGCTCCTCCCATTCATTATATCATCTTTCTGCCACTCAAATTCCATGAACTACTTAATTAAGTTTAGATGCAATCCAGAGTGAAACAGTGGTTAACACTGCTGCCTCATGGCATTGAGGACCCAGGTTGGATCCCGGCCCCGGGTCACTGTCCATGTAGAGTTTGCACATTCTCCCCGTATCTGCATGTATCTCACCCACATAAACTCAAAGATGTGCAGGGTCAGTCGATTGCCCAGCTAAATTGCCCCTTAATTGGAAAAAAAACAATTAATCACATTCAGTCACACTCTCACCATGACTCTGGGAAGCACGGTAGCTTGACCAAGCTTTTAATTACCTGCTGTAATACCTCACTATGTGGCTTGGTGTCAAATACTGTTCGATAACACTTGTAAAGTGTTGTGGGACATTTTACTATGTTCAAGCACCTTTATAAATACAAATTGTATAAAGAAATCCAGATAAAATGCAGAAGAAAGAACAAATCAATATGTTTGTGTATAAAGTACAAGATGCAGAGTGGTAACAAAGTATGATTCTCAAAACTATTTACTGTCTTAAAGGCAAAATTAAAATAATTTTTGATTAACTTGAATAATTTCAATAATAAACCCAACTGGTAGGATAAACAACAATGGACGTCAGATCAGCACCTCTAGTGTCCAACTTCCTTTGCAAATTTGAAAATCAATAGTATTGGAAATATTATCCTGTGCACATAGCATTGAGTAATTCATGAAATAGGTATTTCATGATCACCTCGATATAATCAGCTTCATTATATATGGAGACATAACACCGAGGACCCGGGTTCGATCCCGACCCTGGGTCACTGTCCCTGTGGAGTTTACACATTCTCCCCATGTATGCGTGGGTCTCACCCCCACAACCCATAAAGATGTGCAGGGTAGGTGGATTGGCCATGCTAAATTGCCCCTTCATTGGAAAAAAAGAATTGAGTACTCTAAATTTATTTTAAAAAATATATATGTGGAGACACACATCCCAGTTTTTTGATTGGTTTCAGGGCTTCTACTTTATGATTAAACCCTAAAGTTTTGACCTCAGCAAGAATCCGCACCTTCAGCAGAGAAGAGAAAATTGAGGAGTAAAATAAGAGATTTTGGTTTAATTAATTGCATTAACTATTTTTGATAAGACAGTGGTAATTTAGGAAAAGACCTTGCAGCTCTGATTTCTAATGACTTAAGTGTCATCCAGAATAGAGCAGTCCTATTGATCAGCATCCCTCCTTCAGAACTCTATACCCAAGGTCCCCCTCATTACCAATGCACTAAGACAGCAGGAGGTACGATTTGTAGAATTCCAGCAACTCATCAAAGTTACTTCGTCAGCACAGTCTAGTCCAGTGACCCTTATCGGCAAGAAGGCGAAGAATGCCATGACTCCCAGGTTCCCTTCCAAACCACATGCCATTCAGATCTCATTGTGTAATTACCATTTCTTTACCATTTCTGGTTCAACATCCTGCAATTTATGCCTACCACCACTGTGGCAGCACCATCACTGAAAGACTGCAGTGGGTTTCAGATAGCTCAGCATCTGTAGATGGATTATATATATATAATTTATGTATAGATTTGCTCATTCCACCTACACATTGAGAACATTTTTCTTTTGAAAGTATGGCTGCAGGGAAACCATTCTGGCTCCCTTAGAGAAGGTCTGATTGTTCACACATCTAAGCATTCACAGCCAAGCAAGCAAATTAAGGGTTAGATCCAAATATAGTGCGAGGTTGCCCATTCTGCTGTGAAGACATGTATCCTTTGGAAGGTAAGAAACAAAATGGGCTACAGGCACTAAGAGATTTAGAAACACGACTACATAAATTGCTAAAGGTAACGAGATGTGTTGCCAAAGCTGTGAAGAAAGCAAAGCATTATTGTTTGTTCCTGGTGCAGGAGAATACCAACACCGGGAGTTCATGTTGAATTTGTACAGAATTTTGGTGAGACCATTTGGAGTATTTAATGCCTGTCTGATCTCCGTACCACAAAACAAATTGAAGCACTGGAGATACTGCAGGAAAGATTTCCAAAGATGTTATCCACCTACAAGGGAAGCAATTTTTATTCCATAGTCACCTGTCTATTGGGAGATATAGGAGGGATGTCCCAGGTAGGTTCTTTACTCAGAGAGTGGTTAGGGTGTGGAATGGGCTGCCTGCTGTGATAGTGGAGTCGGACACTTTAAGAACTTTCAAGCGGTTATTGGATAGGCACATGGAGCACACCAAAATGACAGGGAGTGGGATAGCTTGATCTTGGTTTCTGACAAAGCTCGGCACAACATCGAGGGCCGAAAGGCCTGTTCTGTGCTGTACTGTTCTATGTACCTTTGGTAGCACTGTGGTCAGCACTGTTGTTTCACATTGCCAGGGACCCGGGTTTGATTCCCGGCTTAGGTCACTGTCTGTGCGGAGTCTGCACGTTCTCCCTGTGTCTGCGTGGGTTTGCTCCGGGTGCTCCGGTTTCCTCTCAAGTCCCGAAAGACGTGCTTGTTAAGTGAATTGGGCATTCTGAATTCTCCCTCAGTGTACCCGAACTGGTGCCAACGTATGGTGACGAGGGGATTTTCACAGTAACTTAATTGCAGTGTTGATGTAAGTAAGCCTGCTTCTAACACTAATAAAGATTCTTCTTCTTCTTCTTATTTTTGAACAATTTGATAATTTTGAAGACCTTTATCAGGTCTCCGCTTAGTTTTTTTCTGTTCAGGGACAGAGAGATTCGGCCTGCCCAATCACTCCTAATAGTCACATCTTCTCAAATCTGATAACAACCGTGTAAATATTTTAATCACTTTCCACAGTACTTCAATGGCCTATTTGTAGTTTGGAGACCAGAACTTCACAGTAGCTATAATACAGTCACGAAGAGTTAAAATGAAGAACTGAGGAGGAGTTTCTATGTCATAGAGGCCTACAGCACAGAAAAGGCCCTCTGGCCGATTGCATCTGCGCCGGTCAAAAACAACCTCTTAACTTTCAAATCACATTTTCCGGCTCTTGGTCCATAGCGTTGCAAGCCTTGGCATTGCAAGTGCACATCTAAATACTTCTTAAATGTAATGAGGATCTCTGCCACCACGACCCTTTCAGGAAGACTGTCACTACCTTCTGGGTGAAAATGTTTTTCCTCACAACACCTCCAAATCTCCTGCCCTTTACCTTAAATCTATGCTCCCCTGGTCATTGATCCCTTCACCAAAGAGAAAGGTTTCTTCCTGTCTACTGTATCTTTTAAAATTTATACGGGATGTCGACTTCACTAGCTAGGCCAATATTTGTTGTCCATCGCTAATTTCCCTTGAAAAGGTGGTGGTGAGCTGCCGCTATCTAAGCCCCTCATAATTTTATACATCTCAATCATGTCCCACCTCAATCTCCTCTGGTCCAAGGAAAACAACCCCAGTCTATCCAATCTCTCTTCACAACGAAAACTCTCCAGGCCAGGAAATATCCTGGTAAATCTCTTCTGCACCCTGTCCAGTGCTATCACATCCCTCCTATAATGTGGATTCCAGAAATGCACACAATTCTC
The DNA here is from genome assembly GCF_047496885.1 of Scyliorhinus torazame. Lineage (NCBI taxonomy): Eukaryota > Metazoa > Chordata > Chondrichthyes > Carcharhiniformes > Scyliorhinidae > Scyliorhinus > Scyliorhinus torazame. The sequence goes on from NC_092728.1 coordinate 70,410,164, forward strand.
TAGCTGTGGCCTAACCAACGTTTTATACAGTTTCAGCATAACCTCCCTGCTCTTATACTCTATTCCTCAGCTAATAAAGGCAAGTATGCCATATGCCTTCTTAATCACTTTATCCACCTGTCCTGCTACCTTAAGGGATAGTATACATGCACACCAAGGTTTCTCTGATGCTCAGTGCTTCTCAGGGTCCTGATGTTCATCGTGCATTCCCTTGCCTTGTTTCTCCTGCCCAAGTGCATCACTTCACACTTAACTGGATTGAAGTTAGTTTGTGGAATTTGGCTGTGACAAGAGTGATTGGCTGTGACAGAGTGATTGAAACAAATTTCACTTTTGTATTTAAGGAAAAGGCTGATGTATGCACAAAGGAGAAAAGCATTTAGTGTTATGGGGACATGGTGGAAAAGAGGTCTTTAGAGTGGGTGGAGGTTTGTGTGGCGTGGTATAAACCAATGGGGCAAAATGGCCTTTTTGTGCTACATGCCTAGGTTCATGACGGACTCACTGGCCCTAATGTTTACTGGAGCTGTAGAGAGGAGTTCTGGGTGTCCGAGGTTTTTTTTCAATAGGATCCCTGCTTGGAAGCCAGCCTGATTTACAGGCTTGGCCTCCATAGGTGGGGAACACTACCGCAGAGCTGGCACCTGCAGGGTGTGTAAGAGATCACAAGAGTGGGGTAGGTACAGAGTGGGTTATAGGGTCGGGATGGTGAACACTGTAGGTTGAAAGCAGATGGGATGTTGGGAGAGGAAGGGCTGGTGATTGCAAGTGGAATTTGATTGTGTGAAAATCTGGGATGTGTCGGGTTATGGGATGGGAAGCTGGGAAACAGGAGCCCAGGAGAAGCATGTCAGCACCTCCTGGAACATAAGCGGTGCTGGAAAGGCTCTTGTCTCTTCCCCCTCCCTTTCAGTTGTCAGACTTGCCAGCCAAGGTAAAACCTAATGTGGAGGTGAAATCTGACTCTCGCAGCCTCATTACAAGATTTCAAGAAGCAACCTGCCTCCCGGGAAGGGGGGGCGGGGGGTGTTGAATGCCTCCCCACTCAGCACAACTCATCCCTTCTTCCATTAAAACTGGATTTGGGATTTTAAAAATGCTTACACTCCCCCTGACTCAGACCTACCCATTTTAGGGGTTGCATTTTGTCTTGTATCCCTCTATCTTACTGATCAACTGAACTATAAGCCGCTGTTCGCCCCCTGATACTCACATTCTCTGGCAGGTATCAAATGTCATTTAGTTTCTCAGTGCTTGCTCTCACCCTTCACTGCTCCTAGTTAGGGCTGTAAAGCCTCGAGGACTGCTTTGAACCATCCAGGAATCTCTAGCATGATGCTACAGGCAAGCGTTGAATTAAACATTAGGGACATTTTTTAAATGGTGAGGTTTTTGTTTCATTTTCTTTGGACATTTTCATATGTAATTTAGAACAGCAGTGAAGATGATTGGTAAGGCTGTTTGACCAACAGTCAAGAAGTTCCCAAACAGCTAATGAAGATCACTTTTCACTTGTTGTGGGTCGTATGGTAGGCCCAATGGCAGGAGCATGGGAGCTGGAAGGTTGGAGATGAGAGGTCATGCCATGAAATCTTCTGGATTATGACCAACTAGAACTGCAATCTTACCCGCTGGGCATTGGCTTCTAGGAGATGACTAAAATCCAGAAGGACTCTTGTCTGGTTTCGCACACTGGGCTAAATCGCTGGCTTTTAAAGCAGACTAAGGCAGGCCAGCAGCATGGTTCAATTCCCGTACCAGCCTCCCTGAACAGGCGCCGGAATGTGGCGACTAGGGGCTTTTCACAGTAACTTCATCGAAGACTACTTGTGACAATAAGCGATTTTCATTTTTCATTTCTTTGAACACCTCAATTCAGCGCCATTGTTAAGGGACTCACTCAGCAGTGCCATCTTTGATAGCAAGTACCAAACTGTACTTCAATCAAGCTTTCAATGTATGAATAGCACATTTGTGAACGACCGATCTTTAATAGTAAATATCATCGATTTCATTCAAGTTGATAATATTTAAATGCGAAAGATTATTTCTGAGGAACAACTGTGTTAACAACAATGACAGGCATATTGCGTTGGTGTTGCCTGCAACTAACCAATTTTGCGCTTTGACACAAACAGATAAAAATTAGCATGTCAGTCCACTCTAATCGTTACATCTTGAGCACTTAAATTCCAAGATTATTTATAAAACAGAACTAAAATGAAGAGATATACCAGAATACAAATCTCTTTAAAAAAAAATCCAGCAATAAACTGTACCTTCATTCAAATGTTTTCTCACACAATGTTATCTTCACTAGACCTTGGTTACTGGACTTCTCACCTGATCTTATATTACATGATGGGACACACAGAATACATCAGATGTTGAGGCTCATAATATTTGTTTACCAAGGACGATATTAGATCAATATGATAAACATTTAATATATTTTATTGTACTATCATAATTTGTCAAACACTTTTGCAAAATTATATCATTATAACAAACTGAAGCTTTCTTATTAAATGATGCAAGCTTGGACAGCACATATTCATCAACATGATTGAATTTAAATTTCATTTGCTCGGTGTTTTATTTTATTTTATTTTATTTCCTTTTGTTTTACATACTTTACAAATTGAAAGATTCTATCTGCTGAGGTTTAAAAATTTCCCTTTACCCCCCTCTAAAAATGGCCCATAGCTTGCACAATTTCCTGACGTGCCATCATCATTCATTTCCCAAATGTCTTCTTTCATCGAATCACAGAAGGTTACAGCCGAGAAACAGGCCATTCAACTACTTTGGTGTTTCGTTTCCTCCCACATGAGCCATCTAGTTAATATCCTGCACACTCCCCATACTCTTCAATATTGCCCTCTTTCAAGCAACAATCTATTCTCTTTTAAAGTAATCTACAGACTGTATTTCAACAAAGGCTTGTGCCAGCGATTCGACCTTGAAGGACGATTCATTTTTAGCTTCCTCTTCAATGCTTTTTGTGATGCTCTGAACTTAGTGCCCTTGCATTAGCATGTTTAAAATAAACAGCCCACTGGAGGAGGTTGCTCAATGAACATTTCCATCCTCAACATTGGTGGAGACAAGCACATCAGTGCGAAGAACGGATGAACCACCCTCAGCCAGGTACCGATGATGTAGCTCAGCTTCCTCCTGATGTCTCCATCATCACGAATAACAGTTCGACAGCCAATTCGGTTCATTCCTCTTCCGATCCCAGTTGATGTTACTACTGGATGGGAAGGTCTCAGAATGGAACCCTAGCTTAAAATAACATAACATTTACTTTTTTTTGAGAAAACATGATTAACCAGAGTCACAGGAATGCCAATTAGCTTTTGACAACAACAAAAAACATTTAAAATGAAAAGTTTGACTATAATACAATACTACGCTCCCACTCACCTTTGCAAATGTTAAGAACAACACAGGCTACACAATATATCTTATGCTATAATGTTCACAGTAAACACACTGTCTCTGTAACCAAACAGGCTAACTATGGTTGGACAACAACCCACTCTGAAACACAGTGGCAAGTGTCACCCAATCAAACTTCTGTGCATTTCTCCTCAAATTTGCCCCAGGTGATTGTCACACGAGGGTCTCCAAACTCTACTCTCAAAAGTACACTTTAGAATCTTCTTACAAACAATGCTTTCCTCAGCTTGTTTTCAGCAAGCATCCCCATCCAGGATTTCCAACTCTCCTTTCAGTTTTTGTTTGTCAAGAATTGCCACGTACATTCAAGCTTCCACACCACCGGGCAGGATCCTCCAGCCGTGCCTGCCCAATGACCAGAAATGCCTGCCCGAGGCCAATGGACCATTACATGGTCCACGTCCGACTCGTGGTGTAGCCATCTGAGTTGGCCAACTCCCGATTTAAAATTGAGAACAGCAAAGGCTGAAGGGAAATTCAGCCAACACAGGCAGATACCAGCAGGTGCAGGTTTACTGTGTATTTAACTCTGCAAAAGCCCAGACAGCATCGATATCAGCGACCATCAGCATAATAATGTAGCAGCCATCTACATACTAATAAGCAATCCCCGGGAACAATCGCAACATTTAGGACAAACAACGCGAAGCCAGACTCCCCGGCGCCAGCAGGAGCCAACACAAAAGAGGTTAACGAACACCTCAAGACCGCCCATCGATCAGGGAACCGCTCCAGTATTGGAGAAATCGAACCAAGCGATTGGAACGAAGTCCTATCACCTAGAACCAGGTACAGGGTCTGTCCCGAAAGGCGGGAAGCCCCTGGGGACTATAAAAGTTAAGCCCCAAGTTCAAATCGCTCTCCTTGACCGGGTCACTCAGCAACGCGAAGCAACCCCTGAGAGTGAACGGTCCAAGCTGCCGCATCCCAAAAGTAAGTCTCAAGTCAATGCTCGCTACGAGATAGGCGCTCCTAGCAACCAGTCCATACCGGCTTTGAATCCTGCAGTTGCAGATTCCGAACGAAAGGCCATTTGTTCCCCTGACCTGGTGGGCCAGTCCGAAGTTAAGTATAGGCCTGTTAGTTATAGACGTAGCTTAGACGTAGAATTTGTGCATGAGTAGCGATTACTGTGTATGATAAATGTGCTTTGATTTGAATCTAACTAATTGGTGTGTTGAGTTATTGATCATTACTTGAACTTGAACCTCATGGCGGTATCATGAAGATACTTGGTGAATCGAGAGCAAAGGTTATAAAACAGAGCCAATTGAACCAACCAAAAGTTAGCAACATATTACTGGTGACATTCTGACAGGACCCGATCTAGAAGTGGCCTAACCACTCCGGGAGAACCCAAAAATTTGAATTAGAGATCCAATTGGGAACAGAAAACCACAAGTGTTCAAGCAGTTCTGATCAATCCTCATAATTCAGAAGTGTGTGTATGCATGCGTAACTAACAGGGCTATAAGGTAATACTGATAGATTTTTGTTGCGACAAAACTGTCGGGAGTTTGCATTTTCAAAAATAACGAAAGCCTTATCCGTAATTACAGCACCGCTTTAGTCCCCCTTGTTCCAAATTTAAAAGAAGCATTTGGATAAGAAAGATGGCAATGCAGGCAATGGAGCGCCTCATGAACCCAGAAGAATTTGTGGTCGCAGCGACCAGCAGCAGCAGAGTAGGACAGTGTCCCGTTTGGGAAGAAGAAATTAGGAAGTACCTCAAAGGGAAAGGATGGCCCCTTTGGAGCGAATTCTGTGAAAATGAGGAAACAGGTCCCGGGAGTATGGGACATACTTGGTGGGAGAACCTGAGTGAGATTCACAAGAAGAGCTTCGGGAAAGCTCGTAAGCCAATGGCAATCATGTCCTGCTTGGCAAAATTGCGAGGCACAGAGGAGGTCGTTAGGACGCTCGGGAAAGAGATAGAAGGCATACATCGAATGAGTAAGGTCGATGTTAGTGAGGTAGAAAGAGAGAACTTCGAGTTAAGGAGGAAGTTGGCAGCAAAAGATGGAGAGGTGGATGATGCCAAGTGGGCACACCAGTCTTGTCTGGCGCACTTAAGCAGCTTCCAGTCCCAGTACGAAAAGGCCTATCAGAACACGCAACGTGCAGTCCTGGTACGAGAAGAAACCGAGAAGCAGGCAGAGACATTGCAGAGGCAGTGTAGTGACCTGAAGGCAGCGTTAAGAGCACTCCATGCTGCCACCACGGAGCAAAGACAAAGCTCACTAGACCACGCAAAGTGCCGGAAGCAGATTGCAGAGATGCAATCTATGCTTTCAGTTCAGAAAGGATTCCAGGAAACCTTTGGAGCAAAGTTAGATGAGGAAGACGGCCCTGATTGGGAAGAATTAAATGAGACAGCGCAGAGATATGTTCAGGGAACATGTGCGCAGGGAAAGCCACAGAAGAGGAAAGCACCCCAACCCCCCACAGAGCAGATAGTTCAGGCTCCAATGAACCCAGTAACCACCCACTGCACAGCCACATCGGACGACATGGAATTTCTGTATACCATCCCCTTAACAGTGGCCCAACTTCGGGACGCGTGCGAGAAAATCACACCGTTCCTCCCCACCTCAGACCCCCACCACTTCTTTGCCAGAGTAAAGCAGCAGGCGACCATGTACGGCCTGGATGAGCGAGAGCACATAAAGCTCGCGGTCTTGAGTTTAGACCCTTCGGTTGTAGCAGCCCTTCCCGACCCACAGAATGTAGGAGGAGGCACCCTTGCAGAAATGCATACCACGGTCCTAGACGCAATCGGGTATAACTGGGGTGACCCCGTAGATGGCCTCAACAAATGCAGGCAAAAGAAAACCGAGCACCCCACAGCATTTGCTGGACGCCTGTGGATCCATTTTGCAGCAGTTTTCGGAGACTTAGACCGCGCCCATTTGTCCCCAGACAACATGGCCAAATGGACCCACACCCTCATCTCCCATGCCACAGAAACAGGACAAAAAGCTTGCGTGAATTATGATCCCTCAGAGGAGGCTCATAACGAGAAATGTGTCGTAAAAAGATTGTCCCGCTCCTGGGAGCAGTCTGTACAAAACAAACCCGCAGTTAAAAATCCCGAAGAAAAGCAGGCAGAAGCAGACATGCAAGCAGTAAAATCACACCAGAACCCCGCCTGGGTAAATGAAGGAAAGAACAGCCCCCCCCACAAAAGTCACAGGAGTGTTACAACTGTGGACACTTGGGACACTTTGCAAGAGAGTGCAATGCCCCACGAAAGCCACAGAGAGCCCAGGAGATGGGCACTCTAAGTAAGAATAAGACAGAGCCCATACATAGTGTGAGCACCCATTCAGATCAGACTGACCTGACCGGAACAGACTGACGGTGTCCGGGCTCCCCAAGTTGGGTCTGCGACACCCTTTGGGATAGGTCCGGACGACCGGTAGTTGCAGCAAGAATTCGGGGACAGCCCATCGAATTTCTATGGGACACAGGAGGGTCCCGCACCACAATAAATTCCTCCACCATGTTCCAAAAGGATACGTGCCCCACTGCAGCCACTATCACCCTCAGCGGCTTTACAGGCCACTCACAGCAGGGACACATCACAGCCCCTGTACCCATTCAAATCGGCAACATCACCACCAAGCACCCCGTAGTTTTAGTTGACCTGCCCCACACAGCAGAACACATTCTGGGAATCGATTTTATGAATCCCCACAACCTGTCCTTTGATCCAGTCAATCAATGTGTCTGGAAAATGGCAAAGTCTGCAAGAGCCCCCGCAACACACACAATAGGTGAATATGCCAACGAAATCAGCGCAGTAGGCGAATTTTTGTTTAACCCGACCACGCTTAGCATGGACAAGCAGGTTAGGGCAGTTCTGCAAAAGAACAGGATAGCATTCGCGACCCACAAACACGACTGTGGCCGGATGACTGGTTCAGTACAAATCACAGGACCTGACCCTAGACACCAAAAACAATATGGATTTCCCCAAGAGGCAGAGGGAGAAATCGCAAAGGTAATAGATAGCTTATTAGAGCAGGGCATACTTAGATCAGTAGCCTCCACTAATAATGCCCCGATTTGGCCAGTGAGAAAGCCCGATGGATCATGGCGACTGACCATCGATTACCGGGAACTCAACAAAATCACCCCCGCAGCAGCCCCCACAGTAGCCACAAGTCCCGAGACCATGCTCAAGCAGGGACTCAATTCCAGATACTTCACGGATTTGAATGTCAGTAATGGATTCTGGTCCATTCCATTGGCAAAGGCGTGCCAGTACAAATTTGCCATCACCTTTAAAAACCAACAGTACACGTGGACATGCCTTCCACAAGGATTCCACAACTCCCCCTCCATTTTCCACTGACAGCTGGCAAATGGTTTAGCCAAATGTTTTCGACCCGAATGTCTGGTCCAGTACGTAGACGACCTACTACTGCAGACAGACACCAAGGAAGAGCACATCGAGCTTCTGTCCGAACACCTGGAACTCTTACATTCAATTGGTTGTAAAGTTAACCCCCAAAAAGGCCCAGATTTTGGAAGACAAGGTGATATATTTGGGAACAATTGTCACACATGGTAAACGCGATATCGAGCATAAAAGAAGGATTGACTCGATTGCTAAATTGCCCCTTCCCCAGAACGTTTCAGCCCTCCGATCGTTTTTAGGACAGGTTGGCTACTGCTGACACCACATTGATGGGTTCGCCAGCAAGGCAGCACCCCTCTCAGACCTCCTGAAGAAAGGAGCCCCCTGGGAATGGCTTCCGCAGCATACGGATTTTCAGCCTGTGAGAGGCACCTGCTCGCAATATTCTGGGCAGTTCAGTATTTTTCGTACATTACCGGACTGAACCCCATCACAATCCCCACATAACACACCCCCACCCAACTTTTACTGGACGGACGACTCCAGGACGGTACAGTCAGTCAGATTAGAGCAGCTAGATGGACCCTTCTTTTGCAGGGACGGGACATCATTGTTAAAAGGACAATGACCCACATCTTTTTAGCCGACAACCTACAGTACCCCGGAACCCCCCATGAATGTGAAATTATCTCTCCACACCACAACACAGGCCCCTTTATTGCTAAAACACCCCCCAGAAAGATAGGTAGTTCAACCCAGAGCCCCCAGCACACAGACACATGCGAACCCATTAGGATATATGTGGATGGATCTTCCACAATATTAGAAGGGAAGCGCATAACAGGATGCGGTATTTATGTCGAGGACGTGCCCTAGAAGAAATAGCAATAAAACTTCCAGGACACTTAGGCGCGCAGGCAGCAGAACTTGCGGCCATCGCATACATAGTGGAACACCCAGATTCCTTCCCCAGCTCAGCAGACATATACTCGGACAGCCTCTGTGTCTGCAACAGCCTTACGGAATTCCTGCCCCTGTGGAAAGCAAGAGGATTTGTTTCCACAGACGGAATACCCCTCCCCTCAGCCCCATTACTCCGTCACATTTTAGAGAGAGCACAGAACAGGACTTTCAGAATAGTCAAAGTTCGTAGTCACCATCGTTCCTCCCCCCCGGATATGTAAAAGCCGACGCATTGGCAAAAGCAGTTCCAGACACGGATATTTTTGGACACCCCCCAAGAGCAGACCAGTGAATGCAGTTCAGGTCTCGCAGACTAAGATCGAGGATTTAGTGCAGGCCCAGAAGCAGGACAGCAATCTCAGGGAGATTTTAAAAGGAAACTATCCAGCACCCTACCAGAGGGTTAAAAATGCTCTGACCACACATGACGGTGTGGTGTTAAAAGACACCCTTTCTGTGGTTCCTGAACAGGACAGGAATCAACTGATTTGTTTGTTCCATGACAGTCATGGACATCAGGGAATCGATCCCACTACAGCCTACCTCAGGCAGCTCTGCTGGTGGCCGAGTTTAAAAGTCGATGTTACTCACTACGTTGAGAGTTGTCTTATCTGTGACCAGAATAATCCGGACAGATATGCCAAGAAGGCTCAACTCAGTCACACCCGACCCGTTAATGGCCCCTGGACTAACCTCCAGATTGATTATATTGGACCATTGCCCCCTTGCAGAAATGGTTATAAATGTGTACTCGTGGTGATAGACACGTTTACCAAATGGGTGGAAGTATTCCCATCCAGAACTAACACGGCAAAGACCACAGCCAAGATTTTGACCCACCACATCTTTACAAGATGGGGACTCCACCGCAGCATTGAATCCGACCAAGGTTCCCATTTTACGGGACGTGTCATGAAGAATGTCCTCATGATATTTGGCATTCCCCAAAAATTCCACATTGCATACCACCCCCAGTCAAGTGGTATCGTGGAGCGCATGAATCGGACCCTAAAATCCACCCTCCGAGAAATGGTCCAGCAAAACAACACCACTTGGGATTCAGTCCTCCCTTTTGCGCTGATGTTTTTGCGAAATACAGTTTCCACATCCACAGGTTGCACCCCACACACCCTCATGACCGGACGCCCCATGAAAGGCACAGAATTTTTATTAGGTTTAGACTTGACCAACCCCGAAGTGACGGCCCTCACACATGAGAACGCAGTCAAACAATTAGTGGAGAATGTTAAAACGGCTCAGCTAGCAGCCGCAGTGAAATTGGGCACAAGAAAGTAACAGAGCAAGGCCTGTTTCGATATGACAGTGCATGCGACTGAGTTCAGTGTAGGACAGCAAGTCATGCTCTCCGTATACAACCCCAGCACATTCCTGTCACCAAAGTACTCGGGTCCGTACTCCATTGCGAACAAAGTAAGCCCTTCCGTCTACAAGATAAAGTACCCCAATGGAAAGACTGCGTGGTTCCATATCAACCAGATGAAGGCATATGGAACACAGTCTAACCACGCACACCACATCATGCTCGATGCAGCAGACCACGCCCCTCCCACAGCCAATGTAACCCTACCCTCCCCCAACACGTCCAGCCCAGCCACGGACTCAACCTCGACTCCACCCCCGAACAATAGACTCCGCCCCGGAACGCCCACAGACTGAATCAGCAGCGACCGCGACTGTGACTCGGACGATAGCCAAAGCACATCTCCCTACTATCCCCATGCAACAGGACCCACACCCAACGAATCTGACCACGATTCGAGTGATCCCTTCACGATCACTTTCCTAAACAAACCCCACCACCGACCACCGACCTACAATGACGACCTCGATTCTGTCCCCACAGAACTCGACACCACCTATTGGCACCGAGATAATTCATACAGACTCGTCCGGAATGACGAGAGGGATCCAAAATCACACCATGCAGCCCTATCAGCCCTGATACACTCGAGAGTTTGGCATCCGGGAGAAGATGACGACTTTGAGTCTGACTCCCAAAACGAGAACCCCTTTGCGACCCTGTTCGCAACCGATAACTGAGGTGTCCAGATGATGTTTTAAAAGGAACCGCTTGGGAGAAAACGGTGTCCTTTCTGATGGAACCTGCAGCATGTTTGATGTTGTTTGTACTTGTACTCTTAAATGTTGTATGTCAGACCGGAATTTTTTTTTCCAACAGCCCCACGCCCTTTCGGCCGAAACCTCTGAGAACTTGCCCGCAGAGACTTGGTAATGCCCCAGACTCCAATTCAGAGGAACTCATCTGTCGACAGATACACAGACTCCCATTCATAACTGCCCTTCTGGTTCGAGGGAAGAACCACTACTGCAACCGCCCACGATGACTACATTTCTTGCCCGTTCTTGTCGGTTGCTCAGGCAGTGGAGAAATGGCATTGGGACCCGCCCTGCCTGGGAACCCCCCTCTGGTCAGCTACGCTCGGGTAGGGAACACACGGCATTGGTCGGCGTCCTACCCGGGGATTCCATCCAACTCTTACCCGTCGCGGCCCATACGCACCTCATTTCGGAAAATGTTTGGTTCAAAAGTTTTGTTTTGTTTCCAGGTAACCCTTAAGTTGCCAACCCTCTGCTATTTACATCCTCAAACATTTGGATGGTAAACCGTACAGTCTACGAGACGGCTCGCACTGGTTCAGTATTTGTAAGTGTGCCTCGTCCTAAAATTCGGTTTTTGAAAAACAAAATGAGGGAGTCACACATAGTGACCAATTATAAAGGGAGTAATTGGCACTAAAGGTCAGACAGGCGATCATACGAGATGTTAAACCAAGATAGTAACAGACACTATGCTTGATTCCACCGAACTCCAGAAGCTCCAGGACCAGAGAAGAGAAGAGAAGAGAAGTGAAAGAAGAAGAACCATGAGGACATCCTCCGCGTGGCTCATCGTTATAATGGACATTTGGTTGCGCGTGAACGCGAACCCCCTGACCTCAACCCCCTCAGCCGTTAATGATTCACTCCCCCATAGTACCCAGAGCCCAGTCACAAGCGACACCACACCATCTTGGTGTGACAGGTTTATAACCTGGTACTCTACTTGATAAAATCCCTTTTTGGTATTGGCGATACTCTGCTGCATCGTGCAGACTATTCGTCTGAGAAAATGGAGAAGGAGAGCATACCGCGTTCGCACCCCGGTATATAGGATAAGATCCCCTATTTTCGGATACGACCAGACCCCTGACCCCCGCGATCTATAATAAAGAGCATTCGTTTGCGTTTTTGTTGTAAATAAAGAAATGTTCATGAGCAATTGTACAATCCTGAGCTTGACTGCCAAGCCAGAAAATGAGTATAATACTGCTATGATTTTGTTTGTATGGTCGAGGAAGTTAGAGTGATTAAATGTTTAAGTGAGTGTAGTTGATTAAGGATAGTTAGAGGTTCCGATTTTCTTGTTTTGTAATGCATGTCCCTGTTTGACATAGCGCCCCTTAGAATTGTCAGTTAAAAATCTTTGCATAGTTATGGTCAGTGTAGAGGCCATAGAAGAGTGCTCGCCGGGTCAGGGAATGAAAAACAACGCAGTTATGTGATCCTTCACGCTTCGCGTTAGGATGACTAGGAGCGATTGTAGCCACCCGAGTTGGCCAACCCCCGATTTAAAATGGAGAACAGCAAAGGCTGAAGGGAAATACAGACAACACAGGCAGAAACCAGCAGGTGCAGGTTTACTGTGTATTTAACTCTGCAAAAGCCCAGACAGCATCGATACCAGCGACCATCAGCATAATAATGTAGCAGCCATCTACATACTAATGAGCAATCCCCAGGAATAATCGTAACATGTAGGACAAATAACGCTAAGCCAGACTCCCCGGAGCCAACACAAAAGAGGTTAACGAACACCTCAAGACCGCCCATCGATCAGGGAACCGCTCCAGTATTGGAGAAATTGAACCAAGCGATTGGAACAAAGTCCAATCACCTAGAACCAGGTACAGGGTCCGCCCCGAAAGGCGGGAAGCCCCTGGGGACTATAAAAGTTAAGCCCCAAGTTCAAATCGCTCTCCTTGACCGGGTCACTCAGCAACACTCAGCAACCCCTGAGAGTGAACGGTCCAAGCTGCCGCATCCCTGAAGTAAGTCTCAAGTCAACGCTCGCTACGAGATAGATGCTCCTTGCTACCAGTCCATACCGGCTTTGAATCCCGCAGTTGCAGATTCTGAACGAAAGGCCATTTGTTCCCCTGACCTGGTGGGCCAGTCCGAAGTTAAGTATAGGCCTGTTAGTTGTAGAAGAGGCTTAGACGTAGAATTTGTGCATGAGTAGCGATTACTGTGTTTAATAAATGTGCTTTGATTTGAATCTTACTAATTGGTGTGTTGAGTTATTGATCATTACTTGAACTTGAACCTCGTGGCGGTATCATAAAGATACCTGGCGACTAAAGAGCAAAGGTTATAAAACAGAGCCAATTGAACCAACCAAATGTTAGCAACAGTGGCAATCTTGCGGCGGGTGGGGGGAAGAATCAAGCCCACAATCTCACAGGTACTCAGACCCCAAATGAGTACTATTGCTCCAAAGACTGGAATAAGGACACCAACCTTATGATCGCTTCAGATATTTAGCTTTTCTCTAGCCAATTTCACCAAGTCTGCCCTTCAGTGAACTGTCCCCTGCTCAAATTCCATTTCCCATTTTCCTTTTTACTTAAATCTTTCTGGAAATGTCTCTTCATTCTCTAGTTTATAACAGCCCTTTAATTCCTGGGACTAGAATTCTTGACCAATACTCCATTGTTCTGCTTCTGGCAGAGCTGAGAGAGCTGTTCTCCCTCTAGCTCCTAATCCTCCTTCTGCTAAGGATTCAGCTAAAATTGAAATCGCCAGGGATGGGATTCTCTGGTCACCCCGCTGCTTTCTTAACAGTGGGAGATGGCACACCATTCACTAGCAGCGGAATCTTCTTTTCCCATTGCTGTCAATGGGATTTCATATTAAATCCACCCCACTGGGTGCACTGTCAGCAGGACCAGAGGATCCCGCTGGTGTGAACAGCTGGAGAATTCCGGACCAGATCTTCTCCCTAAAGGTGGTCCCTGGTCGCTAATCAACAGTTCATTCTTTCTCTATTCTTTCTCTTGTTATCTTTCACACCATAAACTCTCTAAGCACAATAAAGACCTTAAAAAAATGAAACCAAAGACTCCTATACATGTAAACACCTTTATTTAACATGAATCTAGCTAGAGTTTTACACTTTCTTACACAGAAACACTAAATTAAACTCACCTAAATCTATACCTTATTTCTAATAGCCAACAATACCAACCCAGATCACTTAAAAGTCCATCTACTTTCTGACACTCCCCATTGATATCAAGGCATTGGATATAGCAAGAGCCATGGGGCCTCACAACAGCTGTAGCACTGAAGACTGGTGCTCCACACTAGCTGCACCCAAGCTATTCCAGTACAGTACAGTTCTGGTATCTACCTGACAATGTGAAAAATTGCCCAGGTATATACTATCCACAAAATGGAGAAATTCAATTCAACCAATCAATGCCTTATTGGCCTATTCTCAATCAGCAGCAAAGTGATGGATGGCGCATGTCTTGGAGAAAGACTTTGAGGTAGTGATGTTATCAAGCACCTGATAATTAACTAAGTAGAGATGGCTGGGCAGGCATTGTGCTGTAGCTGCATGATGTGGGAGCTGGCAGATCCCATTGCGAACTGCAGTGACCACATCTGCATCAAGTGTTTGCTGCTTCAGGAATTTTGGCCCAGAATTGATGAGCTGGAGTCTGAGCTTCATACACTGTGGATCATCCGAAAGGGAGAGCGTTATTTGGACACTTTGTTTCAGGAAGCAATCACACCCCATAGATTAAGTACCTCAAATTCGGCCAGTGGTCAGGGACAGCAGGGTGTGACTGCGAGTGAGGCAGGTAGAGGGATCCTGAATTTTGAAATGGAGGTACCTCAGCTCTTGACCTTTCCCAACCGGTATGAGATACTTGGTCCCTGTGTGGATGAGGAAAAGAACTGTAGGGAGTATGAGCTAGCTAACTAATGCATCATGGTACAGGAGGCCATTCAAACAGGGGGAGCAACAAGACAAGTGGTTGGGGGTCCTGTAATTGCAAGCAGGACCGAGAGTCTTGTATGGTATGTTGCCTGCCCGGTGCCAGGGTGAGGGTCAGCTATAACCGGCTTGAAAGGATATTGGAGTGGGAGGGGGAGGATTCAGTTGTTGTGGTCCACATTGGGAAGACTAGGAAAGTGGACCTGTTTGGGGATTATCAGGAACTAGGAACAAAATTAAAGAACAGGTCCTGAAGGGTTATAATCTCTGGATTACTACCCAAACCACGTGTAAATTGACATAGGGATGAGAAAATTAGGGAAGTAAACTAAAGGGGTGATGCAGGAAAGAGGGGTTCCATTTCATGGGACACTGACATCAATATTGGGATGAGGAGGGATCTGTACCATTGGGACGGTCTCCATCTGAACTGATCTGCGACCAGTGTTCTAGTGGAAAGGATAAATAGGGTGGTCACAAGGACTTTAAACTAGCAAATGGGAGGGGAAGGGAAAGGTAAAACTACAAGAAGTGTAATGGTTAATGGGAACCAGAGCAGCAGGTTAGTATGTGAGGAGAAGGAAGAGGTTAATAGGATGAACAGGAAGGGCCAGCCTAACGACTCCGGGGGAGAAAGGAAACGTAAAAATTAAAAATGTAAGGTGATTGTGGGAGTGAAAGTTGGGGATGAGGCTGAGTGTTATCAGAGATTAATAAAGGAGATCATAATGTGTGAAAAGCATAGTGCACAAGAAAAGCATAGTGCACAAGAAAATCCTGCAAGAGAAAGACAAATCAGAAGGACATATTTAAAAACCTTGTACCTAAATACACGCAGTACTAAGAATAGGGGCAATGAGTTGACGGCACAAATAGAGACAAATGGGTATGATTTGGTGGGGATTACTGAAACATGGTTGCAGGAGGACCGAGACTGGTAATTGAATGTCCAAATGTACTCAGTATTCCAAAAGAATAGACAGAATGGAAGAGGAGGTGGAGTTGCTTTGGTTAAAGGTGACATTAAGGCTGTATTGAGAAATGATATTGGCACTCAGGGTCAAGATGTTGAATTGATCTGGCTGGAAATAAAAAACAAGGGTACAAACTCCTTGGTAGGAGTAATTTACAGACCCCTGAGCAATACTTCCAAAGTGGTGCCCAGTACAAACCGAGAAATAATGAGGTCTTGTGAGATGGGTATAATGGTAATCATGGGTGCTTTTAACGTGCATTGTGATTGGATTAATTAAACTGGCAAGGGTAGCCTTGAGGAAGATTTCATGGCGTGTATGAGGGATTGATTCTTCGAGCAATATTTTCTGGAGTCAACCAGGGAGCAGGCTATTTTAGATTTAATATTATGTAATGAAGAAGGGTTGATAAATAGTCATTTTGTTAAGGATCCCCTCTTGGAAGGAGTGATCACAATTCAAATTCAGATTGAGTGAGAGAAGTTAGAGTGCCATACTAGAGTTTTAGTGCTGGGCAGAGGTAATTATACAGGCCTGAGGAAGAAGTTGGCCCAAGTCGACTGGCACAAATAATTGAGGGTTAGGACATTTGAGGAACAATGGCGTATGTTCAGGGAGATATTAAATACCCCTTAATTAAGGTATATTCCTTAGAGGAAGAGGAATTGTAAAAGGGAGAAAAACATTTCATTGCTAAAGAAATAAGTCAAAGAGGACATAAAGGCAAAAACTAGGGCATACCATACTGCAAAAACTGGAGGATTGGGAGAACTTTAAGATTCAGCAAAAGGCTACTAAAAATAAAATCAAAAGAGCTAAGATGACCTATGAAAGGAAACTAGCAGAAAACATAAACACTGATAGCAAAACTTCTATAAGTATACAAAGAGGAAGAGTATAGCTAAAGTAAATGTTAGCCCTTTAGTGGTCGATACTGGTAATAACACAAAGATGGCGGGGGCACTGAAACAATATTTTGGCTCTGTCTTCACAGTAGAGGATAATAAAAACTTTCCAAAAGCTACAGTTAACGCAGAGGAACTTGGTGCAATAACCATCACTAGGGAGACTAGTATTGAATAAACTTGATTAAAGGTAGATAAGTCTCTGGGACCTGATGGCCTGCACCCTTATGTATTAAGGGAGGTGGCAGCAGAGATAGTGGATGCAATGGTTATGATATTTCAGAATTCCCTAGATTCTAGATGGGTCCCAATGTATCGGAAACACACTAATGTGATGCCCCTATTCAAAAAGCGAGAGAGGAAAAAAGTTAGCTTGGCCTCTGTGGTGGGAAGTTGCTTGAATCAATCATGAAGGAGGAGGTGACAGAACATTTGGAAAGTCAAAGCTCAATTCACCATTGTCAGCATGGTTTTATGAAGGGTAAGTAATGCTTGACAAACTTGCTTGAGTCCTTTGAGGACGTAACCAGCAAGGAAGATATTGGGGAACCTGTGGATGTGGTATATCTAGACTTCTAGCAGGCATTTGACAAGGTGCCACATTAAAGACTGATCCAGAAGGTGAGATCGCAGGGGATTGGGAGTACTAAATTGGATTGAGGATAGGCTGACTGACAGAAGGCAGAGTGTCAGGATAAATGGGTCCTTCTCTGGCTGGTGAACTGTAACTAGCGGGGTGCCACAGGGGTCAGTCCTTGGACCTCAACTGTTTACAATCTATATAAATGATCGATAAGCAGGGACAGAGTGTAAATTTGCAGATGATACTAAATTGATGGGAAAGTAGGCAGTGAAGAGAAGATAAAAAGTTTACAGATGGATATGAATAGGCTAGGAGATTGGGCCAATATTAGGCAGATGGCGTTTAATGTGGATAAATGTGAGGTTATCCATTTTGGAGGAAAAAATAGAAAGGAAAATAATTATCTAAATGGAAAGCAGATTCAAAGTGTATCTGGGCAGAGGGATCTGGGTGCCTTTGTTCATTAAGCAGAAAGTCGGTATGCAGGTACAACATGTAAATAGAATTTTGGCATCACTAATATTGCAAAAGGACTGGAGTATAAAAGTAGAGAGGTGTTGCAATTGTATAGGGTGTTGCTGAGACCACATCTGGAGTATTGTATCCAGTTTTGGTCTCCTTATTTAAGGAAGGATGTGGTGGCATTAGAGGCAGTTCAAAGGAGGCACACCAGATTGATTCCGGAGATGAAAGGGTTGACGTATAAGTAAAGATAAAACAGTTTGGGCTTATACTCGCTGGAGTGTAGAAGGATGAGGCGGGGGAATCTGATTGAGGTATATAAAATACTAAAAGTGATTGATAAAGTAAATGTAGACCAAATGTCCCTCCTTGTGGGGCAATCTAGAATGAGAGGTCGCAGATAAAGGTTGAGAGGTGGTAGATTTAGAACTGAGAAGTCAATGCTTCTCGAAGAGTGAGCTGAATTTGTGGAACTCGCTGCTCCATGGTGCGATGGAGTCTGTCTGGTTTCAAGGAGGTGATAGATATATTTCTGATAGAAAATGGGTTAAAGGGATATGGGCAACAGGTGGAGAGGTGGATTTGAGACCAGGAAGAGTCCAGCCATGATCTGATTGAATGGTGGAGCAGGCTCGAAGGGCTGAATTGCCTACTTCTGTTCCTAATTCCTATGTTCCTGCTACCCTTGATATTCTAGGTGGTGGAGGTTGCTAATTTAGGTGATCCTGCTGAGGATTTCTTGGCAGGTATCTGCAGTGCATCCTTTTGTGGATAAACACATCATCCATGATGCACTGCTTAGGTAGGGATGGTTGGTGGGCTATCAATTACCTGGATTGCTTTGTTCTGTAGAAATTAAGCTCATTGAATGTTGTTGCAATGTCACCCACCCAGGCAAGTGGAGAGTATTTCAAATGACCTCTGATTCATATTTTGTAAGTGATGGGAGAGGGTTGACCTTTCGGAATCGTGTGCAGAAGTAGCAGCTTCTGAACTGCTCCTTAGTATCCAACTACAGACCTTATGATGGAGGGAAGGTCGATGATGAAGCTGCTGAAGATGGTTGGGCTGAGGATGCTCTCCTAAAAAAGCTTAAGCAGTGGTATCTTGGGACTGAAATGAGTGGCAGCCAGCAACCACAAACTTTGAGAATGGCTCCAGCCACTGAAGAGTTTTGTTTTATTTGTTCATGGGATGTGGGCGGTACTGGCTGTGGAACTCAGTGCTGCTCGGGAGGGACTTCCAGGACTTTGACCCAGCGAGATTGAAAGAATGAGGAGATAGTCGAGGTTGAGGTCACGGATTTGGAAGGAGCTATCAATGGAGCCTTGGGGATTTGCTGCAGTGCCACCTGTTGATGATGCACATTGCTGATACTGTGGTGGATGGCGTAAATGTTTAAGGTGGTGGATGGGGTACCAATTAAGCAGGCTACTTTGTCCAGGATGGTGTTCAACTTCTTCAGCGTTGTTGGAGCGGCACTCATCTAAGGAAAGTGGAGAGTATTCCATCACACTCCTGACTTGTGCCTTGTAGCTGGTTGACAGGCTTTCGGGAGTCAGAAGGCGAGTTACTCTGACCTCTTGTAGCCAGAGTATTTATGGGCGGGATTCTTCTGCAATCGGCGGGATGGCCCGAAGCTGGTGCCAAGCACGGCGCAAACCACTCCGGCATCGGGCTACCCGGAAGTTGTGGAGTCCTCCGCATTTCAGGGGGCTCGGTCGGCGCCGAAGGGCCGCCGTGGTCCCACGCACGCGCAGGCGGTTTCTTCTCTGCGCCGGCCATGGCGGAGCCCTACAGAGGTCGGGGCGGAGGGAAGGAAGGAGTGCCCCCATGGCACAGGCCCACCCACAGATAGGTGGGCCCCGATCGCGGGCCAGGCCACCGTGGCCCCCCCCCCCCCCCCCCCCCGGGGCCAGACCCTTCCGCGTCCCCCCCGAGGACTCCAGTAGACTGCCTACCAGCCAGGTCCCGCTATGTGGGACCATGTCCATTTCACGCCGGCGGGACTGGCCGAAAACGGGCGGCCACACGGCCCATTGGGGCTTGGAGAATTGCCAGCGGGGGCCGGAGAATTCGGCAGCGGCGTCGGAGCGTCGGAGCAGGATTCACGCCGCCCCCCGCCGATTCTCTGACCCGGCCGGGGGGGGGGGGTCAGAGAATCCCGCCCTATATGTATGATTCAGGTCAGTTTCTGGTCAATGGTAAGCCACAGTATGTTGATGATGTAGGATTCAATGATGGTAATGCCAGTGAATATCTAGGGGAGATGGTTAGATTCTTTCTTATTTAGATGCCTGGCACTTGTGTGACATGAATGCTACTTGCCACTTGTCAGCCCAAGCTTGGATATTGTCCAGGTCTTATTGCATTTGCACATGGCATGGACTGCATCAGTATCTGAGAAGTCACAAATGGTGTTGAACATTGTGCTGAACATCTACCCTTCTGAACTAATGCTGGAAAGATGAAGCAGCTGGAGATGGCCAGGAAAGGCTCCAACCAGTGGAGAGTTCCACCCCCCCTCCCCCCCCCTCCCCCCACCCCCCACCCCCCTCCCCGCACCTCTCGATTCTCATTGACTCCAATTTGCTGGGGATCCTCGCTGCCACACTCAGTCCAATGCTGCCTTGATGTCAAGGGCTGTCACTCTCACCTCACGAGTTCAGCTCCTCTGTTCATGTTTCGACCAATACAGCAATGAAATTAGGAGCTGGGTGACCCTGGCAAACACAAACTGACTGTCAGTGAGCAGATTGCTCAGTAAGTGCGGCTTGATAGTATGGTCAATGGCACTTTCCATCACTTTATCCATGATCGAGAGGAGACTGACGGGTTGGCTTGTTGGACGTGTCCTACATTCAGTGGACAGAACGTACCTGGGCAATTTTCCATGATGCCAGGTTGATGCCAGTGTTGTAACTGTACTGTAAGCAGGTTGGCTAGGAGCGTGGCAAGTTCTGGAGCACACGTTTTCAGTACTATTGTCAGAATGTTGTTAGGGCCCATAGCCTTTTCCTTCATCCACGTTGATTTCACTTTAATTGGGCTTCTTGGTGCCTGCCTTAGCCGAATGCTGCTTTGATGTCAAGGGCAGCCACGCTCATCTCACCTCTGGGGTCCAACTCTTGTGCCCATGTCGGGGGTCAATGAAATGAGGACTGGAGACAAGTGCTCGTGGCAGAAACCAGACTGAGCATCAGTGAGCAGGTTATTGGTGAGGCTCATAAACTTGATGGAGCTGTTGCCACCTCCCACCCCTTTGCTGATTAAGGGTAGGCCGATGGGGAGTACCCCCCCCCCCCCCCCCACCTCCCACACCCCAAGATAAAGTTTATTTTATTTCAGCTCCCTTGGTTGGAGGTTAACATTCCAAAATGCAGAGCTAAGACACCGAAAATGTGGGTGATACTTCACTCGGGGTTAATATTGATTGAGGGAGGGGGGGGGGGGGGGGTGGAATATTTTGAAGCCAGATAATTAACAAAGATAACCGGGGTTGTATTACATGGAACCCCTGTGGAATATACAGAGACGGGTCTCTCTCTCAAAGTACCGCGACGATTTTAAATCGCCTGCTCCTTATGATGGCTGGGAGATAGATGGGTGTTACTTGGCACGGAAACTTATTGCCTGAATGGATGCTTCCAGAATCTGTCCTCTTGTCTCAGTGGATATGACACACGATTCGGTGACTCTTTGCTTCTCTGCAAGAATTATGTGTACATTGCA
Organism: Scyliorhinus torazame; assembly: GCF_047496885.1. Taxonomy (NCBI): domain Eukaryota; kingdom Metazoa; phylum Chordata; class Chondrichthyes; order Carcharhiniformes; family Scyliorhinidae; genus Scyliorhinus; species Scyliorhinus torazame. The sequence continues at coordinate 70,431,696 of NC_092728.1, forward strand.
AGTGTCGAAATACCCCCCCGCTCTCTCCCACCCCCACCCCCGGCCTTGTGCAGGCTCCTCCCCAGCTCATCATGTCAATACCATTCCAGCTGAAACCAACACATCATGAAATATACCTCATTTGTAATTTCACCATTCTCTCCCTCTCTCCCTGGCCCCGGTGACCTGTTCTTTCTTTATTGTCTCATGCCTCTTTTCAATTGTGATTCTCAATTGACCAGGACAGTGGCGGAACTACCGCGAATTACAATCGTGGGGGGGGGGGGGGGGGGGAGCTGGGTGCTAAAATACACCCAGGAATTGCCACTCGCCCGTGACGTGGTTCCTTTTATATCCCCGCTCCTGCAGTCAGCTGATTGGGAACGGAGCGAGAGTGAGCGGAAGACATCATGGCACCGATCGGGCTAAAAGCGGTGGTCGGAGAAAGTAAGAGCATTTGCTTTTAGATTGAGAGAAAAATAAATAAAACAGAAATGTCAAATGGTGGCGGGGGTCGGCTGTTTGCTGCCGTCTGTTGTCTGTGAGACCCGTGCAGACAAAGTCGTGCCCGAAATGCAGATGCAGGCGGCGATGATGAGATTATGGGATGGGTTTTATTTTTTAAAATATTTGTCTTGTTTGACGCTGTTGACCGTGTAATCCAAAGGCAGCCAGAAACAAAAGGATACAGGGCTGGGGCTTTTCGATTTATCCTCCCCCCTCCCCTCCCCTCTGTTTTCTGCCTGTCATTTGGGCTCCTAACAGCCTCCTCGCTCGCAAGCATTTTCTAGTCATTCATTAGCAAAACGGCGGGTGGTGCACACGGTGTGTATCTTTGACAAAAGGTTGGATTCCTATGTGCAATCCCCTCCAAGTATGTCTGCACCTTACCTTAAGGGGTCGTTGTCCCTGTGTGTGTGTTGGGGGGAGGGAGGGAATTGAGACTGGGACTCAGATCTTGTTCTGCAGTGCAGTGGGAATCACAGGAGATGTGTGTGTGTGTGTGTGTGTGAGAGAGAGAGAGACAACTCTCGCTGTCACCTCCTTGTGGTATCAACGCTCACCTCCCGGAATAAAATGTCTGCGCATTGGGAACGGGTTGAAATGGCAAAAAAGCGCCCGCAATAAAGGCGAAGGTGGGCTGTCAGGGCGCACAGGAAGATCCCAGGCGGGCGGCGTGAGCTGACCCTCCTTCCAGAGGCAACACCCAACCTGAGTTACACGCTGCTTTCCAACCGACCTGTCAGTCTGAAGCCACATTGGGCACTGCAGCAGATTGCAACACGGCAGAGAGAGAGGAAGATAAAGAAGGAGATGGATATAGATAGAGAGGAGATCCTTCGCCCTATGGTACAACCTCGGGGGTAGTATGAATCCCACCCACCCACACACACACACCTAACGATTCAAATATCGATTCTACTCGATTGGCCTCTGGACGATTTCTGTTTCACAATCCCCCTCCTTGGATCTCCTGTTTGGCCCTCCCAGAAAGGAAACTGGCCCCGGAAAGGAGGTGGGCGTGGGATTAGTTTGTGTTCTTGAGAAAGGACGGGCGTTTGGGAGTCTTAAATCACGGATTTGATCGCTGTGTACGGACGTGTGTGTGTGTAGGTGGGTGGGATTCATACTACCCCCGAGGTTTGAGCGGTGCTGCAAATGATATGGCACACTTGTTAAATGAGATCTCAGTACTTTCATTTGCAACTGTAACATTAATTCGCAGCCAGGACACTATGATTCCTTAAAAAAAACGCAGGTATCTGCAGCGGGAGTAATGCATTTGGCTCTTCAGACTATTACAGTAAGAATTAATACTTTGCTACCAGAGCATTGGGCGAACATCTGACTCCTCCCTGTGGGCTGAAATTGACAATAAACACATTTCATTCATATCCCAGGGAGAGTGACACAGACTTCAATTCCACAACGTCTTTCAAGGCGCATTGTAACCTCCAGCGTGTATCATTTCAAAACAAATGGTGAATAACTAATTTATATCGCCGTTTCTAAGCAAAACCATTATTAAACCCACAGCGTGACAAGGAAACTGGACCTCCACCTTGATTTGGGAGCTTTGAGATACCCTTCAAGCGACTTCATTCAAGCCCTTCAAGCTCCCAGTTAAATATCAGAGTGGGCCAGGAAATGATCGCACATTCTGGCTTTTGCATAATTTGTTCCCCGTTTCTATTCTCAGTCTTTGCAGAGTAAGAATCAGTGAAAACCCAAATATACCAGGACAGTGGGAGCTGTGATATTGTATCATTCCACCAGAAATAGTCTAGCCACTGCCAGATCCTATTTATAGCTCCACGCATGGAATAACGTGAAAGTTTGATTTTTAAAATCGGAATATAAACGCGTGACATGGGCTCAATGGCCTGCTCAATAATTCAGATGTGATCATTATTGGCCAGTTTGTTTCGTTGTGCGTTTTTTTTCCGTTGTGTGGTAGGTTTCATTGGAGGGACTTTAACCATGCCATGTGTAACGATTCATTTTGTGACTCATTCATAAATTATGTTTTTGCACACTCTTTGACTATCAAGTAGTTTCACTGGAACTTCAGAGACGTAAGGTTGTGGATCCCATGCTAAGATTGGAAAAGGATCATGTACTTCTTTGCAGTCCTGAGATAATTGCTGCATTGTCAAACCTGAGTTGAATCCATCCATTTCATCTGTTCAGATACATGGTAACGGTTGCATGGCACTGCCCAACGGGCTCTGGCCAACCGACTCAGCGCCCAACCATCCTACTAAAATAGATGGACTGGCGAATCATTCCGTTGCTATTGGTGGGATGTTGCTGTGTGCAATTTGACTGCATTGCCCTACATGTTGGCACTTGGCAAACCATCTGTGTGTACTGCTAAGAGGCATGATGAGTGGCACGCCCTTGTTTAATTTGTCAAACATGCCACTGCTGCGCTCAAGGCAGACTTTCCTCAACACAAATGTTCCATGTAGCTGGAGGGACTGTGAATTCTGTAGCTATTTACACTGTTCGAGAGCCCCGACATGGGGTCTGAGAGAAAGAGGAGAAACGTCGCCAAATTAAGTTTTCTTTTTTTGAGGTGAAGACAATGGCCGCCCGTCTAGAAATGGCATTCTATAATCTAAAAGTAAAGTCGCCATAGTCCCAGATGACCATAGGCTACTTTCGCCTTTGAGGGGGAGAGCTTTGACTGGTGGTGATTGAACCTGAGGGCCAACACACCTCAGGCGAGGGGCAAGGTTGAGAAAGTCATGAATAACCCCAGCCAGCACAAGAGTTGAACCCACGCTGTTGGCCTCACTCAGCATCATGAACCAGCCATCCAGCCAATTGAGCTAAACTGAAAGGAGCAGAGAAGTTTTACAAGGGATGACACCAGAAATTGGGTATACATATCAGGAAAGAATTGACAGGCTGGGCCTCTTTTCTCTTGAGAAAATAAAACTTGAGTGATGACCCAATAGAGTTTTTAAAAATTGATTTTGAGTGGATACAGAAGGAATGTTTGCTCTTGTCGGAAAGAGCATTTCCACCGGCCATCAATGTAAGATAGTCACCAAGAAATCCAGTAGAGAATTCAGGAGAAACCTTTACCCAAACCGGTTAAGAATATGGCACTCCTTCACTGCCACTGGGTCAAAGTCCTGCAACTCCCTCCCTCACAGCACTGTGGGTGTACCTACACCGTTGGGACTGCAGCGGTTCAAGAAGGCAGCTCACCACCACCATCTCAAGGGCAATAAATGCTGGCCAAGTCAGCGATGCCCACATCCTGTAAATGAATTTTTAAACAACTTGCGACCACAAGGAGTGGTTGAACCCATGGTGTAATGCATTTCAGGGAGAACTAGACCAACATACGAGGGAGAAGGGATTAGAGATGATAATGGTAGACTTAAATGAAGAAAGATAGGAGGTGGCTTGAGTGAAGCATAGACACCAGCATGGGCTAGTTGGGCTGAATGGCCTGTTCATGTGCCATTTGGTTGGCATGGTAACACAGTGGTTAGTACTGTTGCTTCATAGCGCCAGGGTCCCATATTCAATTCCCGGCTTGGGTCACTGGGTATGCGGAGTCTGCACGTTCTGCTCGTGTCTGGATGTGTTTCCTCTGGGTGCTCCGGTTTCCTCCCATAAGTCCCAAAAGATGTGCTGTTAGGTGAATTGGACATTCTGAATTGTCCCTCCGTGTACCCGAACAGGTGTCAGACTAGGGGATATTCACAGTAACTTCATTGCAATGTTAATGTAAGCCAACCTGCGACACCAATAAAGATTCTTATTATTAAATTAATCAACAAGTATCATCCTTCGCTTTCTTTTTACCAAAGTGCCTGAAGTAGAATTTGAACACCTTCAAAAAGGTTTATGTAAGGCCAGAGAGCAGAATTGGACCAAATAATTTTGCCTCTCAGTTACCTGTCAGTCATGTGTTGATGGAAAGTGCGTCAGCAGTGGTGTGCAGTAGCCATATGTTCTTGTAAGGAAACCAAGAGCTAAGGAGTTATGGTGCCAACTGTGGGTGTATGTTGGGACTGAATTGATATTGTGATTTTTGGCTGATGTTATTCTGTGATTTCTTCAAGTATTTCAGTTATTGGAAATAACATCTCCAGTTATCACAAGCTTCAGTGTGTGCCAGCTTCCATGCCAGTGGTTTAAACAAAACTCACAGGATCCTACCAATCCAGTAGACTCTATCAGGCTTGTCCTAGGCTGGTTGTTAACTCATTCAGTGCAGATCTACTTTAAAGGTGGTGTAACTGTGGAGGGTTAAGACAGGGGTTTAATTCCGAAAATTCATCCCATGTTAAGTTTCTATCCTTAGTCACACTACAGGGTGTCATTTTGTGAAGCGAGGGGCGATACATCTTGGCTGCAAGAGAACGAAAATCATTTGGCATCAATATTGTCAACCTCCTGGGTTACTGATGGCAGAGACCAGGTTGCTCACTTGCCTGGATGAGCAGAAAACGATGCAAGATGTGAGAAATCTATCATCAAAAGAAAGTTAAATTAGATGAACCAAAAGCAAAATAGGAATAAAAATATGATTCAAAGCCCCAGATCACACATTGAACTGTATTTTCCTTTTATGCGTCAAGATGAAGAAACATTGTTTTACTAAACTCTCATTATAAGCCAGTGACAGTTTAACAAAATAATTCATCACTGATTTTACCATAGTGGAAATCTTGGTGTATGTATCACAAATTGCATAGTTTCAGTACATAAAGGGCTTGAACCAGCGAAACATAGAGCACTAGCTGTTTCTGGTTTTAGAGGACATTATGCTGTTGAAGGGAGAGGGAAACAAAATGTGGAATACTGCAAGAGAAATGTTACAGTCACTGAATACTTAGGTTATATCAAATTGTGTAGCAATTGAGAAAGTAATTAATTCATTTACCTGTCAAAAGGTTGAATGAGATGATCTAATTAGTTTTGCTGACCCTCGAGGAGTCTCCAGAAATCAATCTTCTGGATACTCCCAGAAGAACAACCATAGGCGCATTAAAAAACGCTATTGACAACAAAAAAAACCTTTGAGCACTTTTGTTTATTGGAAGAATAGATGCTGTTTGATGGGGCAGGGCAGTGGGAGGTGAGTAACCATTTGATCCAGCTTCCAGGAATCTGTTCAATCAGAACTAAATCCCTAACACCCCTCAATGCGTCAAGTGAGCTAGCTCTCAAGAGGCAAGCAATACCTTAAAAATTCCGGCCTGTTCGAATCAATGATAAATCTCACAGCTTATCTTTGGCCATAGCGCAATGCCACACATCAAAGAGACATTGAAGGTAAGTTCACAACTTGAACATTAAAGGCAAAATACATTCAATGTTAAAGCTTGTTTGCAACTACAGTTGGCCAAAACAAATGACTGCCTGTCAATTGAGGTACAATGGCAAATCTGCAGCCTTCAACAGCAGTTTATGTTGTTGACCTTTACATTTAACTCTATCAGATATCACACTATCTGAACGATGCCTCATTGCTTCCTACGTTACAACAACAACCACTCTTCAAAACTCTTTCATTGTTTTTGGTCTTTCATTGGATTGTGCTGAGGATGGGTTCCCCCCCCCCCCATTTCTCCTCAACCTGGATATTCCCAGTTTCCCCTCAATCTAGAGCCGCATCTATCCTTTACTTTAGCACATCTTTTTGCTCAAACAATGGTGTCACTAGGCTGTTAAACTGCATTTTACTGTAGAATTGAACCTCTGTAAAACTGTCAGAGTACGGATATTTGGCTTAATGTTTAGCCTCCTTGTCTGTAATGCTAGAGTATCTGTAGCTGTGTTAACAATTAAGACATCACAGCTGAAAAAATACAGCATGGTACAAAATAAGAGATATATAATCTATGCATGACTACCACAACCCATTTTCTTATCGACTACCAGAAAGGTGAAGAAAAATTGCAGATATTTAATAAACACCATATTAATTATACCTCTTCTCTGTTTAGATTGACAGTAATTGAAGGTTCCCAACTATATTGTCAATTTGTAGGTACAGTTTAAAATATATAAATGTAGCTGTTAGTAGCTCAGCTGCAATAACCCCATGGTTGAGAAATGCTTATGCACTTATTATGACAACGTAAACATCTAGACTGGGCCACACACATTGATGGTTTTAGGAGACATTGGATTACCGGGTGCTTGGATGCCACCATTTATTTTGGACATTCGAGAAAGGCTAGCGCAAACCGGTGAGACCCTTAATTGTGCCACATTGAAAGGAATTGGAATCAAACTGCTTGATTTATTTGGAATTGGAATACTATTTGCTTCATCCTCAATTTTCTTTCTCCTACAAATGTTGAGAAGGAGGTTGATCGTCAATTTGACATGAGGATGCACCCCATTTATCCTGCATGTGTGGAGTTATACTGTCAGACATTAGTTTACCAATGTTTAAAACATTTTTAAAAAAGTACCCAATTCATTGTTTTTTCCAATTAAGGGTCAATTTAACGTTGCCAATCCACCTACCCTGCACATCTTTGGGTTATGGGGATGAGACCTATGAGGACACGGGGAGAATGTGCAAACTCCATGCAGGCAGTGACACAGAGCCGGGATCAAACACGGGTCCTCGGCTCCGTCAGGCAGCAATGCTAACCACTGCGCCCCTGTGCCACCCATGGTTTAACAATATTAATGTCCTGGTCTGAAAATCCTTTCTGCTGTCTCAGCTAAAAGAGTGGAGCAGCACGAGAAGTGTTCCTCTTCTCATAAAAGCATTTCAAATGAATGTACTCTTCAACTCGCAGGGTATGTAACCCATGTGCAGTACAGGTCCATGTGTTAGGTTTTGTGCAAAAGCTCTATGACTGCTGCAACAGCAATGACCTTGTGCCCAAGAGGGAAAATATTGGCCCAGAAAGTACATCTCATAGTGAGCACTGTGATTTGGAATTTTTCCCTTGCCCTTTTAGGTTGTATTATTCTTGTCCTACAAATTGCTGGAAATGTGAATTTTCAACGGCGAGATCAAGGGGACAGCTGGAAACGCCTCAATGTCGCTTTCAATTGTCCAATCTCATTCACCAATGAAATTCAAACATGGCGAAAGAAGCGGAGCAAACAGCTAAGAAGGAAACACAACAAACTAGAGTGAACTTAGATACAGGAAGAGATGGAATGAAACATTGAATTAAGAGAGGGAAAGAGGAAAAGAAGATAGTGAGGAAAAGAAGATAGTAAGAAAAAAATAAATAAAAGTGTGATGTTTACAAAACCTCTGGGAACAAAGTGAGACTGCACACTTTTAATCTTGCCCCTTCTGGGCCTCCAAGGTTGAGTGGCTTGTCAGGACCATGAATCATGTGTATGAACAGGATGCTGAAGACATGAAATACCAGCCTTAAATAGCTGTGCGAGATTCATTCATATTGGCTGCACAATTCCAGCAATTTCCTGACACATGAGGAGCTGGATGACAAGCTTCCAATTTTGTGAGGCTAACAGTGGAATGGTTCAAATCTTCCAACAATTAGTGACAAAAAAGGTGAAGTGAAGGACTTGCATTTATATAGCACCTTTCAGCATCTCTGCTTATCCCAAGAATGTTACAGACAATTAAGAACTTATTGAGGCGATCTTATTTGGTCAAATCAAATCAACATAATAAAGGAAACAAACTCCTGGTAGGGGCACTGCCCAAAACAACAAAGAAGAACGGAAACCTATCAACATCAAATCAAAATGTGAAAAGAGGGGTCGGTAAAGAAATACAACCCCTGCTGTGCCCACCGGGCATGGAGGGCATTATTGATGTGTGCGCAGAAATTTTCCTGCCACACCATTGGATCCCGACGCTGGACCAATTGTGTATCCTGAAACCCATGACCCTGGAAGTGATTTTACTGGTGGTGGCCAATTAAGAGGCCTCCGTAAGGATCACCATGTCATTAAGATTTTGCCTCCAAGCTACCAGTCCAATCAGAAGGCTGGCAACTTTGCAGTATTTGCTCCACGACTGATAGAAATGGTAATTTTGAGGCTGCAGAGAGAAGGAAATGTGCCCTTTCAGTTAAGTAGCAACGTTTATTTCTTATCCAGGCCCTAGCAGGTGGGTCCCAGAAACCAGAGAAATAACCCCATCAGCAGCATTGCCGCAACAGGGTGGCTTTTGCTCCATGGACCTTGAAGTGTCCAGAAAAGAATGCTCCTTGAGGGAGGTTACTGGAGGGCTGCTTCGAGGGAGTAAAATTGTCATCAATTGGCCCTTTAGTTGGTTTGATTGGCCTATCTGTGTATGGTCGGCGAATAGCTGAGCTGCTGCCATTCTTCTGGGGATATCCTCTGGAAACAGGAAGACACCGGGCCTCCCTCCCAATGCTTGATCTTACCAGCTCTCCTGCCTCATGACCTTTTTCCAAAGCTCGTCACCGTTTTGATGTAGAAAACCACAATTCACAATACACGTTGTATCTCTTCCTTGTCACAAATAATGTTATGCACAAATTATGTCAGAGTATGGTGAACTCATCAACATTCTTCCAGTAATTTATGGGACATTATTGCATGGAATAGCATCGGATATGCAGGAGAAATTTGCCTTTGCTGGTAAATCATCTTGTTGCTGAACTGCACCATGGTGTTAAATCCAACAGCCTGGGCAGGCTGGGAGAAAAGCTGGGAGAAAAGCAAACATTGGGAAAACCCAAAAAAGACCGAGCTGGATCTGTTTGTTGACAAATTCTTAAGTTATGCAGATCAGTCTGTCAACAGCAGGAGTTGGCTTGAGAACACGGTTTAGAAAATGGATTATTCCTATTCTCAAAGTTTAAAGAGACCACGAATCCTGCAAATAGCTGATTAAAATGAAATAAGATGCAAATAGCAGAGCAGGCTGTGTCAATTCCCCAACAGTTTAGCTGAAGGAAAGACATTAACTCTGGGCAAACACATTTGCCTGGGTGAAGCATTAGAAAGAGAAACAATCGGAGAAGCACTTAACATTCCTAGCGATAAGGTATGCAGGAAAGTGAGGGAAGGGAGAAAAAGGAGCGGAATGGCAGCATTGATCAAAGGTATCATCACAACTTCGGAAAGAGTGGATGTATTTCAGGACTTGGAGAGAATCTATTTGGTTACGAACAGCAGAGAGCGATTATACTGCCAGGTATATACAATAGATTACCATGTATTGGAGTGGGGGTAGAGAGTAAATCTGCAGACAATTTTCAGAAAGATGCAAGAAACAGGGAGTAGTGATAATGGAGGACTTTGATTATCCAAATATAGACCAGGATGGTAACAGTGTAGGGCAGAGAGGGGAGGAATATGTGAAAAATATAAAGCAAAGTTTTGATCATTTGTGTGTCCAGGAAGGAAGGAATTTGGTGCTGGACCTGGTTCTAGGGAATGTTTGATTGGGGGTCTGTTCAGGAAATGGTGATTAGATGTAGAGTAGCTATGGAAGGGAAAGGAACAGTCAGACAGGAAAATATTTGACTGGAGGACAGCAAATTTGAAAGGCGATCTGGAACCAAACCTTTGCAGGAAAATGTCAATGAGAAATGGGAGGCTTTCAAGAGCTCAGGTACAGAGTAGATGCATGACCATGGGGAGGGGTCAAGGGGGGGGGGGGGCGCGGGGGGAGGCATCCAAGACTAGAACTCCTTGGATGATGAAACATATTAAGTTTGAAATGGGTATGAAAAGGAAGCTTATTATAAATTCTAACCTCATAATACGCTAGGGAGCTAAGCTGAGGAGAACTCATGTCACTCTCAAAGGGCGAGTTGGAAGTGAACTCCTTTAGACAGAACCAGATAGATGGACTCACAGGGAGGAGCAACGTGAAGACACCATTTGACCTCTTGAGATTGCTCCTCCATGCAGATAGATCAGGGAAGTTTGTGATCCTGTCGCCCCCCGCCCCCTGTCAATCGGCACTCTTCCATAATAATACATGGACTTTAGCAAGGCCTTTGTCAAGATACCGCATGGTAGGTTGTTGCAAAAGGTTAAATCTCACGGAATCTAGAGTGAGGTAGCCAATTGGATACAAAATTGGCTTGGCGACCGAAGCCAAAGGGTAGTTGTGGAGGGTTGTTTTTCAAACTGGAGACCTGTAACCAGTGGTTTGCTTCAGGGATCGGTGCTGGGTCCACTGTTATTTGTTATATATATTAATGATTTGGATGATCAGTAAGTTTGCAGATGACGCCAAGATTGGTGGCATAGTGGATAGTGAAGAAGGTTATCTAAGATTGCAACTGAATCTTGATCAATTGGGCTAGTAGGCCGATGAGTGTCAGATGGAGTTTGATTTGGATAAATGTGGGGTGATGCATTTTGGTAGATTAAATCAGGGCAGGACCTACTCAGTTAACGGTAGAGAGTTGGGGTGAGTTATAGAACAAAGATCTAGGAGTACGGTTCATAGCTCCTTGAAGGTGGAGTTACAGGTGGACAGGGTGGTGAAGAAGGCATTCAGCATGTTAGGTTTAATTGGTCAGAATATTGAATACAGGAGTTGGGACGTCTTGTTGAAGTTGTACAAGACATTAATCAGACCACACATGGAATACTGTGTTCAGTTCTGGTCATCCTATTATAGGAAGGATATTGTTAAACTAGAAAGAGTGCAGAAGAGAATTACGAGAATGCTATCAGGACTTAATGGTCTGAGCTATAAGGAGAGGCTGGATAGGCTGAGACTTTTTTCCCTGGAGCATAGGAGGCATAGGGGTGATCTTATAGAAATTTATAAAATAATGAGGGGCATAGATAAGGTAGATAGTCAACATCTTTTCTCAAAGTTAGAGGAGTCTAGAACTAGAGGGCATTGGTTTAAACTGAGAGGGGAGAGATACAAAAGAGACCAGAGGAGAAATTTCTTCACACAGAGGGTGGTGAGCGTCTGGAATGAGCTGCCAGAGGCAGTGGTAGAGATGGGTACAATTTTTTCCTTTAAAAAACAGTTAAAAAGTTACATAGGCAGGGTGGGTATAGAGAGATATGGGCCAAATGCGGGCAAGTGGGACTAGCTTAGTGATAGAAACTGGATGCATGGACGAGCTGGGCCAAAGTGCCTGTTTTCATGCTGTAAACATCTGGGACTCTATGACTCTATATCCCTTCACATATTTATCATTCCGAGAGGGAGTTGGCAGCAAAGGGGGAGGTGGTGCCACAGTGGCATTATCACTGTAATCCAGAGCTCCTTGGTTCGAATCACACCTCGGCAGATGGTGAAATTTGAATTCAATAAAAATCTGGAATTAAGTGTAATGATAACCATAAAACCATTGCCGATTGTCATAAAAACCCATTGGTTCATTAATGTCCTTCAGGAAAAGGAAATCTGCCAGACCTTACCCAGTCTGGCCTACGTGTAATTCCAGACCATCACAGCGATGCGGTTAGTTCTTAACTGCCCCCCACTGAAACTGAAATGGCCTAGCAAGTCACTCAGTACAAGAGCAAGTAGGGATGGCTCAGCCAGCGACACCCACATCTCACGAATGAATTAAAAAAACATTGAGCTAACATTCAATGAGAGTTGCTGAGTAGCAAGTACTCCCGACACTTCAATCGCAGAGACATCTACAAGACTCAATCCGAGATGGCTCCACTGTTATGCAAGACCGTGATCTGTCATTCTGCCCAAACCTAGGTAAACATCTTTATTGCATGGACCCTGCAAAGGCCTGCTAGAGCTGCTGATGTGTCACATGGATAGCTGCACAGTCCAGCACATAGACCTATTCTACTCTCTCTCTAACTTCATGGAGTAAGACCCCGCTCCTTCAGTAATGTCTGCCGCACATTGGTTGCAAAGCCTTTCTGTGAGCTCTACTGCAACCCCAGTAAGTGATTCAGAAGCAGGATGTCTTGTATCTGAGAGAGGATTGAGAGCATGAAAAGACTGGCTGACATTCAGTGCACATGTTCCATCTTCTGGTGAGCCCAACCTCCTGTCTGATATCCCGAAGCCCTTGCATACTCACACTGCCTGATGGCCTTATGAGTATCAGTCTGCAGTTGGTGCTACTTACCCTGGCGCAGCGCAACAGATCGTTTATCCTCTTCCTGAACTGTTAGGTGGGTCTGTGCTGGACTCCAGGCACATTGACCTCTGCTGGGACCTCTATCCAGGCCCCCAGTCAGACAGGAGAACCTCCTGCTGCCATCCTGGAAAACAGCAATTTCTGCCTATTCCGGGTGACCTGGAGCAGAGTCTCCAGGGAAGCTTTGCTGAACCGTGGGTCTGCATGTTATTTTCTTTTCTGCGACATACAGTTCTTTGCAGAATCTGGGGTTCTTGGCCTGCAGTGAGTGAATGGCTGCCTGGGCACCCTTTAAATGTGGTGCCCTCATGAGATAGCGGTGGGAATCCCGACATCTTTCCCACCCCACCACAAGATTTGCGGAGCTCCGTATGGATGCATAACTATTGGGTTGTACAGCACAAGACTGCGCAGGCAGCTGTCTCGCCATCATCACCACCCACACCGCCTCCCCCTCCCAGCAGAGGGAAGTGGTGGTATAGCGGTATTGTTACTGGACTAGTAATCCAGGGATCCTGGGTAATACTCAACTTTGATCAAGAGTCATCCAGACTCAGAATGTTAGCTCCCTTCTCTCTCCACAGATGCTGTCAAACCTGCTGAGATTGTCTAGTATTTCCTGTTTTTGTTTCAGATTCCAGCATCCGCAGGAATTTGCTTTTAGCACTCTAGGGACCTGCATTTGCAGCGCACTATGGCAGAAAGTGAAATCTGAATTCAATAAAAATCTGGAATTAAAGTCTAATGATGACCATGGGCGAGATCTTTCAGCTGCTCAAGCCGGTGGAATCTTCCGGTCCTGTCGATGGTGCACGCCCGCCGCTGGTTTCCCGGAGGCATGTGGTGGATTCTATGGGAAATCTCATTGGCGGCGGGATCGGATGATGCCACCGCTGGGAAACACACCGCAGGGAGGCCTGAGAATGTCGGCCCATGAAACCATCGCCTATTATCATAAAAAGGCCTCTGGATCACTAATGTCCTTTTGGGAAGGAAATCGGCCATTTTTACTTGGTCTGGCCTACTTGTGACTCCAAATCCACAGCAATGTTTTGACTCTTAATTGCCCTCTGGAATGGTCTGGCAAGCCATTCAGCCCAAGGACAATTAACATGGAAAACATAGAAAATAGGAGTAGGAAGAGGCCATTCAGCCCTTGACCCAGCAGGAGGCAGGCCATTCAGCCCTTGACCCAGCCAGCGATGCCCACATCCCATGAATGAATAAAAACAAATCGCTCTGACTTCCTCACCCACCACCGAACCAAGATTTCAGAATGGAGGCTGTGTCCCCGTCTTCTTAATTCCCTGCCAAAGGAAACAGCCTCTCATTGTCTATCTTGTCAATCCCCTTCAGGATCTTGACTCTTTCAATTAGATCATTTCTCATTTTTCTCATAGGCCGAATTCACTCAGCCTCTCAATATAGGACAACCCTCTCGACCCAATCGAGTGAACAATCCACAGTTAGGACAGGCATGATAGGCTGCATGGCCTCCTTCTGTACTATACCATTCTATGGTTCTATCATCAGTGAAATACGAGGACGTTGTTAAGAAGACGGTAAAATACCTCAAGTGGAATGTACTAAGGAAGAAGAAGAGCTGCAAGTGAGGCTGGAAAGCACCAGTCCTGCTGAAGGTTCTGATAATTTTTGAAAATGTGGGATTAAGGTATTAAATTATCACTATTTACGCTCGCACATTATTTTAGGCTTTGCCTGACATGGATGCTAACTATAATTCATCAAGTAAAATACAGCACACATTTTGGCAACAAAGCATAACTTAATGAGAGCTCAATATATGAAGAGAGATCGTTCATCAATTTTTTCACAGATCATTTGCGGAGTCTCCAATCAAAATCCACATGTAATGCTGAACTTTCTGAGGTGCTTAAAACTCTAGCAATCAGTGACAACACTAAGTGCACCACCAGTCTCGTTAACAAAAGCAGCAGTCACAGAGCAATGAGAAGGATTGACATCATTTTCAATGTAAGACATTGGCTCCCTTCAATCAAATACATACAGCAAACGTATTCTTTGTCACCTTGGTCATGGGTCCATTCTTTGTTTTTACAAGGTTTCGTGAAGTCAAGTATTCTCGGCACATAGAGAGAGCTCTTGTCTATGAACTACACTGGATAGTAAAGCCAGCAAATTATTATTTATAGTCATTTGGTGGTGCAGCTTGAGTATTGCTGCAAAATACATTTTGTCAAAGCTTTTCACCTTGCACTCATCAGAACAATTGCACATTGCTATTCTTGTGATTGTCCTGACACATGCAAGATGAAAAGCTTAGACAAAATGTATTTTTCCAATACTACTAAAGTACCTGTTGTCATTCTGCAGTACTCTTACATAAACGTTGACAATACTGAAAGTACGCTTTGATTATCTCTGCATATCAGTGTACCTCTTGAAATAACCTGTTGGCATTTCGTCTGCTGGGCCTCTTATAAAACTGGGCCTCTTATTTTTATATATATATATATTTTTAAATTATACGTACATGCGTTTAACAGAATAAAATGTCCCCAAGGTGCTTTACAAGCATTATCAACATAGTGTGACAGCAAGCCAACAAAGATGTTAGGTTAGATGACCAGAGGTTGTGATTGCATGCAAATTGTAATTTTAGTTGCCGAGAAGAGAGATTCAGCCTTGAGCCGCAATGAGGTTGGAGCACGCATCATCTTTACGTAGATATCTTAGAGCAGGGCATCAACCTGCAGCCCAGGAGCCACGTGCAGTCCACAAGACATTTTCTTTTAAAAAAAAAAATATTTATTGAAGTTTTTTAACACAATTTTTCACCCTTACAAACAAACCCCCCACCCCCGTAACAAAATAGAAAGAAAACGCACATAGCAAGATATAAACATGGTAAAACGATATGTTACAGAGCTTTGTACACTGGATTCCTCCCGTACATGCAAATACCCCCCAGGCAGACCCCCCTTCAACCCCCCCCTCTCTCCCCCCCTTCCCAACACATCCCCCCCTCCCCCCCCAGGGTTGCTGCTGCTGCTGACCGACCTTCATCTAACGCTCCGTGAGATAGTCTAGGAACGTTGCCACCGCCTGTAGAACCCCTGCGCAGACCCTCTCGAGGCAAACTTTATCCTCTCCAGCTTAACGAACCCAGCCATGTCATTTATTCAGGCCTCCACGCTGGGGGGCTTCGCCTCCTTCCACATTAGCAAGATCCTTCGCCGGGCTACTAGGGACGCAAAGGCCAGAATGCCGGCCTCTTTCGACTCCTGAACTCCCGGCTCATCCACTGCTCCAAATATTGCTAGCCCCCAGCTTGGCTTGACCCGGGCTTTCACCACCTGAGATATTGTTCCCGCCACTTCCCTCCAGAACCCCTCCAGTGCCGGGCATGACCAAAGCATATGGACATGGTTCACCGGACTTCCTGAGCACCTCCCACATCTAACCTCTACCCCAAAGAACCTACACAGCCTCGCCCCTGTCAAGTGTGCTCTGTGAACCACCTTAAATTGTATCAGGCTAAGCCTGGCACACGAGGAGGCGGAATTAACCCTCCCTAGGGCATCAGCCCATAGCCCCTCCTCAATCTCCTCCCCCAGCTCCTCCTCCCATTTACCCTTCAGCTCCTCTACCAACGCCTCCCCCTCTTCTTTCATCTCCTGGTATATTGCCAACACCTTGCCCTCTCCCACCCATACGCCCGAGATCACCCTATCTTGAATTTTGTGTGCTGGGAGCAACGGGAATTCCCTCATCTGCCGCCTCACAAACGCCCTCACCTGCATGTCTCTGAAAGCATTTCCTGGGGGTATCCCAAACTTCTCCTCTAGTGCCCCTAGGCTCGCAAACGTCCCATCAATGAACAGGTCCCCCATTCTTCTAATCCCCGCCCGATGCCAGCTCTGAAACCCCCCCGTCCATCCTCCCCGGGACAAACCGGTGGTTACCCCTGATCGGGGACCACACCGAGGCTCCCATTGCACCCCTGTGCCGTCTCCACTGGCCCCAGATCTTTAGCGTTGCCACCACCACCGGACTCGTGGTGTACCTTGACGGCGAGAGCGGCAGCGGTGCCGTCACCAGCGCCCCCAGACTCGTTCCTTTGCAGGACGCCATCTCCAACCTCTTCCATGCTGCCCCCTCTCCCTCCATCACCCACTTACGGATCATCGCCACATTTGCTGCCCAGTAGTAGCTCCCCAGATTCGGTAGCGCCAACCCTTCTCGGCCCCTACTGCGCTCCAAAAACCCTCTCCTTACCCTCGGGGTCTTATTCGCCCACACAAACCCCATAATGCTCCTGCCTACCCTCTTAAAAAATGCCTTGGTGATCACGATGGGAAGGCACTGAAACACAAAGAGAAACCTCGGAAGGACCACCATTTTGACCGACTGCACTCTACCCGCTAGCGAGAGCGGTAACATGTCCCATCTTTTGAAGTCCTCCTTCATCTGCTCCACCAGTCTCGCCAGATTCAGTTTATGTAGGGCCCCCCAACTCCTGGCTATCTGGATCCCCAGGTACCGAAAGCTCCCCTCCGCCCTCCTCAGCGGTAGATCGCCTATCCCCCTTTCTTGGTCCCCTGCCTGTACTACAAAAAGCTCACTCTTCCCTACATTAAGCTTATAGCCCAAAAAATCCCCAAACTCCCTTAGAGTCTGCATGACTCCCACCATCCCCTCCACTGGATCCGCCACATACAGCAACAGGTCATTTGCATAAAGTGACACTCGATGCTCCTCTCCCCCTCGGACCACCCCCCTCCATTTCCTAGACTCCATTAATGATATGGCCAAGGGTTCAATTGCTAATGTAAACAACAGGGGGGACAGGGGGCACCCCTGTCTCGTCCCACGGTACAGACGAAAATATTCCGACCTCCGGCGATTCGTAACCACACTCGCCACCGGGGCTCTGTAAAGGAGCTTAACCCAGCTAATAAACCCTCCCCCGAACCCAAACCTACGCAACACCTCCCAGAGGTACTCCCACTCTACTCGGTCAAAGGCCTTCTCCGCGTCCATGGCTGCCACTATCTCCGCCTCTCCCTGCACCGATGGCATCATTATCACGTTTAGGAGCCGCCGTACATTGGTGTTTAGTTGCCTGCCCTTTACAAATCCCGTCTGGTCCTCGTGAATCACCCCCGGGACACAGTCCTCGATCCTCGTAGCCAGCAGTTTTGCCAGCAACTTAGCATCCACGTTGAGGAGCGAGATCGGCCTGTACGATCCACATTGCAGTGGGTCCTTGTCCCGCTTTAGGATCAAAGAAATTGTCGCCTCCGACATTGTCGGGGGCAGGGTCCCTCCCTCCCTTGCCTCATTAAAGGTCCTCACTAGCAGCGGGGCCAACAGGTCTATGTACTTCTTGTAGAACTCCACCGGGTACCCGTCCGGTCCCGGGGCCTTCCCTGCCTGCATACTCCCCAAACCCTTGCTCAGCTCCTCCAACTCAATTGGTGCCCCCAAACCAGCCACCTCTTGCTCCTCCACCCTCGGGAATCTCAGTTGGTCTAGGAATCGTCTCATCCCCTCTTCCCCCGCTGGGGGCTGGGATCTGTACAGCTCCTCATAGAAGGCCTTGAATGCCTCATTTATTTTCGTCGCACTCCGCACCGTAGCTCCCCTTCCATCCTTAACTCCACCTATTTCCCTCACTGCCATCCTCTTACGGAGCTGGTGTGCCAGCATCCGACTCGCCTTCTCCCCATACTCGTAGGTCGCTCCCTGCGCCTTCCGCCACTGTGCCTCTGCCTTCCCTGTGGTCAACAGATCAAACTCCGTCTGGAGACGTCGCCTTTCCCCAAGTAATCCCTCCACAGGGGCCTCTGCGCATCTCCTGTCCACTCTTAAAATCTCCCCCACTAACCTCTCCCTTTCCATGCCCTCTATCTTCTCCCTATGAGCCCTGAAGGAGATTAGCTCTCCCCTGATCACCGCCTTCAGCGCCTCCCATACCACCCCCACCTGCACATCCCTGTTGTTGTTGACCTCCAAGTACCTTTCGATACACCCCCTCACCCTCCCACACACCACCTCATCTGCCAGTAGTCCCACATCCAACCGCCACAGCGCGCGTTGGTCCCGCTCCTCTCCCAACTCCAGTTCCACCCAGTGCGGGGCGTGATTTGAAATGGCTATGGCCGAATACTCCGTTCCCTCCACTTTCGTGATCAGAGCCCTGCCCAGAACAAAAAAATCTATCCGGGAGTAGGCTTTGTGCACGTGGGAGAAAAAAGAAAATTCCCTGGCCTGCGGCCTGGCAAACCTCCACGGGTCCACTCCCCCCACCTGATCCATAAACCCCCTAAGCACCTTGGCCACCGCCGGCCTCTTTCCGGTCCTAGATCTGGAGCGATCCAGTGCTGGGTCCAACACCGTATTAAAATCCCCACCCATTATCAAGCTTCCTTCCTCCAGGTCCGGAATGCACCCCAACATGCGCTTCATGAATCCGGCATCATCCCAGTTCGGGGCGTATACATTTACCAATACCACCCACGTCCCCTGCAGCTTACTGCTCACCATCACACATCGCCCTCCGTTGTCCACTACGATATTCTTGGCCTCAAACGACACCTGCTTCCCCACCAATATTGCCACGCCTCTGTTCTTCACGTCCAGCCCCGAATGGAATACCTGTCCTACCCACCCCTTTCTTAACCTGATTTGATCCTCCACCTTCAAGTGTGTCTCCTGGAGCATGACCACATCTGCCTTCAGTCCCTTTAAGTGTGCGAACACTCGGGCCCTCTTTACCGGCCCATTCATGCCCCTCACATTCCACGTTATCAGCCGGATTGGGGAGGGGGGGCTCCCCCCCCCCCCCCGACTAGCCAGCTCCTTTTCTAGGCCAGTCCCCGTGCCCGCGCCGCCCTCACCCTCCAGTCCCCCAGACGGGCGACCCCCGCCCCGATCACCTCTTCTGTGTCCCACTCCCCTTCGGCAAGCAGCAACCCTTTTTTCCCTCCCCCCCTCCCCCCCGCTAGACCCGTGTCTAGCTTTTTTGCTCCCCCCATAACACTCCCGTAAATCAGCTGACACCTGCTGACCCCAGCTTCCCCCGCCGTCCCATTGACCCCCCCGTGTGCGAAACTCCCAATCAGTGTGCGTTCCTCCATTCCCCCTCCCACCTTTCTTCCCTAGCGCGGGGAAAAACCCGCGCTTTCCTAAGCCTACCCCGCCCCCCTCTGGCACAGCTCCTGTCGCGGCCTTGTCTCTTTTCCCCCATCGCCATCCCCCTCTCTCCCCCAGCCTGTGTAACATTTCCTGCGCGTGATTAACACCCTGTATACAACAACCATCAGACATCAAACATCCCCCCCACCCTCACAAACCCTCAGTTTGAGTCCAACCTTTCGGTTTGAATAAAGGTCTACGCCTCTTCAGGTGTTTCGAAATAATGGTGCTGATCCTTGTATGTGACCCACAATCGCGCTGGCTGCAGCATTCCAAATCTCACTCCTTTCCGGTGCAGCACCGCCTTGGCCTGGTTGAAACCCGCTCTCCTCTTTGCAACCTCCGTGCTCCAGTCCGGGTATATTCGGATCTCTGCATTGTCCCACCTGCTGCTCCGCTCTTTCTTGACCCATTTCAAGACCCTCTCTCTGTCCGTGAAACGGTGAAATCTCACCACAATCGCCCTTGGCGGCTCGTTAGACTTGGGCCTCCTCGCCAGCACCCGGTGTGCCCCATCCAGCTCCAAAGGCCTCGAAGGGGCCTCCGCGCCCATCATCGACTCGATCATCAGGCTCGCATGTGCCCCGGCATCGGCCCCCTCCGCTCCATCAGGGAGACCCAGGATCCAAAGATTCTTTCTCCTCGACCTGTTCTCCAGGTCTTCGAATCTTCCCGCCCACCTCTTGTGCAGCACCTCGTGCGCCTCCACCCTCACCGCCAGGCCCAAGATCTCGTCCTCGTTCTCATTGACTTTTTTCTGCACCTCCTGGATCTGTACCTCGTGGGCCTTCTGAGTCACCCCTAGTCCTTCAATCGCCGACAGCATAGGCGCCAGCATCTCCTTCCGCAGCTCCTCGAAGCAGCGCTTGATGAACTCTTGCAGCTCCAGCCCGCATTCCACTTTATCTCCGGCCGCCGCCATTTTGTTTTTCTTCCCTCGCTTCTCCCGCTGCTCCAATGCCGCTTTTTTTGGCCGTTTCGCGTCTGGTCCGGTCCATAAACGGCGAAGGGGGACCTCACTCTTCCCTCCCCACACGGAACATCTTCAAAAAATTCCCGTTGGGGCTCCTCTCGAGAGCCCGAAAGTCCGTAATAGTGGGAGCTGCCGAATCGTGCGGCTCGGCTCCGCATCGCCGCAACCGGAAGTCTGACAAGGCATTTTCTTGACCACTGCCAATGCGCATGGTTACCACGTTCTGCTGACCTCCGTCTTGGAAATTCTTTTTCCTGCAGGTATGACTGACGTAATATGCACGTAACGCGAGCGTAAGTGAAGTGAGGTGCGCGCTGATTGCTCACAACATAGACTGAGAGCTGTGCGCTCCCTCGGCATCCAAAGTGTAAATATTTATTTTGTTTTACCATTCAAAGTTAATGACAGTTCTATTCATATATGAATGATTAAGCATTTTCTGTAAGTCATTATGCATTATTTGACATATATTACATTTTATTCTTGGGGTCATGGTGAGTGAACAAGCCCGATTTCAATCGTGTGGCCTACTGAGATGAAGGAGGGCTACTCATGCTGCCACGCACTAGCTTAGGTTGCCTATCACTGCCATACAGTCTCTGAATTCAAATTACCCCTCCCTCAATTCAACCTCCAGTAACTTGGAAGCCTTGCCAAGAGTATGCTTAACAGGAAATAGTAGAGGACCCTGGCCAAGATTTTCCGGCCCGGTTGTGGCGGGAGATTCAGCAGCCCAGCCAAAAGACCCTTGCATATGTTTTACTGCAAGAAGTATTACGGGTAAGGCAGATGAACTTAGAGCTTGGATTAGTACTTGGAACTATGATGTTGTTGCCATTACAGAGACCTGGTTGAGGGAAGGGCAGGATTGGCAGCTAAATGTTCCAGGATTTAGATGTTTCAGGCGGGATTGAGGGGGATGTAAAAGGGGAGGTGGAGTTGCGCTACTGGTTCGGGAGAATATCACAGCTGTACTGCGGGAGGACACCTCAGAGGGCAGTGAGGCTATATGGGTAGAGATCAGGAATACGAAGGGTGCAGTCACAATGTTGGGGGTTTACTACAGGCCTCCCAACAGCCAGCGGGAGATAGAGGAGCAGATAGGTAGACAGATTTTGGAAAAGAGTAAAAACAACAGGGTTGTGGTGATGGGAGACTTCAACTTCCCCAATATTGACTGGGACTCACTTAGTGCCAGGGGCTTAGACGGGGCGGAGTTTGTAAGGAGCATCCAGGAGGGCTTCTTAAAACAATATGTAGACAGTCCAACTAGGGAAGGGGCGGTACTGGACCTGGTATTGGGGAATGAGCCCGGCCAGGTGGTAGATGTTTCAGTAGGGGAGCATTTCAGTAACAGTGACCACAATTCAGTAAGTTTTAAAGTATTGGTGGACAAGGATAAGAGTGGTCCTAGGATGAATGTGCTAAATTGGGGGAAGGCTAATTATAACAATATTAGGCGGGAACTGAAGAACATAGATTGGGGACGGATGTTTGAGGGCAAATCAACATCTGACATGTGGGAGGCTTTCAAGTGTCAGTTAAAAGGAATTCAGGACCGGCATGTTCCTGTGAGGAAGAAGGATAAATACGGCAATTTTCGGGAACCTTGGATAACAAGAGATATTGTAGGCCTCGTCAAAAAGAAAAAGGAGGCATTTGTCAGGGCTAAAAGGCTGGGAACAGACGAAGCCTGTGTGGAATATAAGGAAAGTAGGAAGGAACTTAAGCAAGGAGTGAGGAGGGCTAGAAGGGGTCACGAAAAGTCATTGGCAAATAGGGTTAAGGAAAATCCCAAGGCTTTTTACACGTACATAAAAAGCAAGAGGGTAGCCAGGGGAAGGGTTGGCCCACTGAAGGATAGGCAAGGGAATCTATGTGTGGAGCCAGAGGAAATGGGCGAGGTACTAAATGAATACTTTGCATCAGTATTCACCAAAGAGAAGAAATTGGTAGATGTTGAGTCTGGAGAAGGGTGTGTAGATAGCCTGTGTCACATTGAGATCCAAAAAGACGAGGTGTTGGGTGTCTTAAAAAATATTAAGGTAGATAAGTCCCCAGGGCCTGATGGGATCTACTCCAGAATACTGAAGGAGGCTGGAGAGGAAATTGCTGAGGCCTTGACAGAAATCTTTGGATCCTCACTGTCTTCAGGGGATGTCCCGGAGGACTGGAGAATAGCCAATGTTGTTCCTCTGTTTAAGAAGGGTAGCAAGGATAATCCCGGGAACTACAGGCCGGTGAGCCTTACTTCAGTGGTAGGGAAATTACTGGAGAGAATTCTTTGAGACAGGGTCTACTCCCATTTGGAAGCAAATGGACGTATTAATGAGAGGCAGCATGGTTTTGTGAAGGGGAGGTCGTGTCTCACTAACTTGATAGAGTTTTTTGAGGAGGTCACTAAGATGATTGATGCATGTAGGGCAGTGGATGTTGTCTATATGGACTTCAGTAAGGCCTTTGACAAGGTCCCTCATGGTAGACTAGTACAAAAGGTGAAGTCACACGGGATCAGAGGTGAGCTGGCAAGGTGGATACAGAACTGGCTAGGTCATAGAAGGCAGAGAGTAGCAATGGAAGGATGCTTTTCTAATTGGAGGGCTGTGACCAGTGGTGTTCCACAGGGATCAGTGCTGGGACCTTTGCTCTTTGTAGTATATATAAATGATTTGGAGGAAAATGTAACTGGTCTGATTAGTAAGTTTTCAGACGACACAAAGGTTGGTTGAATTGCGGATAGCGATGAGGACTGTCAGAGGATACAGCAGGATTTAGATTGTTTGGAGACTTGGGCGGAGAGATGGCAGATGGAGTTTAATCCGGACAAATGTGAGGTAATGCATTTTGGAAGGTCTAATGCAGGTAGGGAATATACAGTGAATGGTAGAACCCTCAAGAGTATTGAAAGTCAAAGAGATCTAGGAGTACAGGTCCACAGGTCATTGAAAGGGGAAACACAGGTGGAGAAGGTAGTCAAGAAGGCATATGGCATGCTTGCCTTCATTGGCCGCGGCATTGAGTATAAGAATTGGCAAGTCATGTTGCAGTTGTATAGAACCTTAGTTAGGCCACACTTGGAGTATAGTGTTCAATTCTGGTCGCCACACTACCAGAAGGATGTGGAGGCTTTAGAGAGGGTGCAGAAGAGATTTACCAGAATGTTGCCTGGTATGGAGGGCATTAGCTATGAGGAGCGGTTGAATAAACTCGGTTTGTTCTCACTGGAACGAAGGAGGTTGAGGGGAGACCTGATAGAGGTCTACAAAATTATGAAGGGCATAGACAGAGTGGATAGTCAGAGGCTTTTCCCCAGGGTAGAGGGGTCAATTACTAGGGGGCATAGGTTTAAGGTGAGAGGGGCAAGGTTTAGAGTAGATGTACGAGGCAAGTTTTTTACGCAGAGGGTAGTGGGTGCCTGGAACTCGCTATGGGAGGAGGTGGTGGAAGCAGGGACGATAGTGACATTTAAGGGGCATCTTGACAAATACATGAATAGGATGGGAATAGAGGGATACGGACCCAGGAAGTGTAGAAGATTGTAGTTTAGTCGGGCAGCATGGTCAACACGGGCTTGGAGGGCCGAAGGGCCTGTTCCTGTGCTGTACATTTCTTTGTTCTTTGTTTGTTCTTTGACTTTTGGCGTGATTGGACAATCCTGGCAATGGGCAGGGCTGAAAAATCCCACCCTTTATTCGGGGGAAAATGTTTCAATGTTTTTTTTCTTCTGGATATTGTTTTACATAAGATTGTTTCCGCTCATCCACACTTTATTTGCATTTTGCAGGCAATGCGTTGTCCAATTATAGTTCCTCGGTCTTGCTAATGAAAATAGATTATAAGTTGTTAGGTAGTGATTACTCATTTTTCTTTGCCTTGAGAGTGCATCTAGCTGCTAGGTGTCTTTCTGATGTAGTCTGGTACCAAAATATTGTGGGGAAACACTTTGTAAATTGTTCACTTTATGTACAATTCCAGCAACACTTGAACATATGGTTAAATTGATGCTGAAATTACTGCTGTGCGAAGAGTTTTTAATCGAAGACCCCCCACAGCTCACCTTTACGTTTCTCCTTGCCATTTGTGAAAGCATGGTCCATAGCGTGATACGGTTCTGTACACATCAGACATCTGGCACCTCATCCAGTTAGTATTCTTCAGTGAAGCCTGGTGCAAGCTGGAGGAGCAGCATCACATCTTCCAGTTGGGCACGTTGCAGCCTTTGGGACTCAATGTTGAGTTTGGCACCTTTAGATTGTAACCTTTCTCCTCCAACTTATATCCATTTTTTAAATATCCCATACATGTATTGCCTCAATGCACCCCAACCAGACCACCTGTCTTTTGTTCTTAGAGTCGTTAGTTTTTGTTGCAATCGCTCACAGCTACACTTTAATATCTATTAACATATTTACCCTCCCTTCAGTTCTGATGAAGAGCCAGAAGGACTCGAAACGTTAACTCTGCCTTCTCCCTCATTATAGAAACTGCCAGACCGGCTCAGTTTTTCCGGCACCCTCTGGATTTTGTGTCATTCTTCAGATGAGAGTCAGAGCAGACTGCGGAACTAGGTAGAGCAGGCTAGATTACAATGAAAACAAAACATGCGGAAAAAACTCAGCAGGTCTAGCAGCATCTGTGGAGAGAGAAACAGTGTTAATGTTTTGGGCCCACTATGACCCTTCTTCAGAAAAGTCATATTGGACTTGAGTCGTTAACTCTGGGCATGATTCAGTGGCCCTGCCCACTGCCTGGACTTTTGCTTGGGCTGCTGAATCTCCCATTACAGTTCTAGTCACAATGGGAGCCGGAAAATCCTGGCCTCTGTTTCTCTCCCCTCAGATGCTGCCAAACATACTAAGTTTTTCCAACACCTTTTGTTTTCAATGCAGATCCCCAGACATGCTGTATTTTGCTTTTGTGCTAAATCAGAGCACTATGCAAACATATCACTAAGACTTGATAGATCTTTACAGGGGCAGTCTGAATTGTACCAGCAGAATATCTGATCCTTGCAAGTCTACTTTCAACATGCTAACTATATGTTCAATAACCGTGTGAGTCGATTGAGGGGCTTAATTGTAATTTTGGCCTGCAGGATTGTATATCATTATTGTCTTGAAGATATTGTGTCATGTGAGAGTACCTTTAAGAAATGGGTGTTTATAAATGGGTGTGTATCTAAATATCTGTAGTGAGAGTACCTTTAAGAAATGGGTGTTTACTACTGCAGTGATGTCAGAGAATGGGTGGTGCTGGGCTGTCTGTCAGCTTTTTACTTTCGTTTTAGGCTGTTTGCTGCAGGGTATGTTTTAGTTTCGTTGTCAGTGTTGGAGCTGAAGCCAGACCAAGCAGGTGTACTGCTGTTCTCTCTGCCATCAAAAGACTATCTCTGGATCATTTGGTGAATTCAGAATTATAAATATCCTCAGTAGTGAAGTTAAGCCTGATGTCTTTCTGTTTTGAAAGTTTTTTAAGTCTTATGGATGTTAAAAGGACAGCTTAATCATTACTTAGTGTTGTATTCTTTGGGGGTTGTATTTGAATTGATGGTTGCTAAGATGTTCACTGTATGTTTCAAAAAGGTTAACTTGAGTTCATAGAATAAACATTGTTTTGCTTTAAAATTTACTTTGCCATTTCTGCTGTACCACACCTGTAGAGTGGGCCGTGTGCTCCCCATACCACAATCTATTAAAAGTTGTGGGTCAGGTGAACTCCATGATATACTTTGGGGTTCAATTGTCACAGATCACACTCACATGCTCAGCAAAACGAGGAATGAGGCTGGATAAAGAAACAATCAGAGGATTGAATAATACAAAAAAAACTAAGAGAATATTTCTGAAGTCATAACTACCTCAATATTTACTGAGTGAAAATATTTTCAATTGAAACGAGTAGGACCGATGGAAAGTGTACGAATTTGGTCACATTTGCAGTTAATACAACTCACTCTCCTTGGGCTACAGAGAGATTAAATAATGCCAGTGTTTATATTTGGTTCTGGGAAGCCACATTGTCTTTAGGATGGGAAATTTTAAAATTCTCACCCTTGTCCTCACCAGAAGGGGCTCGTTTAGCACAGTGGGCTAAACACCTGGCTTATAATGCAGAACAACACCAGCAGCGCGGGTTCAATTCCCATACCGGCCTCCTCGAACAGGCGCCGGGACGTGGCGACTACGAGCTTTTCACAGTAACTTCATTGAAGCCTACTTGTGCCAATAAGCGATTATTATTATTGTTTTCAAATTTCTCCATGGCTTGGATCCTCCCTATCTTCGTCATCACCTTCAGTTCTTCAACCCTATGCGATCTCTGCACTCCACAAATTCTGGCCTTTTATGCATTCCCCATTTCAATCTCTCCTCCATTGGTGACCATGCCTTCAGCTGCCTAGACTCTTAAGCTCTGGAAGTCCTTCCCTAAATAGTTTTGCCTCTGTACTTCTCTCATTCCTTTAAAGATGTTTATGTGAACCTACATTTTGATCCAGCTTGGGATACATTATTGGATGTTTTACTATGCCAAAGGTGCCATATAAATGCAAGCTATTGTTGTTATTCTCACAGCAATGCAATTGCAGTCTGTTATTTGCACATAAAGATATGACACGTTGAGGTGGTAGCCTAGAGATATTGTGGCTCGACTAGTCATTCTGTAACCCAGGGATAATGCTCTCAGCAAGTGGGTTCGACGTGGGTGCTCCTTCCCCCACAGCAGAAACATAAGCAGGGGAATCCGGTTAAGAAGGTCGTGCGATGCTGGTCTGAGGCAACAGAAGAGTTCCGACACGACTGCTTGGAGTCAGTGGACTGGTCCATATTCAAGAACTCAGCAGCCAACCTAAATCTGTATGCCACTACCATCACAGGCTTCATCAGCAAGTGTGTAGAAGATTACGTGACAAAGAAGGTAGTAGGTATGTTCCCCAACCCAAAACCATGGTTTAATTGGGAGAATCACTGAGGCGTTGAAGACAGGCGACCTTGACCGATACAAGATATCCAGGTATGACCTCCGGGTACGTTAGTCACAGACTAACGACACATACGTTTGTCGGTTGTGACAATGCTACAAAGCAAAGCCAGATAGAATCTCCGGTAGCAGTGCACCCCTCCCCGATGAACACAATGCATCTATGCTTGTTTCGAGCAGTTGTCAACTGCCCTAGCAGCCTCGGACACACCCAAACCCACCGTCACAGCTTCCGAAGTTAGATCGGCCTTCTTGAAAGTGAACCCTTGGAAAGCAACGGATCCTGAAGGAGTCCCTGGTCGTGCACTCAGATCTTGCACAGACCAACTGACAGGTACGTTTGTGGACATCTTCAACCTCTCCCAACTCTGTTCCAAGGTTCCCACCTGCTTCAAGAAGACCACCACCATACCGGTGCCAAAGAAGAACCAGGCAACGTGCCGTAATGACTACCATCCGGTGGCCTTGACATATATCATTATGAAGTGCTTTGAGAGGTTGGTCATGAGAAACATCAACTTCATACTCCCAGAATGCCTTGACCCACTGCAATTTACATACTGCTACAACTGGTCCACAGCAGACACCATCTCACTGGTCCTACATTCATCTCTGGAGCATCTCGACACCAAGGACTCCTACGTCAGACCCCTGTTCATTGATTACAGCTCCACCATCAACACCATAATCCCAACCAAGTTCACATCAAAACTCCAAAACCTAGGACTTGGCTCCTCTCTCTGCAACTGGATCCTTGACGTCCTGACACATAAACCACAATCATTCAGGATAAACAGCAACACCCCCTGCATGATAGTCCTCAATACCGGGGCCCCGCAAGGCTGCATTTTTATATCCCCTGTACACACGCGATTGTGTGTCAAAATTTGGTTCCTACTCCACCCACAGGTTTGCTGATGACATGACCGTAGTGGGTTGGATCTCGAACAACAATGAGTCAGAGTATAGGAGGGAGACATTGATCCTAGTGGCATGGTTTAACGACAACAATCTCTCCCTCAATGTCAGCAAAACTAAGGTTCTAGTCATTTGACTTTAGGAAGCAAAGTATCGTACACACCCCTGTCTGCGTCAATGATGCCGAGGTGGAGATAGTTGACAGCCTCAAATACCTAGGTGTGCACATCAAAAACAATCTTTCCTAGTACACCCGTGCTGCGCCACAACCAAGAAAGCACAACAACGCCTATATGTCCTCAGTAAACTAAGGAAATTCGGCAAGTCCACATTGACTCTTATCAATATTTACAGATGCATCCTATCTGGCTGCATCACAGCCTCATATGGCAACTGCTTAGCCCAAGACTGTAAGGAACTACAGAGAGTTGTGAACCAGCCCAGTCCACCGCGTGAACCTGCCTCCCATCCATTGATTCCATCTACCCTTGGAAAGTAGGCAGCATAATCAAAGACCTCCCCCACCCAGGTTATTCTCTCTTCCAACCTCTTAGACCGGGCAGGAGATACAAAAGTCTGAGAACACACAGCAATAGGTTCAAAAACCTATTCTTCCCCGCTGCTACCGGACTCCTGAATGACCCTCTTATGGACTGAACTGATCTCTCCACACATCTTCTCTACTGAATAGCACTACACTCTGTATGCTTCACCCGATGTCTGTGTCTGTGTATTTACATTGTCTGTTTATCGCATATCCTATGTTTTTTCACGTATGGAACGATCTGTCTGGACTATGCGCAGAACAATACTTTTCACTGTACCTCGGTACATGTGGCAATAAATCAAACCCAAATCCCACCATGGCAGATGGTGCAATTTTAATTCAATAAAAATCTGGAATTAAAAGTCTAATGATGACCATGAAACCATTGTCGATTGTTGTAAAAACCCATCTACTTCACTGGCGCCCTTTAGGGAAGGAAATCTGCCGTCCTTGCCTGGTGTGGCCTACATGTGACTCCAGACCTACAGCAATGTGGTTGACTCTGAACTGCCCTCTGAAATAGCCAAGCAAGCCCCTCTGTTCGAGGGCAACTATGGATAGACAATAAATGCTGGCCTATCCAGCGATGCCCACATCCTGTAAATGAATAAAAATAACTGGCTGATATCATACAGGGCATCATAAGTAAATAAATCTAATTGAAGCAAATAAATATAATTAAAGCATAGTTATAGGTATGCTATAATAAAATTAATAGTTAATATAAGTAGTTATATACTGAAAGCAGTGGACCAGGTTATTAACTATTAATAGCAACTTTCAAAGTTAGTTTTGAATAATTGCAGGGACAGAATACACTTCCAAGTTGCACCACAAATTAATTATTACAGCCAGAATCTTCTGGTGTGCGCAGATGTGGGAGTGATTTCCACTGGGACATGTGATGCCGGACCACGTGTGTTCTTGCGCTTTTCAACTCATTAAATATGGATCAGTGAGGAGCTCCTTGACGCTCACAGCAAGGGCAGACTGGAAGTCACTGTCCCTACCATTAACTCACGGGGTTGAAGGTCCGGGCACCTTATTTAGAGGGCATCGAGACAGCTTGCGCTATCCCTCTCCATGTTTGCCTGCCTGCTGCTCCACCCTTCCCTGTTAGCCCTACCCTCCCCCTTCGTTGGTCAGCCTCCATGCAACTTGCTCTGCCAACCATCCCGTCTCAAGCATACGCTGGCATTTATAGACCCCCCCCCGAAGATGACAATGCAGCGGCAACACTCCATTAATCGTGGAAGATGTCCACCTTGCCAGGTGCGTCCCTTCTCTGTGCAGTCGTCAGAGTGATCACTCTAATTTCTCGCTTGTGGGGAACCTATTTTGGAGGGGAAACTCAATTCTGGTGAGGTGGACTTTCAATGAGCATGCAGGCTAATGCATATAAAAGGACTTTCCGACTTCCCTCATTGGGAAACTCGACCCACCTTTAACCTGCCTGAGAACATAATTGCTAAAGTTCATCACATGAGGAAGGAGCAGTGCTCCGAAAGCTAGTGATTCGAAACAAACCTGTTGGACTTTAACATGGTGTTGTAAGACTTCTTACTGTGATCATTTTGATAAGATCATGCTTGATCAGGGCAGCACGGTGGCGCAGTGGGTTTGCCCTGCTGCCTCACTGCGCCGGGTTCCCAGGTTCGATCCCGGCTCTGGGTCACTGTCCTTGTGGAGTTTGCATATTCTCTCCGCGTTTGCATGGGTTTCGCCCCCACAACCCAAAGATGAGCAGGCTAGGTGAATTGGCCACTCTAAATTGCCCCTTAATTTAAAACAAAATGAATTGGGCACTCTAAATTTATAAAAACAAAACATTTTTAAAAAAAGATCATGCTTGATCTGATTCTGGCCTCAATTCTACTTTTCTGTCTACTACCTATATCCTTTGACTCCCCTGTCCGTCAACAATCTATCTAACTCAGCATGGTGGCACAGTGGTTAGCACTGCTGTCTCACAGCGCCAAGAACCTGTCCTTGGGTGACTGTCTGTGTGGAATTTGTACGTTCTCCCATGTCCACTTGGGTTTACTCCCGTTGCTCCGGTTTTCTCCCACAGCCCAAAGATGTGCAGGTTAGGTGGATTGGCCATGCAAAAGTTGCCCCTTAGTGTCCAAAAATGTGGTACACGGATAGGGCGGGGGAATGGGCCTCGGTAGAGTGCTCTTTCGAAGGGTTGGTGCAGACATGAGGGGCCGAATGGTCTCCTTCTTCCCCTGTAGGGGTTCTATGGAACACACCATTTGACTGCTTAACTGAGCCTTAAAGATATTCAGTGACCCTGAGGAAGAGAATTCCATAGATCAAAGACTATGATTTAATGCTGTAATTAATTCTAAGAAATGACAGGGTGGTACACTTACAGAGATATTTGTCTTGAGTCTATGTTCGTAATTCCATGCACAATTTCATCTTATTGTATTCATTTGAATCATATGGAGGTCATTTGAGCTACTGAGCCCGTCTCAGCTCTCCGTAGAGTAAGCCACACGGCCCCATTTCCATCGCATACCCATCCAATTTCCTTTCCAAATCATTGATTGTCTCCACTTTCACCACCCTCATAAGTTATGAGTTCCAGGTCATTGCCACTTACTGTGCTAAAAAAGGTTCTTCCTCACATCCCTCCTGTATCTCTTACCCCAAACCGTAAATCTGTGTCCCCAATTCCTTGTACTATCAGCGAATGGAAACAGCATTTCTTTGTCTACCTGATCTAACTCTGTCATTATCTTGTACACCTCTTTCAAATCTCCTCCTTTGCTCCAAGGAAAACAATGGTAGCTTCTCCAACCTAGCTTTGTAGCTAAAATTCCTTATCTCTACAATCATTTCAGTAAATCCTGTCGTGGACCCTCATATCCTTCCTAAAGTGTGGTGACCAGAGTTGGACACAATGCCCTTGTTCTGACCCAACCAGAGTTTAGTAAAGGTTCATCATGACTTCCCTGCTTTTGTGAATACATATGTGCGCAATTTGTTGCGCAATTCCCTTGGCCCAAACTCCACCCTATACCCGTAACCCCGCCCCCCCCACCCCCGCTGGCAATTTATCATGGCCAATCCACCCAACCTGCACATCTTTGGACTTGTGGGAGGAAATCGGAGCACCCGGAGGAAACCCACACAGACACGGGGAGATAGTGCAAACTCCACACAGTCACCCGAGGTCGGAATTGAACCCGGGTCTCTGGCACTGCGAGGCAGCAGTGCTAACCACTGTGCCACCATGCCGCCCTTGTTTCAAGTTGTGCTACTGGCTGACTGGGAATGCTGGAAAATCCATCCCAGAAAGGCACAGTGCCTGCACACAAGCTTACTAATGTTGCTGAGTGAATGTAGTGTCAGTGCACTTCCTGACACTGCCGCCACTTAGCTCATTCATTGATTTCAATGGTTCACATTCACTTGCCAAAATGATATCCAACTTGCTGCAGATGGACCTTTTCACAAGAAAATCGTTTTCCAAAACAAAAAATTAGCTTAAGAAATGTGAACTGCGAGATACAGTGTGTGGGAGACTTTTCTTAAAAGGACTTTGCCTTAGCGTAAACTTTGCTTACATGTAAAAAAAAATTTTATGCCTGAGAATATAGTGAAAATGCCGAACGATTTGAATGGCTTACCTCTCGTCTTTGGAATACGCTGTTGTGTTGGAATTGGGTTCTTGAAGTCCTTGTCAGCCATATGATGTTTGCCATTATTGTTAGTTTAGCAAACTGGGTTGGTGTTGAGCTTTGAGCTGCATTTGCACTGTGCAACTGGTTCAATGTATACCAGCTCAGCACCTTTGGACTGGAAAGTTCCCAGGTAGGTTTGTTTTTGGACATCAGTCTCCTGGATAGTAAACATTAAGTTGTGGAATTTTAGTGCAGTTTTAAATGCACCTTTAGCGACAAAATGGTTGCTGTTGCGATTATGGCACCGATGAAGGGTGCCACAAACCGTCTTCGAAATAGTGATCAGAAGACCTGAGAAATACTTTGGGCGCGATCCTCTGGAAAGATTTCTAAGTGTGGTAGCGAGCGGGAACTGCCGCGCGCTTCCCGGTGCTCGGCCCAGCGAGGCCGGCAACGCCATTCAATATTAATTGGTCCACTTAACGAGGTCCCACGGGCTTCTCGCCGCAAATGAAGGCTCGGCAGCCGATTCGCTGGGACCAAACTCGCCCCCCCCTCCCTGCAAACAATGTCAAACAGCACTTAAACAGCATTTGCACAGCGAATCCCACTCAGCTCGCTGCCAAGGCGCTGAGACCACCGGCCCAAGGATTCAGGATGCAGACCTGGGGAGGCTCTGGTGGATGCGGTGGAGGCCAAGGTGGATGTCCTGTTCCCCCGAGGGTCCTGAGGGCAGCCAGTGGCCCGGTGGTAAGCGGTGGTGGCGGTGGTAAGCTCGGCGTGTAACCAGGAGGACTGGCCTCCAGTGTTGAAGGATCTCAATGACCTACACCGGACAACGGGTGAATTGACACCAATGCCACTCCCCTCCCTCTCCGAGGTCTTTCTGCCCACGCGAGAATCAACCCTCCCAACTCCCCATGCGGCCCCAACCATCCTATCACCCATTTCCCCCTTCAACCCCCCAACCCTTCCTTCATAACCCCCCCCCCCCCTCACCCCCCACCACTGTGAACTATGTGTGTGGCTAATGATGTCCTCCCTGTGTCTCTGCAGGAGAAGCTCTCCTACAATCGCCGGGAGAAGGCCCAGACTGACGGAGGCGTGCCAGACATACGGATCCTCAAGGAACGGGCCCTGGGGTTGACTGGGGTGGACATGGTCAGAGTGGTAACCAACGTGGAGGTTGACGGAAGCCACAGAGGTGAGGACCCACCGGCTCCAGCCAAAGGACCTGTCAAACGTGAATTGTTATTGCCATGTTGATTGACCCAACCCTCCCACTGACCACATATCCATTCTCCCACAGGTCCTCCCTGCAGAACACTTTCGAGGAGAGCTCAAGGATGTCACGATTGATACGTCACAGTTGTCATCCCCATTCTCCACCAGTGCAAAGACACACACTTCAGTGGGAAACGTTAGTGCTCAGGGGCACAATCTGAGCACCACACTGTTGCTGATGCACATCAAATGGAGGCAGGAACCTCCAGGCGAGACATCGATCGGAGTTCTGCTGGATCCCAGGTCCCAGCTGGGTCCCAGCCTGATGCTGAGCCTCTGATACAGGGTTAGCTAGAACTGATAGAGACGTTAAGGTGCTGTTAAGGACATTCAGAGGGAGATGTCAGTGACACTCCAGCAGGTCCATAGCTGATTGGAGGAGTCCCAGAGACTATGAGCACAGGAGATGGTGCTGGCAATGAATGGCACCGAGGCCAACACTGCTAGGGTGGTGACCGCAGTGGAGAGCCTGCTGCACAATGTCGGCAACATGAGTGAAGGTGTCCAAGACGTCGCGCAGTGGGTGACGGGCATGGCTGAGGTTCTTGGCAGAATGTTCGACTCGCTGGGGGATGTGACCCAGTACCAGGCTTGACCTTGATGAGGTTCTGCGGGACATGTCCTGCTCTCATTTAGGAATGGCCGAGGTGCTTCGGAGCTTGTCCCGGTCGCAGGTGGGCATTGCCGAGGCACTGCAGAGCAGGGCCCAATTTCTGAGGGGCATCGCCAAGGGCGACAACACCTTGATGCAGACATTGGGGGCACACGGGGCCGGCAGAGCCAGATGATGCAGGGGCCACTGGGGCTCGAACGAGCTGCAGCTCCATCCTGAGGTGAATTACGGGGTCCTATGGGCACCGAGCGGGAGGAGGGACGCTGGGCGCCAACCTGGGCCTGTCCCATGGAGTGGGGATGGTGTCTACTAGCTCACCTGGGTTCTGATGAGGGCACATCTCAAGGTCAGCACACAGGCCAGGGCAGCACAGCTGTGCATGTGCCGTCGACGAGGAAGCCGGGATCCGGCCAGGGGCATCGAAGGCCACAGGACGAGGTTAGCAGCTCTGAACCTTTGGCCCATCTGTCCAGGCATTTCTCCCTTCCCGGGCATGCCGTGTGCAGGTGATGGGTGTGAGTGAGCACTCAGCAGACAGGCAGGGGTCAGACTGTGGCACAGATTGAGGAGCACCTGCGCTCTGCTCTCTGGGGGTTACCATCACCCCCCTATCCTCGATAGTGACCCATTGATGGTACCGATCCAACACCCTGGACTGATGTTACACAAACCCTGGGAGGGTGGGAAATAGGGGTGGGGGGTTGGTAAAGTATTGATGATGGATCCGACACGTCCTGTGTGAAGCGGGCAAGTATGAGGTCCTCCCTGGCCCTCCGGGCTTGCCGGACCCTCACCGCCGCCGCCTGTCCTGCAGCCTCTGGTTGGCCCTCCGGTTCCTCCTTGGGATCGTCCTCCAGCCACTGCTGGTCCGATGCCTCCTCATCATCCTCGTCCTCCTCCTCCTCCTTGGTGGGCACATGGTCCTCATCCCCAACCTCCAGCTCCCCATTCCGCTGCTGTGCCAGGATACAGCAGACCACTACAGAGGGCGTTCCTCTGTGGAGGAGGAGGACGCCCGCTCCCAGTGGCCGTCAAGGTCACCGCAGCCCTGAACATTTATACCTCAGGATGATTCCAGGGCTCGAGCGGAGACCTTGTGGCACCTCGCAGGCCACAGCCCACAGGTGCATCAGATAGGTCACGGATGCCCTGTTTACCTGGGCAGAAAACAATATCAACTTTGACATGGATCAAGCCCAACAGAATGCCCGGGTAGCAGGATTCTCCACCACCGCTGGGAATACCCAGGTCCAGGGGCTGATAGTCTGCACGCACGTCGCCCCGCGCTCACTGGGCCATCTGGTAGTGCCCTACATTAGCAGGAAGGGGTTCCACTCCCTGAACATACAGCTCGAGTGTGACCACCACATGCAGATCATGCACGTGTGTGCACACTTCCCGGGGAGCGTCCATGAAGTTACATCCTGGGGCAGTCGGTCAACCCCAGCCTCTTCGAGGACTACCCCAGGATGGGCGATGGGCATTAGTCTCTTGCGGAATAAGGGCCACCCGCTGAGCACCTGGCTAATGATGCTCGTATGGAGACCGGAGACCGAGGCGGAGAGCCGTTACAACAAGACCCATGTGGCCACCCGGGCTGCCATTGAGCGATGCAGCGGTCTGCTCAAAATGCGGTTCCAATATTTCGACCTCTCCGCTGCTGCCCGGTAGTACAGCCCCCCCCCCCCCCCCCCCCCCCTCTCCTGACCCCTCGCCTGGAGCACAAAGACCTTAATCTTGCCCATATTCAATTTATACCTTGAAAACCGGCCAAATTCCCCTAGAATCTCTCCCATTCCCCCTAACGGGTCAGAAATATACAGAAGTAGGTAATCTGCACATAACGAGACTCTGTGCTCCGCACCCCCTCCCCCCACCCCCGAACTAACCCCTGCCAGTCCCTTGACGCTCTCAGTGCCATCGCCAGTGGCTCTATAGCCAAGGCAAACAACAATGGGGTGAGTGGACATCCCTGCCTCGTCTCCCGGTGCAGCCTGAAATAATCCCAGCTCACTTGGTTCGTCCGCACGCTCGCCACCCGTGCCTGGTACAGCAACCGGACCCAGTCCACAAAACCCTGCCCAAACCCGAATCGCCCCAGGACCTCCCACAGATAATCCCACTCCACCTAGCCGAAGGCCTTCTCCGCATGCATAGCGACCACTACCTACACCTCCCTACCCTCGGAGGGCATTATGATAACATTCAAGAGCCTTCTAACGTTGGCCATTAACTGTCTCCCTTTTAAAAATCCCGTCTGGTCCTCCCCTATCACCCCTGGGACACAATTCTCTGCTCTCGAGGCCAAAATGTTTGCTGGCAATTTGACGTCTACATTCAAAAGGGAGATTGGCCTGTATGACTGTGGTAGTCTCTGTAGAGATATTACGGTACCTGGTAATGCTGGAACACCATTGGTAGATATTGTATGTTTCCTATTGGTCAAGCTGTATGGTAGCTCCGCCCTGCAAGGTGGGGTATAAGAGCTTGTGCCGCCCCAGCAACCTTCTTTCTGTACCTGAGCTGCTGGGGGAAACATCTAGCTTATTAAAGTCTTCAGTTGGACTACAACCTCGCTTCAGTAGTCATTGATCGTGTATCAATTTAATAAGCTAGATTTAAAAGGATGGTGCTCCGAATCAAGCCGGAGTGTCTGCAACTCAGCCCCTACGCGGCAAATTCAGCGGCAACCTTCAAGCACTGGCTGGCGTGTTTTAACGGATATCTTGTAACGGCCGAAAACACACCCATGGGAGAACAGAAATTGCAAGTGCTGCACTCAAGGGTGAGCCCAGAAATTTACACCTTCATTGAGGATGCCGCCGACTTTGATGCAGCAATGGAGCTGCTAAAAGGACATTATATTTGCCCGGTAAACCAGGTCTACGCCCGACATCTGCTAACGATGAGCCAACAAATCCCTGGGTAATCGCTGGAAAGATTCTACCGTGCGTTCCTGGTGTTGGGGAGAAACTGCAGCTGCCCGCACATTTCGGCGAGCGACCACACAGAACTTTTGTTCCAGGACGCTTTTGTTGCAGGTATGCTATCCTCCCAAATCCGCCAGTGATTGCTGGAGAAAGACACCCTAGGCCTCAAGGAGGCACAGGCCCTTGCCGGCTCCCTGGATGTGGCCTCCGAAACGCCCGCGCTTACGTCCCCGACCGCGCGGCAGCCCCCTGGGCAACGTGGAACCCCCCCCGCGGCCGACCCCGAGACATTGCCCATCCCCCTACAGCTTGTGCTGCAAGACGCCTGGCAACCCCGGGGGTCCCCGCTGCTATTTTTGCGGGCAGGCCAACACCCCTGGCAGCGCTGTCCAACCTGCGCATCAACCTGCAAGGGATGTGGTAAAAAGGACCACTTTGTGGCGGTATGCCAGGCCCAGGCGGTCGCTGCGGTCTCCGGTGGCGAATGCAGACCGCCACCACAATCCTCTCCACGGTTCCCATGCGGCCAGCGGGCGCCGCCGCCATCTTTCTCCTCCAGGGCTACGTGCGGCCTCCGGGCGCCGCCATCGTGTCCCGCGGACGCCACAGGTGATGGATGGGCGTCGCCATTTTGTGCACCCACAGCCATGTGCGACCAATGGGTGCCGCCATCTTGCATGGACTCCCAGGACCCCAGCTCGGCTGACTGCACACCGCCCGAAGAGAACACTCAACTGCTGCGATTAGCCTCGGTGACCCTGGACCAGTCCCAGCCTCGAACACTCTCAACTGCTACAACAACAGTACTAATCAACGGGCATGAGACGTACTGCTTAATCGACTCTGGGAGCACGGAGAACTTTATACACCCCGACACGGTAAGACGCTGTTCTCTCCCCGTCCACCCCGTTAATCAAAAAATCTCCCTGGCCTCCGGTTCCCACTCAG
Organism: Scyliorhinus torazame; assembly: GCF_047496885.1. NCBI lineage: Eukaryota > Metazoa > Chordata > Chondrichthyes > Carcharhiniformes > Scyliorhinidae > Scyliorhinus > Scyliorhinus torazame. The sequence continues at coordinate 70,470,219 of NC_092728.1, forward strand.
TCGAGATAAAAGGGTTTTGTGCAGCAAACCTCACGGTCCAGGGAAGGGAGTTTAAAAATTACCAGCTCTACGTCCTTCGCCACTTCTGCACGGCCACACTCCTAGGTTTAGACTTCCAGTCTAATCTCCAAAGTCTAACTTTCAAATTCGGCGGCCCTATACCCCCCTCACTGTCTCCGGCCTCGCAACCCTCAAGGTTATCCGCCTTCCCTATTTGCGAACCTCAGCCCGGATTGCAAACCCGCCGCCACCAGGAGCAGACGTTACAGTGCCCAGGATCAGATCTTTATTAGGTCAGAGGCCCAAAGGCTACTGAGGGAAGGAGTCATTGAAGCTAGCAACAGTCCCTGGAGAGCTCAAGTACTGGTGGTAAAGACCGGGAAGAAGCATAGTATGGTCATCGACTACAGTCAGACCATCAACAGGTTTACGCAGCTGGACGCGTACCCTCTCCCCCGCATATCCGACCTGGTAAACAGGATCGCGCATTACAAGGTCTTCTCCACGGTGGATCTTAAGTCCGCCTACCACCAGCTCCCCATCCGCACTAGTGACCGCAAGTACACTGCCTTCGAGGCAGATGGGCAGATCTACCACTTCTTAAGCGTTCCCTTCGGTGTCACTGACGGGGTCTCGGTCTTCCAGCGCGAGATGGACCGAATGGTTAACCGGTACGGTTGACGGGCAACATTCCCGTATCTCGATAATGTCACCGTCTGTGGCCACGACCAGCAGGACCACGGCACCAACCTCCGAAAATTCCTCCAGACCACAAAGACCGCCTTACGTATAACAAGGATAAATGCGTGTTTAGCACCGACCGCCTAGCCAGCCTCGGCTACGTAGTGCAAAATGGAGTTATAGGCCCCGACCCTGAACGCATGCGCCCCCTTATGGAGTTCCCCCTCCCTCACCGCTCCAAGGCCCTGAAGCGCTGCCTAGGGTTTTTCTCTTACTATGCCCAGTGGGTCCCCAACTATGCGGACAAGGCCCGTTCCCTGATCCAATCCACGGTATTTTCCCTGTCGATAGAGGCCCGCCAGGCCTTCAGCTGCATCAAAGCAGACATTGCAAAGGCCACGATGCATGCCGTCGACGAGTACCTCCCCTTCCAGGTCGAGAGCGACGCGTCTGACGTAGCTCTGGCGGCCACCCTCAACCAAGTGGGCAGACCTGTGACCTTCTTCTCCCGTACCCTCCATGCTTCCGAAATCCGCCACTCCTCAGTCGAAAAGGAGGCCCAGGCCATAGTAGAAGCTGTGCAACATTGGAGGCATTACCTGGCCGGCAGGAGATTCACTCTCCTCACTGACCAACGGTCGGTCGCCTTCATGTTCGATAATGCACAGCGGGGCAAAACAAAAAACGATAAGATCTTGGGGTGGCGGATCGAACTCTCCACCTATAACTACGAGACCTTGTATCGTTCCGAGAAGCTAAACGAGCCTCCTGATGCCCTGTCCCGCGGCACATGTGCCACCGCACAAGTGGACCGCCTCCGAGCCCTCCACGAGGACCTCTGCCACCCAGGGGTCACTCACTTCTTCCACTTTATCAAGACCCACAACCTGCCCTACTCCATCGAGGAGGTCAGGACAGCCACCAGGAATTGCCAAGTCTGCGCGGTGTAAACCGCACTTCTACCGGCCAGAGAAAGCACACCTGATAAAGGCTTCCCGTCCCTTTGAACGCCTCAGTATTGACTTCAAAGGCCCCCTCCCCTCCACCGACCGCAACACATACTTCCTGAACGTGATTGACGAGTACTCCCGGTTCCCATTCGCCATCCCCTGCCCCGACATGACCGCAACCACCGTCATCAAGGCCCTCCATAGCATCTTTACGCTGTTCGGGTTCCCCGCTTACATACACAGTGATAGGGGGTCCTCCTTTATGAGCGGCGAGCTGCGTTAATTCCTGCTCAACAAGTGCATTGCTTCGAGCAGGACGACCAGTTACAACCCCCGGGGTAACGGACAGGTAGAGAGGGAGAACGGAACGGTCTGGAAGACCGTTCTACTGGCCCAACGGGCCAGGAATCTCCCAGTTTCCTGCTGGCAGGAAGTCCTCCCGGATGCCCTCCACTCCATCCGGTCACTGCTTTGTACGACGACCAACCAAACACCGCACGGACGTCTCCTTGTCTTCCGCAGGAAGTCCTCCTCTGGGACCTCGCTCCCGACCTGGATGGCAGCTCCCGGACCCATCCTGCTCCGAAAACACGTGCGGGTGCACAAGTCGGACCCGTTGGTCGAGAGGATCCATCTTCTCCACGCTAACCTCCAGTACGCCTACGTGGCGCACCCCAACAGCCGGCAAGATACGGTCTCCCTACGAGACCTGGCGCCCGCCGGTCCCCATGCACACCCCAGCCACCAGTCCCACCCCCCCTCCCACCCGTGCACCTTACAGCCGCCCCCTTCCCAGGTCAACCGGCTTCCCCACCAGCGGCGTCTAGGGGTGTTGAAGTTGCCACAGAGATCGAGGCCACGCTCCTGGAGTCACAGATGCCCGAGCCTCCACCGGCGTCACCACCAGAGCTTCGACGATCACAGAGGACGACCAGGGCCCCCGATCGACTGATTGCTTCATTTTAAAGTGTATATAGTTAACTGTGAAATTGTAAATAGTTACGACAATGATACAAAACGCTGTACGGAGGTATTACGATAGCTCCATAACTATAACTTCTGCCAGATTACCATGTTGTAATATCAAGCCACCACCCCAGCCGGACACTTTTATAACAGGGGGTGAATGTGGTAGTCTGTGTAGAGGTATTACGGTACCTGGTAATGCTGGAACACCATTGGTAGATATTGTATGTTTCCTATTGGTCAAGCTGTATGGTAGCTCCGCCCTGCAAGGAGGGGTATAAGAACCCGTGCCACCCCAGCAGCCTTCTTTCTGTACCTGAGCTGCTGGGGGAAACATCTAGCTTATTAAAGCCTTCAGTTGGACTACAACCTCGCTTCAGTAGTCATTGATCATGTATCAATGACCCGCATTGTTCCGGGTCCTTCTCCCGCTTCAAAATCAGAAGGATCCCTTTCTTCGAACTTGATTTGACCTCATCAGGAGATTAACACTTAACATGTATTTAGGTTTTTGAGGTAATTTTACATGTATGTTGCCACAATGAATGAATTTTGCGGGATAGCTCCAGGAAATCATGAAATCAAACCAGTAATTTAGCCAGCTGCCCCTCTGCTAGTTCTCCGAACGAGATATTTATTGAGCTGTATTCTTCCTTTCTCCCTTGCGTTTTTAAAATGTTTTTTTTCTTTTTAAAATAAATTTAGAGTACCCAATTCATTTTTCCAATTAAGGGGCAATTTAGCATGGCCAATCCACCTACCCTGCAAAGATTTGGGTTGTGGGGGCGAAACTCACGCAAACATGGGGAGAATGTGCAAACTCCACACAGACAGTGACCCAGAGCCGGGATCGAACATGAGACCACAGCGCCGTGAGACTGCTGTGCTACCACTGCGCCAGTGTGCTGCCCAGTTTTTCAAATGTTTATCCACTCCCCTTTAAAAGCTACCATTGATTCTGCATTCATCACTTCTTTTGGTGGGGAATTCCATGTTCTACCAGCCCTTTGTGTAAAAGCAATGCTGCAGACTCCTCCCTTTATTCTTTGTGATGGGCTTAAATGTTTGTTCTTGTTACCAAATCTCCAATCAATGGAAATTTAGTGGTGACTTGTATACCCTTGTTACATAGATATTTTTAAAAAAACATCCATGGGCAAACTATTAGTGAACAGAGGGTTGGGATTTGATATTTACCAACCTGCAGTGATTGCGGATTTTTAATACGCATTTCCTACAACAAATATGGATCATAGTTGCCTGTGGTAGGAAGCAGAGACTGTACTACTGCCAAAGGGGTTCATAAATTACCCATTCCTAAGGTTCTGCTAGTTCTGCTATTTGCTCACTAATGGGAGATGTTTGAAAGGAGCCAGGATTTACTTATTGATATAAAAGCAAATTACTGCGGATGCAGTTTGGAGAAAGAGTCATCCAGACTCAAAAGGTTAGCTCCATTCTCTCTCCACAGATGCTGTCAGACCTCTGAGATTGTCCAGCGTTTTCTGTTTTGTTTATTTATTGGGAAACTGTTCTACCTTGTTTTTCCTGTGGGACATCTTAATACCCTGTCATCTCAGTTGAGATTAGGAACTCACTATACCGGGAAATATAAATATTTCTGATTCAGGTGGTATATTGCTTTGGATCTTGCAATAACCCTTACAAGACCCACGGGATAAATCAATTGATCTCAACATGAGGCGAGTGAAATGCAAGCTCCCTCGCTGAGTGGTGGAGGCCCAGCCACTGGGCCCGTGAATCTAGTGCTTAAAAGCCGGCCTGGATAGAGACCGGCATGATCGGCCGTCCCGGCTGGGACTTGTGTGCTGAATGCCGTGTTGCGGCCTGTACTTTTGCTTACCACATTAACCTTCCTTTGTGTAACCTTCTCGGGACTCCTGAGGATTTTATACTGCCGACGAGGAAAAACCACAGCTGCTATTCTGGACGTCCTAACAGTGTTTGAATTCCTCAGCAGAAGAGCAAGGTCAGAGCATGTTTAAAAATGCAATTTTTGGGGGAGACTTGAGGCTTTCCCTGCAGGCGCAGAAGATTGGGCTCTGTATGTTAAACAGATGCAGTATTTCTTTCAGGAGGTTGTAATCATAGGAGATGACCCAACAGGAGGAGCCCCAACATTTAATGAGATCAACACGACCGGGTGAACGGCGGGGGAGTTGGTCATGAAATTCCTGACACACCTATGCATGCTGGCTGAGCATTGCGCCTCTGGGTCATTCTTTCCAGACATTTTGCGAGATCGTTTTGTGCGTGGCATAAAATTAAATTTTTTTTTTTTTTTTTCCCCAATTAAGGGGAAATTTAGCATGGCAAATCCACCTACCCTGCACATCTTTGGGTTGTGGGAGAATGTGTAAACTCTACATGGACAGTGACCATGGGCCTAGATCGAACCCGGGTCCTTGGCGCCATGTGGCAGCAATGCTAACTGCTGCGACACCGTGCCAAACTTGTGTGTGGCATAAACAACATGGCAACCCAATGTAAGTTGTTGGCAGAACCTTCTTTGGACTTAAAAAAGGCTACAGAATTATCCCTCGAGTGACAAAGCAGAAAAGGGAGTCCAGGAACTCCAGGACTCCATGGATATGGGTGTAAATAGCATTGACCGGTCCCCCATTTCAGCGAGTAATGTCCCCCAAGAAGACCCCAGTTGCCACACGAGCAACATTGTGGTCACACCCATTGGCCAAGGGCCACTGCAGCCTGACGAGACACCTCTCTTGATCTCCAGGAGGAAGACTCTTAAAGGTGCTGCACTTGTGGTTGCAGGAACTGTCGGGACCGGGAACGCCAGAACACTGATCGGCAAGAGATGGAAGATTCTGGTTCAGAGATGGAGACGGAATAACCCATAATCTCAAATGACAGTTTGGTCCGGGAGAGACCGCTGACAGGAAGCAATGCTCCCCAATGCACTACACACCCCTGACCCAGCCCCACCGCCTTTGGAAACACAGCCATGGGCCAAGCGGTGAAGACAGCCTCCTTCTTCGCCAACGGCAGAGGGACCTACGAAATTTGGGGCGGGGGGGGGCAGGATTTGGGATGAGACCCATGGGGATGATTCAATTGATCTCCCTGTGGGGCTCCTAGAATCTGAGCTCACGCACTAAGTGCGGAAGCCTAGTAGCTGGGAGTCCTGAATCTAGTGCTTGAAAACCGGTCCGGATTGGGAGTGGCATGGTCGGTTGTCCCGGCTGTGCTGTATGCTGTGTTGCTGCCTTGACTTTTGTTTACCAAATAAACCTTGCTTTCTGTAACCTTCTCGGGACTCCTGAAGATTTTATAGATCTATTATTCTAGCTGTCCTGTTAAATCTGATGATATATATGTTAAATTTGATAATTTCCCAATTTTTTTGGAAAGCTAAAGCCTTTTGTAGCCTGTTCAGCTTTTCTGAAATCCCTGTGGATAGTGTGAATGAAGCAAATGGTAAATTCTGGGGAATTCATCCTGGGTGGGATTATCGTGCACATGTTAGCATACACTCAAATGTGAGCGCCGTGCTGAACATAGCAGCTTGGGGGAAACTTGATAAGAAGCCCCTGATTTCCTGGGCAACCCAAGTCATTCCCGTCGCTTTTCCAATAATAGTCCTGAGTACAATGTTTGGAAGACACCCAACGTCATGAGGTTTGAGGGCACCGAGTATATATTGTTTCCCAGGGTGAATCACGGACCAACAATTGTCCACAAAGATCAGATAAAACATATTGGGCTCCATTTCTGAAATTGGTGCAATGTTAGCGCACCTCTACCTTGTTAGGTTCCTTGAGATATTTTATGATGTTAAAGGTGCTATATAAATGCCAGTTGTTGTTATTCTTTGGCTGGGGCCAGAGATTGCGTTAGGTTGTAGCACAGAGAGGGTTTCGCTTTATATGGGTAGATTAAATGCCCATAAGTGTGAAATGTTTCCCCTTCAGTCAGTACTAAACCGTGTAAAAGAAAATGCCATGCCATTGAACCATAAAATTCCTGCAATGCCGAAGGAGGCCATTGCTTTGACTCTGCACCCACCCTCTGAAAGAGCAGCTTAGCTAGGCCCCCTCCCCACCCCCCATCCCCATAACCCCACCTAACCTGCACATCCCTGGACACCAATTTATCATGGTAAATCCACCTAACCTGCACATCTTTGGACTGTGGGAGGAAACCCAAGCACCCTGTGGAAACCCATGCTGACACAGGGAGAGAGTGCAAACTCAACACAGTCACCCGAGGCTGGAACTGAACCCGCGTCCCTAGCGCTGTGATGCAGCGTGATAGCCACTGTGCCACCGTGCTGTGAGGAAAAATTATGCATATTCTTAAATCTCTAGCCCGGCTACAGTGTATAAATATGCTGGACTCCCCTCCCCCAACTGCAAACGTCTGGATAGTCAGAGGGACAGAAATAGCAAGTTCATATCTTGCCCTTGTCACCAATCTTTCAATGGTCTGGAAGCTGGGCAGCCCCACGTGAGCTTCTCCACAATCAGAAAAGGGCACTAAAAATATCAAATTTCGGAAATAGATACTTGGAAGATTTGAAACAGGTCCAACTCCATGGGCCCAGCGCCAACATTTAGAAATAAGGGCTTTCAAGTTTAATATGGGTTTAATCAAGAACTTCTCCATATAGTTGGAGTACATTTATAGTCTAAAACTGGTGGGACAATATCCACTGTTAGAAAGTAAAGCATCAATAGATGTGTCCGGGAGAAGATATTTCCTCGAAGGGGCATTGCCACCCTTAAAAACTATTCTGACATCCCCTTACTCACCTGAGTGAGGCATGACCCACCATACAGAAGTGGAAATGGCTCCGGTGGATAACGGTTACTCTGTAAATCTAACAAAGTAGATGCCTTGTTGCCTTTGTGCTCTGAGTCATCAAAGGAGAAACAACTGAAACAGCTCTCACACTGTAAGGCTGGTCGTGCCCTTCAAAAATAATACATTCAGCACTTCAATCTGATGGCCAGTCAGCTTTTCACGAGGGAAAAAATATATTTCTACCCCAACCCGCAGCTGTGATTAGGTCATCAGTATCAAAGGCCTGGCTTTCCCGTGCCGGGCCTAACTATGGGGCTGGAGTGGGAAGATGGAGGAATTCCCGCCGGAGAGCAGGGCGGGTGAGCATGTTGAATCGTGCGTTCCTCAGCGAATTAATTATGCAGCCGGAAGGATTATGGCACATGCCACAGCAGGGCTTACAGGAAATTATGTGCCCCACCATTATCCCTGAGTGCCACATTTAAAAGGCACCCTAACAGCAAGTAATTCCATAAGACATAGGAGCAGAATTAGGCCATTCGGCGCATTGAGTCTGCTCTGCCATTCGGTCTTGGCTGATATATTTCTCATCCTCCTTCTCCTGCCTTCTCCCTGAAATCCAATCCCCTTATTAATCAAGAACCCATCCATCTCTGTCTTACAGACACTCAGTGGCTTGGCCGCCTCAACCTTCTGCGGCAATGAGTTCCACAGATTCACCATCCTCTGGCTGAAGAAATTCCTCCTCATCTCAGTTTTAAAGAATCGTCCCTTCAGTCTGAGGCTGTGTCCTCAGGTTCGAGGCTCTCCTACCAGTGAAAACATCCTCTTCATGTCCGTTCTATCTGGGCCATTCAGTAGTCTGTAAGTTTCAATGAGATCCCCCCTCATACTTCTAAATTCCATCGAGTACAGACCCAGAGTCCTCGACCACTCCTCATATGACAAGCCCTTCCCGGGATCATTCTTGTGAACCTCATGTGGACCCTTTCCAATGCCATCTTTCCAATGCACATCCTTCCTTAGATACGGGGCCCAAAAATGCTCACATTCAAAATGGGGTCTGACCAGAGCCTTATACAGCCTCAGCGGTATATCCCTGTTCTTGTATTCTAGCTCTCTAACGTTGCATTTGCCTTCCTAACTGCCGACTGAACCTGCACGTTAACCTTAAATCCTGAACTAGGACTCCTAATCTTTGTCCTTCAAATTTCTGAAGCCTTTCCCTGTTTAGAAAATAGTCTATGCCTCTATTCCTCCTGCCATGTGCGTAATCTCACACTTCTCCACATTGTATTCCATCTGTCACTTCTTTCCCCACCCTCTGAGTCTATTCAAGTCCTTCTGTAGCCTCCCTGCTTCCTCAACACTACTTGTCCCTCTACATACCTTTGTATCATCTGCAAACTTAGCATCAATGCCCTCAGTACCTTCTTCCAGAACATTAATGTATATCGTGAATTGTTGTAGTCCCAACACTTACCTCTACGGAACACCACTAGTCACTTGCTACCATCCTGAAAAATACCCCTTTATCCCCATTCTCTGCCTGCCAGCCAATCCTCTATCAATTCCAGTACCTTATCCTATTTAGCAGCCTCCTGTACGGTACCTTGTCAAAGGCATTCTGGAAATCCAAATAGCTCATGTCCACTGGCTCTCAGTTATCTAATTTCCTCTTGGTCTCCTCAAACATTTAAAAAGATATGTCAGGCATGACCTGTCCTTGATAAAGCCGTGCTGACTCAGCCTATTTTATCCTGCAAACTCACCTTTAATAATGGACTCTAAACTCTTACCGACAACCAAAGTCAGGCTAACTGGCCTGTAGTTTCTCGGCTTCTGCCTCCCTCCCTTCTTAAGCAGGGGAACCATCGAGCTAGGAGTTTAGGACATCGACATGGCTTCTAGAAAGCAGCGAGCACTGTCCCCACAGTTCCGTGGTACCTCCCAGAAGACTCTCCTCCAGCCTGTGGTGGACATGAGGCAACGTCCTTATTCCCAGGGATGGGAGCAGTAGACCCACCCGATTCACCAGTGGCCTTGGAGGAGGTTGCCAGGGTGGTCAGTGCTGGAAGGGTGTGGAGGAAGCCTGTCCTACAGTGCAGAAAGGACATGAATGATTGAACCTGTGCCACCAGGGCAAGTGAACCTACCACTTTCTAAAACCACAAAGCTGGCATGGAACATGGGCATCAATGGCAAGGCCAGAATCTCTGTTACCCACCCCTAAAAGATCTTGATTAGGTGCTGAGGTGCTGCCTCGTTGCCCCACTGCAGTACAGGTGGCCTGCTGGTAGAGCGGCAATGGCGGGTTGCCGACCCAGCCACACTGAAGGCACAGGCATTCTGGGAGAGGGAGGGTGTTGGAGGGGTGGGAGGGGGTTGGAGTAGCGGGCAACTTGCAGATGCTGCTGATCTCTGCTACCCTTGTCCTTCCACCTGTTAGAGCTTGCGGGCCTAGAGGGGGCTGCTGAAGTAACTTTGGGCACCAGCAACAGTACATTGTTCACTCACAGCTGTCACCGGGTGGCACAGTAGTACAGTGATTAGCAGTGTTGCTTCACAGCGCCAGGGTCCCAGGTTCGATTCCCGGCTTGGGTTAACTGTGCGGAGTCTGCACGTTTTCCTCGTGTCTGTGTGGGTTTCCTCCGGGTGCTCCGGTTTCCTCCATAAGTCCCGAAAGGCGTGCTTGTTAGGTGAATTGGACATTCTGAGTTCTCCCTCGGAGTACCCGAACAGGCGCCGGAATGTGGCAACTAGGGGCTTTTCACCATAACTTCTTTGCAGTGTTAATGTAAGCCTACTTGTGACAATAAAGATTATTATTATTATTATATGGTGGAGGGACAGAATGTTGATGGTGTTTGATGGGGTTTGATTCAAGCCTCCTGCTTCATCCTGAATGGTATCCAGCTTCCTGAGTGCTTTTGGAGCTGTGCCTATTCAGGAAAGTGGACAGTCTTCCTTCAAACTCCTCACGTCTTGTGCATGGTGGACAGGCTTTGCGGAGTGAGGAGGTCACATATTAGCTACAGAATTAACAGCATGTGACCTGCTCCTGCATCAGAGTGCTCACAATCCATTTATCCATCTTTATACGGATAAAGTCGCCGTAGTCCCAGATGACTTTTCCGCTTTGAGGTGGAAAGCTGACTGGTGGTGATCGAACCTGAGGGTCACCACAGCTCAGGTGAGGGAGCAGGTTGAGAAGGTTGAGAAGGCAGGGCATTCATGAATAACCTCGGACTTTGCACGCACACACAATTTATTTGAATTCTGAGGGGTGAAGAGAGCGTGTGTAGAATGAGAACATCAATAACAGTGTGCACCCATTACTATCTTTTTAATGTATCCAATAATTAATCAAAGAAGATGACACAGCCAAAGAAAGAAGCATGAGGGCAAATGACTAAGAGCAGTAGGGATTAAGGAGCTCCTTAAGGAGGAAAAAGAAATAGAGAAGCAGCGCAGTTCAGGGAGGGAATGAAAGATCTTAGGGGCCTAGGCAGCTAAAGCCATGGCCCCCATTGTAGGTGCTCTAGCTTGTCCACTATCCAGTGTTTAGTACATAATCTGACAGATCAGAGGACCAAGGTGGTAAGGATCTGTCAGGTTGATGGGGTAATACCCAGAATGGATGGGATGTCTTGTGAGGAAAGGTTGAACAGGCTAGACTTGAGTTTAGAAAAGTGTGAGACAATTTAATTGAGTTTAGGAAAGTAAGAGACAACTTAGTTGAAGTACATAAGATCCCAAGCGGACTTGACAGGGTGGATGCGAAAAGGATGTTTCCTTGTGTGGGAGAATCTAGAAGTCAGGGTCACTGTTTCAAAATAAAGGATCGCCCATTTGGGCAGAGATGAGGGAAAGACATTTCTCTCAGACTTTGGAATTCCCTTCAACAAAAGGTGGTTGAAGCAGAGTCTTTGAATACTTATCAAGATTGTTTCTTGATAGGCAAAGGGGTGAAAGGTTATCCTGGGTAGTCAGGAATGTAGAGTTGAGGTTACAATTCAATCAGGGTTCGGCTGACTTTAACCGGGTGAAACAGAGAGTGTCCAAGGTAAACTGGGAAGATCTGTTAATGGACCAAATGACTGAAGATCAGTGGAGAATATTTAAAGAAACAGTTAACGAGATACAGAGCAAATACTCCTGAGAGGAAAAGGCTCCACTTCCTCAAAAAACCGCCATGGAAAACGATGGAGGTTAGGGACAGCATAAAACTTTAGACCAATTAGCCTAACATCTGTGGTGGGGCTTAAAAAATGCAAGACACAGCACAGATCTGGATACATGGGATAGGTACAAGGACCAGCAAAGGGTCACAAAGCAGCATATAAGAACTACTGAAAGGAATTATGAAAAGAAACTTGCAAGGGACATCAAAATCAGCAAGAAGAAATGTTGTAGTTATATAAAGGGAAAGCGGATAGTAAAGAGCAATGTAGGCTGAGGGTGTAGGGGCCTCGGCAGCTAAAGCCATGGCCCCCATTGTAGGTGCACTGGCTACAATCACCCCACTAAAAGCTGAAAATGGAGATATTGTCAGTGATAATGGGGTAATGGCAGACATGTTGAACAATTACTTTGCCTCAGTATTTACAGTTGAAAAGGAGGGTAACTTGCTGGAAGTCCCCAAAAAATTAATAGTCGGTAGAGGACAGGGACTGAATACAATTTACGTAAGTGCTGCATCAGTAACTAGGAAATTAATGGAACTAAAGAGTGACAAATCCTCAGAACCTTACGGTTTCCATCGACGCTGTTAAACGAAGTAGGGGAGCACATTGTAGATGCTTTAACTATAATCTTCCAAAGTTCTCTAGATACAAGAGTAATTCCTCTGGATTGGAAAATTACATATGTCATTTCACTTTTTAAGAAGGGTGAAAGGGGTAAACCAGTGAATTATAGACCAACTAGCCTAACATCTGTGGTGGGGAAGTTGCCGGAGTCTATAATCAGGGATGGGGGTAACATTTTTGGTTGATCAGGGAGAGCCAGCATGGATTCATGAAAGAAAGATCATGCCTGACTCATCTTATTGAATTTTTTGAAGAGGTGACTAAGGTAGAAGACAGGGAAATGTCTATTGATGTTATTTATATGCCTTCCAGAAGGCATTTGGTAAAGTCCCACGCAGGAGACTGTGAACTAAGGTGGAAGCCCATGGAGTTGAGGGCAAATTATTGACATGGTTAGGAAATTGATTGAGTGGCAGGCGACAGAGTGGGGATAATGGGTTATTACTCTTAATTGGCAGGATGTGACTAGTGGTGGACCACAGAGATCTGTGTTGGGGCCTCAATTATTCGCACTATTCATAACTCACATGGAAGATGGCATAGATAAAGATAAACTATTTCCACTGGTTGGAGATTCTAAAACTAGATGGCATAGTCTAAGAATTAGAGCTAGACCATTCAGGAGAGATGTTAGGAAGAACATCTTCACTCAAAGTGTGGTAGAGGTTTGGAATACTCTTCCACAAAGAGCATATGAAGCTAGATCAGTTGTTAATTTTAAATCTGAGATAGGTTTTTGTTGAGCAAAGATATTAAGGGATATGTGCTAAATATGGATAGGGAGTTAGGTCACAGATCAGTCATGATCTTATTGAATGACGGGACAGGCTCGAGGGGCTGAATGGCATACTCTTGTTCCTATCACCCAGGATCTTATTGAATGGTGGAGCAGGCTTGAGGGGCCGAGTGGCCTGTGGCCTGATTTATATGCTCCTATGTAAATTTATGGTACATCTGCTGCAAGTTGAAAATGCTTCCATCTTTTATGTAATTCTGGAATTAATTTGAAACAGATACATAATTTGTAGCAACAAATATGTCTGTCCGCACCACGATCACCAGGCCACAGTCTACCTTTGTACAATCCTTGCTTTACAAACCTGACCAAGTGTCTGGTGGCACCGCAACTACCTGGAGGTGAATTGAAGATCATTTTGATGCATTCGAAACTTCAGCCTCTTTGCTGAGCTCTTTTCAATAATGGTATTTATTTTGAACAATAATCCATAGCTGACAAATTGAGTAGCACCAGACATAACAACCCTTAGGTAAATGAAACAGAACACTGTGGAAAGTGACATATCAGCGAACTTTAATGGTAATTTAATTCATTCAGCCTGGACAGTGAGTTCTTGGGATCTATTAATGCTGGAGGCACAGGTCACATTACCTGCTGTTTAGCATATGGTTGCAGACTAGAGGACAGTATGTCATGCTCAATGCAACAAGCTGCTTTGTGGAGTTATTGATGGGTTAAACCATCGCTCATGAGTGCTATTGGGTATTGGGTTATGCAACGGAAGGAGAATTCTGGAATTAAACTCGAGGTGGGGAGATGGGTTGGTGTTACTGGCCGTTCGTGGCGAATATGACCACAGCCGTCCGTTTTGATGGTGTAGTATTTAGGTCAAGGGAGACATGCGGGGTAGATTCAGGAAGGACGACCTGAAACTAATTTACTGTCTGTCGGGGACACCAGAAGGAAACTCCTTCGATCCCACAATGCTGGCAAAGAGGAAAGATAAACAGACGGACAATTCATGATGCAACACTCTTGTGTACTTCGTGCACATTGTCACACAGCACTATTGGGAGAAACATGGCAATGTCTTCCCTAACGGTGGCCATCTGTATAAAATGGAGAAAATAAATTCAAAAAAGAGGCCAATAAAAGCTTTCAAAACACTTGCTTACAGCCGCTTAACATATGTTTGATGTAAAATGATTAATTATTCATCAGTTGAGTTGTGTGCGCAACACTACAGTTAGCCCGAGGACTCCGTTAAGAATTTTCTGCTATTTCCCATTTAAAATTGGGGCCATATGCACCTTTTACAATTAAACATATTAATCAGTTATTATTAATGTAGTATTCTGTGAACTGCACAATTGGCGTAAGGTCAAAATATGTATCCAAGAATTGCTAAGATCTGTGGTCACGTTAAACTCCTAGCCATTGTACTTGCAAAATGGCAGATCCTGCACAATTTACATATAACCTCAATCTTATACAGATCTAGAATTAGAATTGTTAAATTTAATTTAATTAAAATGTAAATGGGCGGCACTGTGGCGCAATGGGTAGCACTGCTGCCTCACGGCACTAAGGCCCCAAGTTCGATCCTGGCCCTGGGTCACTGTCCGTGTGGAGTTTGCACATTCTCCCCGTGTTTGCGTGGATTTCGCCCCCCACAACCCAAAGATGTGCAGGGTAGGTGGATTTGCCATGCTGAATTGCCCCTTAATTGGAAAAAATGAATTGGGTACTCTAAAAAAAATGTTTAAATGAAAATGTAAATTGGAATTATTATTTCTGACTGTCAATCAATTCTCAATCCAAACCAATATCTTACCCTACTCCCATTTCCCTGACTTTGTTTACTAACCTCCCATGTGGAGACATTATCAAAAAACAAAATACGCTACATCCACTGGTTCTCCTTTATCTATGTCACAAGTAACATTGCCAAAAAACTTCAACAGGTTTGTCAAACTAATGATTTGTCTTCTGAGGAGAGATTGAGGAAACCAAACCTTTATTCCCTCGAGTTACGAAGACTGAGATGTGATCTAATTGAAACTTACAAACTTTTTAAAGGGTGTGACAGGGTTGATGTAGATCTGGGGCGGGATGGAGGATTCTGGTGTGGCGCGCCCCTGCTGGTAGCGGGATTCTCCCAGCAGCCAGCCAATGGGGTTTGCCTTTGTGGGCACCCCCATGCCGTCGGGAAATCCGCGGGCGTGAGTGTGCTACCGGTGAAACGGACGATCCCGCCGATGGAGAATCCAGCCCAGGATGTTTCCCTGGCTGGTGAGCCTAGAATCAGGGTACACAATCTTGGGAAAAGAGACAGGCCATTTAAGACTGAGATGAGGAAGAATTTCTTCACTCAAGTGAGTGGGGAAACTTTGAAATTCTCTACCCCAGAGGGCTGTGGAGGCTCAATCATTGAGAATGTTCAAGACGGAAATTAACACATTTCTGGATACAAATCACATCTAGTATATGGAGATAGTGCAGGAAAGCGCCGGTCAGGTAGATAATCAGGCTCGATGGGTCAAATGACCGCATTCTGCTCCTATGTCCCGAGAATGGAAACATTGGTCACAGCTTCCATGCTTGTATCAAACGATGATATACACATGAAAGCTTTAACGTTCTTTAATTCATCGCTTCAGATTAATCTTTTTAACTTTCTTTACAATTATTTAATAACACTGCTGATGGTGTCTTTTATGTTCCATTAGAAAGTTCTGAGTTTGTTTGCTGTGGCATGGTGAGTGTTCCTGAAGGCTGGGATTCTGTGAAGGCCTTGCACCAAGCAGGATACCAATGGACAAACGAGTTGCTCTGCTTTTGAGAATATTCACAAATAAATCCTTTCTGTTCTAAATTGCACAGGGGGCAGCAACTCATTTTCATCTATTGTTACCGGCAGAATGTTTCTAGGCGGTCTGTTAACAAGTTTGACTTTCTGTAAAGCGCTTGGCAACATTGCACTGCCTGCTTAGTAAAGTAAATATTGAAAGCTGTTCGGTGGCTATGGTTCAGCCGCAAATCAATAAAACGGTTTTATTTGAATGAACAGTACCACATTACTTTTAATAATTAAAACAAATAATGCTGGAAATGTTCAGGTCTGGCAACATCTGTGGAGAAAGAACCAGAGTTAACGGGTGGGGTTTTCCAGTCCTGCTCGCCGCGGGAATGCTAGTGGGCCTGGCGGAAAATTTGAAGGACCTGCAGAGGCTTTGTTGACTTTGGGCAGGAAGTTCTGGTCCGCAGGACTGGAAAATCGCACTCGACGTTTCAGGCTTGTGACCTCCCATTAGTCCATTGCCGCTCCCGCTGCCTCGCATAGGCCCCGCACTGCCTCTCCAGCTGCCTTGTGTTCCGGGCCCTGAATCCTACCAACTTACTTGCCTTCCCACTCTTTGCTGCTCGGCCAATCTCAGGATTGCTTTGCTCAGATTCACTAATTAGCCTATTGTCAGCAAATCAGTCAGCAGTAAGGCAGGGAGGAACTAGCCTGTCATTAGACCTGAGACGCTTTGCAGCATTTTGGGCGGCACGGCAGTGCAGTGGTTGGCACTGTTGCTTCTCAGCACCAGGGTCCCAGGTTCGATTCCCAGCTTGAGTCACTGTCTGTGTGGAGTCTGCATGTTCTCCCCTTGTCTGTATGGGTTTCCTTAGTTGCACCCTATAAAAGGTCTGTATGGGTTTTCTCCGGGTGCTCCAGTTTCCTCCCACAAAGTCCCGAAAGACGTGTTTGTTAAGTGAATTGGACATTCTGAATTCTCCCTCAGTGTACCCTAGTGTGGCGGCTAGGGGATTTTCACAGTAACTTCATTGCAATGTTGATGTAAGCCTACTTGTGACACTAAGAAAGGTTAGTATTATTTTTCAAAAATCTGCCACTTGAATGTCCAGATTTGATGGGCCGCATTGACTTTACAAGTCTGTTTGAAAGCAAAGGTGCCGGATCGGTGCTCCGATGCGTTCCGGCAACACTAAACTTCAGCAGGTCAGGCAGGATCTATGGAGAAATAGTTAACTTTTCAGGTTGATGACCTTTCGACAGGGAAATTCTATTTGTGACAAGACAGAGAAGTAGCTTCTGCAGCTGGCAAATACGCAAGCTCAGAACACGGCTGAGACAACGGGGTCTGTAGAAGTCGGGGCTTACCCGAATAAGGACTGGGGATCTCGCCAGCGTTCAGGATTGAGGCCGCCAGTGACCCTGGACTCTGCAACAACACAGCAGTGGCGGGGGTGGGGGGGGGGGGGGGGGTCACCTACATGTGGATCTTCCAGCTTCAGCATCCTCGAGGGGGTCCATTTCCCAGCCTCAAGAATGTTCCTGGAGATCTCCCCTTTTTCCTCGGGAGGCCCCTCCTCTTTCTTCAGCAGTGTGTCACTGATGTCACCCACCTTTGAAATATGGCACCTGGATATGACTGTGGGTCATGCACCATCATATCCGTCCTGCCGTGGATGATGGTGCAAAACCCCTGGATGAATAATTAATTACTCCGGGGCGGAGGAATCCCGCCCCCGCCACTACCTCACGACTTAGTCCTGGATGGGAGAATTGCCCCCAAAGGCCAAAATTTTCCGACCGTTGTCACAGGTGGGATCTTCCAGTCCCGCTGACAGTGGACCCTCGCGGCAAGTTTCCCGGCAGAACAGGAAACCCTGTTAACAGCGGCGGGATCAAAAGGCAATGGCGGGCCACCTCCGCCGCAGTGAAACGCGCCGCTGGAATGCGTGGAAAAATCCCACCCACAATTCCTATGTTTCTGACTTTCCTTCAATTGTCACTTGCATCTCATTTATTTGGACTATCTCTGGTGACACTGCAAATAGGGCCGCTTCCTGTCCATACACAACTGCAGTGCCCATATTAATGATATAGCCAATTTCCTTAAAATACCTCACAGTACATCCTATGCTCCGTTTCTAATAATAACCTTTTTCAATCTCTATTATATTTACTATGTTTAACTACTAAAAACAGCCCTTAAACATTGTTTGGAACCTCAATGTAGACAGGCTGACATGCAACGGTTCCGGTTCTGACTGTGGGGAACCCTTGTCTGGGAGACAGTGATCAGGATCTCAGCCACCAGCACCGTGGGGCCACCGGCACTGAACACAGAGCCCCCGCTCCTTTACCGACGCAGAGGGAAAAGGCAACCAAACAGCCAAAACCTCTCCATCCCAAGCCCCTGGTCTCTGGCTTTTCTGGCATTAGGTCAGCGCTGATAACCTCCTCATGGAATCAACGGCCCAGCTCCAGTGCTAGTGTAACTTCCTGGTCCTGGTGGCTCCGGGAACCACAACCAGTGGCACTGAGTGGCCCAGTGGCAGCAGCCTGACCATTGGGAAGTGGCAGCAGGGCCCGGTTAATAGCATACACTGTAAGGAACCTGCAAAATCCCTGTCTGTTTTGTGTTTCTCTTTTTAATTCCGATCCTGAAACCTCGCATGTTTTTGTTTTAAACTGCAGATTTTGGTCAAACTGAAAACACCCCTGGTCTAATGTACTGGCCCAGGTCCTCCCTTGATGCTCTTTGGCACAGCCTGTGATGTCACTTTGATGGACTTGGCAAGCAGCCAATCGGGATTTCGGGAATAATTAGATCAGCAGACCATTGTTCCATTCTTACCATCATATGTTTATCTTTTATCCTTGTTATAGATAAACAGTTTTGTTAATATTTTACTTTAAAATCTGATACTTGTAACCATTTGGAGCAGTCAAGGGTCAAAGATCTCAGGAAAATGCACAAATTATTGTTTAATTCACTTGTGTTGGGACTCTGGGGTCTATAGGGCTGGAATTTACCAGGCACTTGCTCAGGGTGTCGTATCAACACCCAATCAGTGGGGGAAAATTGGATGGATGGACGTATTGGGAGGCTTGGCTGTATGTGTACATTTGGCTGTAAGTCATTGTCAGTGGATACAGGGGACAGGATTTTACAGTTCACCAGAGTTTCCACCTCTCCGTCCCGTCCCCCCCCCCCCCCCCACCCCTGGATGAAACATTTCAAACCCAACCCTGCTCTGGCAGGTTGCCCCCTCAGCTATTTGATGCACAGAAGAAGAGTTTAGTGGCTCAGGACAAGACTGTCCACCACACTCACCTGGGGAGGATGTCCTACCTCTGACCTCAGAGGGTCGCTGACCAGTCAAATGACCAACAGTTTTCTGGTCCCATCAATGCCACCAGGAACACAAGCTACTGCTGTGGCTGCATCCAGTCTCCAATGAAGATTTCACTAGGGCTGGATGGAGAGATAAATTGGGGGCGTTTGGAGTGGGCGGGCTAGGAGGGCCTGGTGAGGGGTAGGGCTGGGAGTGGGGTAGGGGGGAAGCGGGGTGAGGGGGATGGGCAATGGGTGTACATTGTGGGGGGGGGGGGGAATTTCAGGCCATGGGGAGAAAGGGATACCCAGCTGTGTCCTTGGTGGGTGGGCGGAGGTGGCCTCCAGTGAGGTATCAATGCTTCTTTCCTGCCAGTAACCGTGGGAATGGGACACGATGGGCTTTGGACCTGGCTCCCTCCTCCGGCCTTGACGTAAGCATTGCGGTGGGGAAGGAAGAGACCGTTAATTTGCTCAGGGCAGGTCAGGTGCTCGACCCCTCGCCTTCCGTGGGTACAATTGCAGTGATGTCAGGGCAAAGGCATCCACTGCATCACGTCTAAATTTACACCCTCCTCCCAGCTGCCAGCCGATCGCGGGGGGAGTGTAAAGTTCTGCCCAGTGTTTCTGGATCGTGTCCTGCTGAGAAACAGTCAATTTTATGTCTAGAATGAGACTGGGCATTTCAAAACATCATGGTGTCAGAATTGACATCCAGCTGTCATAACTTCCTCTTGTCTCAGCAAAGGTGTAAAATTGCTCATCGTGAATTATGTTTGACCCTTTAAATGTTCAGTTCACGTGCAATTCATGCAAAGTCATTGCTTGCTTAAAGAAAATTCAAATAAGAGCTCCCTTCAACCTCGTTCTTTACACAGTAGAATAGCATGAAGATTTTTTAAAAACATAATTAAATATTTTTTGAAATAAGACATGGAAATTTGTTTGATTCCTAAGCCTGGTTGTTTGCAGGTACACCTGGGGCGGGATCCTCCCCTACCCGGCGGGGCGGGGGGACCCGGCGCTGAGGAGTGACGTGAACCACTCCAGTGTCGGGCCGCAGCAAAGGTGCGGAATCCTCCGCACCTTCAGGGGCTAGGCCTGCCCCGGAGTGGTTTGAGCTGCGCCGGCCGGCGGGGAAGGGGCTTGGCGCCATGTCAACCGGTGCCGAAGAGCCTCCGCCGGCCGGCGTGAGTTGGCGCATGCACGGGAGCGGCAGCGTGCGCTGGCATCATCCCAGCGCATGTGCAGGGGGGGTTCATCTCCGCGACGGCCATCGCGGAGGACCACAGTGACCGACGCGGAACAATAGAGTGCTCCCACGTCTCAGGCCCGTACGTGGATTGGTGGGCCACGATTGCGGGCCAGGCCACCGTGGGGGCACCACCCGGGGCCAGATCCCCCCGCGCACCCCCCCCCCCCCCGAGGACCCTGGCGGCCGCCCGCGCCGCCAGGTCCCGCCGGCAAATACCTGGTGTAATATACGCCGGCGGGACTGGCCAAAAACGGGCGGCGACCCGGCCGATCGCGGGCCGGAGAATCGCCGGATGGGTCGCTATTAGCGGCCGCCGACCGGCGTGGCGTGATTCCTGCCCCCGCCAAATCCCCGGCAGTGGAGAATTCGGCAGCCTGTGGGTGCGGGATTCACGCCGCCCCCCAGCGATTCTCCGACCCGGCGGGGGGGTCGGAAAATCCCGCCCTTGGTTTTGTGGAAGCTCCTGACTTGCCCCATGACAGTGAACGGCACTACAAATGACAATGAATTGTTCCCAGTTTCTAGATTCTGAAACCACAGCTTCAAGTTCAGTTTGAACGGACATGCCTAGTTTCTGGATCAAGATAGCACAGTAAGTTCTTCTGAAAAACGTTCAATCTAGAAGTCATGCATTTAAAAATACATTACTCATCTCCCCCCTGGTTTGGAAGTAGTTTTCTCTTTAAGTGAATTCCGAGGATGGGAGGATATGTTGTATGAAGGCTTTTTGTACATGTTGCGGTGGAGCTTTATCATGTACATACTTACAAACAGACAAAATAGGAGCCGAAGTTGGCCATTCGTCCTCCCGGGCTTGCTCCGCCATTCAATAAGATTGGATTGGATTGGATTTGTTTATTGTCACATGCACTGAGGTACAGTGAAAAGTATTGTTCTGCGTACAGTCCAGACAGATCATTCCATCCGTGGAAAAAAATCATAGGGCACACATAAATACACAATGTATAGTATTAGTGTTAGAATTAAGTTTTAAGAGGTTTGTACGGTGATGAGAGATGTAGGAAGAGGATCTGTGTGAGAGAGCTCGCAGTGAGTCACCGCGCTCCAGCCCCATCTTGCATATATGACTGATCATGGCTAATCTGTTTATGCTTCAAGTTCTACATTCCCGTATAACCCCGATAACCATTTATTCCCTTGCCTGACAAGAATCTTATCTAGCTCCCCCTTAAAAGAAAATTCAATGACTCCGCCTTCACCGCCTTCTGAAGCAGACAATTCCAAAGTCACAAACCCCCTGAGAGAAAAAAACTTGTACCTTCACTGTCCTAAAAGGGCAGCCTTCCTAATTTTACAACGTTGCTCCGTCATTCATGTGTGAAATGTATGAGAGCAGAACACTCTAATTTTCATGGTGTCTTTCCTTTTCTCATGGGGAAATGTTGTAGGAGCTCCATGACATCCAAAGACAATTCAAAACCTAGCTGATGGGAAATCACACGTGTATGAGCCCATGTCTGAAGCACTTTCCTTTAGGAGGAAATCACTTAGAAATTTGACATTTTCCAATTAATTTTTTTTTTTTAATAAACATTTTATTGAGGTATTTTTGGTATTGTGACAACAACAAAATAAACAATGTACATGAAACTATAAACATAGTGCAAAAGCCACCTCCCTTCCTTACAGGACCCACCTTTATTAACCCCTTACTCTAAGCTAAACTAAGCCCCCCCCTTCTGCTGACAATTAATTTTCCACGAAGAAGTCGACGAACGGTTACCACCTCCGGGCGAACCCTAACAGTGACCCTCTCAAGGCGAACTTGATATTCTCCAAACCGAGAAAGCTAGCCATGTCCGATAGCCAGGTCTCTGACTTCGGGTGCTTTGAGTCCCTCCAAGCTAATAGTATCCGTCTCCGGGCTACCAGGGAAGCAAAGGCCAGAACGTCTGCCTCTTTCTCCTCCTGGATTCCTGGGTCTTCCGACACCCCGAAAATCGCCACCTCTGGACTCAGCGCCACCCTTCTTTTTAACACCGTGGACATGATATCTGCAAACCCCTGCCAAAATCCCCTAAGCTTCGGACATGTCCAGAACATGTGGACATGGTTCGCTGGTCCTCCCGTACATTTTGCGCACCTGTCTTCCACCCCAAAGAATCTGCTCATCCGGGCCACTGTCATGTGAGCCCGGTGAACGACCTTAAACTGTATCAGGCTGAGCCTGGTACATGTTGCGGACGCGTTGACTCTACTCAACGCGTCCGCCCATAGACCATCTTCTATCTCTCCTTCCAGCTCCTCCTCCCGCTTGCACTTCAGCTCCTCGGTCTGTGTCTCCTCTGACCCCATAAGTTCCTTGTAAATGTCAGAGACGCTCCCTTCTCCAACCCACCCTCTGGGAACTACCCTGTCCTGAACCCACCTTAGCGGTAGGAGCGGGAAGGTTGACACCTGTTTACGTAGGAATCCTGCACCTGCAGATACCTGAATTTGTTTCCCCTCGCCAACCCAAATTTCTCCTCCAGCGCCCTCATACTCGGAAAGCTCCCCTCTATACACAAGTCGCCCATCCTCTCAATCCCTGCTCCCGGCCAACTCCGGAACCCCCCATCCATATTTCCCGGGGCAAACCAGTGATTATTACAGATTGGGGACCAGACCGATGTTCCCTCTGCTCCCACATGTCTCCTCCATTGTCCCCAGACTCTCAGGGCCTCGACCACCACGGGGCTGGTGGAGTACCGCGCCGGCGGGAATGGCAGAGGCGCATTTACCAACTCCCCCAGTCGCCTCTCCTGTCCGCTCACCTGGACCGCAAACATATCACTTTTCCCCATATTTAGCTTATACCCCGAAAACCGGCCAAATTCCCCTAGAATCCTCATGATTTCTTCCATCCCCTCTAATGGGTCTGATACATACAGAAGCAGGTCGTCTGCACAGAGCGAGACTCTGTGCTCCCCCTCCCCCCCCCCCCTTCCAGCCCCTTGAGGCTCTCAGAGCAATTACCAATGGTTATATAGCGAGCGCGTAACAGTGGGGAGAGGGGGCATCCCTGTCT
This sequence comes from Scyliorhinus torazame, assembly GCF_047496885.1. NCBI lineage: Eukaryota > Metazoa > Chordata > Chondrichthyes > Carcharhiniformes > Scyliorhinidae > Scyliorhinus > Scyliorhinus torazame. Next base: position 70,493,565 of record NC_092728.1, read on the forward strand.
CGTCCCCCGGTGCAGTCAAAAATAGCCCGATGTTGTCGTATTCGTCCGTACGCTTGCCACAGGAGCCTGATACAGCAACCTGACCCAGTCAATAAAGCCCCGCCCAAATCCGAACCGTCCCAGTACCTCCCACAGATAATCCCATTCTACCTGATCAAAAGCCTTTTCTGCATCAATTGCGATCACTACCTCCACCTCCCTATCTTCCGGGGGCATCATGATCACGTTTAACAACATTCTTACATTGGTCACCAACTGCCTACCCTTAACAAACCCCATCTGGTCCTCCCAAATAACGTCCGGAACACAATCCTCAGTCCTGGAGGAAAAAAGTTTGGCCAGCAATTTGGCATTTACATTCAACAGGGATATTGGCCTGTAGGACCCACACAACTCTGGGTTCTTGTCCCGCTTCAGAATCAGCAAAATCTTGGCCAGTGACATCGCCGGGGGCAGCACCCCTCTTTCCCTTGCCTCATTGAACATCCTCATCAAAACCAGCCCCAATATCCCAGAGAACCTTGTATAAAACTCCACTGGGTACCCGTCCGGTCCCGGGGCTTTACCTGCCTGCATGGCCTTCAGACCCTCCACTATCTCTTCCAACCCGATCGGGGCCCCCAGCCCTTCTACCAGCTCCCTATCCACCTTTGGGAAATTCAGCTCCTCCAAGAAGTGCCTCATCCCCTCCAGCCCCGTAGGGGGTTCCGACCTGTACAGCCTACTGTAGAAAACCCTAAACGCCTTATTCACCACGGCTGAATCTCCAACCAGGTTCCCATCTCCGTCATTTACTTTCCCTATCTCCCTGGCTGCCTCCCTCTTTCTAAGCTGCTGTGCAAGCGTTCTGCTGGCCTTCTCTCCATGCTCATAGATCGCCCCCCTCGCTTTCTGAGCTGCTCCACCGCCCTCCCTGTGGTTAACAAGCCGGACTCCGCTTGTAGCCTCCGCCATTTCCTTAAAAGCACTACCTCTTGGGTCTCCGCATACCTCCAATTAGTATCTCCTTTACCAGTCTGTCCATCTCTGCCCTGTTCACCTTCTCCCTATGGGCCCGTATCGAGATCAGCTCCCCCCTGACCACCGCCTTCAGTGCTGCCCAGACCACCGCAGCTGAAATTTCCCCCGTGTCGTTGACCTGCAGGTAGTTCTGAATACATTTCCTCAGGCGCTCGCACACCCCTTCGTCAGCCAAAAGTCCCACATCTAATATTCAGTGCGGGCACTGGTTACTGTCTTTACTAACCTGCAGGTCAACCCAGTGTGGAGCATGGTCTGAGGTTGTGATCGCCGAGTACCCCGTGTCCACCACCCCTGCTAGTAAGGCCCTGCACAAAATAAAGAAATCAAACCGAGAGTACACTTTATGCATGTGTGAGTAGAAGGAGAACTCCTTGATCGTCGGCTGCCCAAATCTCCATGGATCCATCCCCCCATCTGCTCCATGAACCCTTTTTGTTCCTTTGCCATTGCTGGCACCCTTTTCGAGCTTGACCAGTGCAAGCCAGGGTCAATAACTGTGTTGAAGTCCCCTCCCATGACCAACCTGTGCGAGTCCAGGTCCGGTATCTTCCCCAGCATCCTCTTTATAAACTCCACATCATCCAATTTGACGCATTCACATTTACTAATACCACCTGCACCCCCTCCAGTTTCCCACTGACCATAATGTACGGACCTCCCACATCCGTGACTATTCTACCCGCTTCAAACACAACCCGCATATTGATCAGGATCACAACCCCCTAGTCTTTGAGTCTAGTCCCAAGTGAAAGACCTGACTGACCCAGCCTTTCCTCAATCTAATCTGGTCCGTTATTCTAAGGTGCTTCTCCTGCAACATTACCACGCCCGCCTTCAGTCCCCTAAGATGCGCGAACACACGTGCCCTCTTGACCGTCCCATTTAACCCTCGAACATTCCAGGTGATCAGCCTCGTTGGGGGTCTCATTGCCCCCCACCCCCGTTCGCCGATCAGCCATCCCCTTTTTTTGGCCCGCCTCCAGCCCATGCTCCGCGCCTCCACCGGCCCGCCCGCAGGCAGCCTCCACCCCCAACCTCCTCTCTGTCCCTTAGCCCAAGTCCCTCCCTCGTCAGCAGAACATTTACCCCCCTCCCCCACCTTGTAACAATACTCTGTAACCCAACCCCTTTAACAAACCGAACATATGCACACCCTCCACTGCGCTTCCGTGAGCTAGCCCGCCCAGCTAGCTTGGTGGCCCCCATCCCTGGTGCCCCACTTATATTTTCAAATTAATTTTGACATGCTTGGTAAAACAAACTGGTAAAAGCCTACAAAATCGTAACAGGCTGGACAATATTTCAATAGATTGCAAAGAGAAGACATTTTTAGCATCTTGGAGAACAGACATTTTATACACAATGCTTCAGTTTAAAAAAGAATAGAGTCCGGGAAATTGTTCAGTGGATCAGTAGTAAAACCTTCTGTGGTTGGGGTAATATGGTTGAATCCTGTTGAATAAGCCACCAATATAACCTAACCAACTGCCATTCTGGAACTAAACGTAGTTGGTCTATTGTTGGCATTGCATCTTGGGTCAAATCCTCTTCCTCCTTGCGAAAGAGAGGATATTGAACCTCGGATTTGTGTAATATCTGTCAGAAAGGGTGGGATTTTACACTCCCACCGAACCCAGGATCGGATATTCCTGCTCGAGGTTCAAATTATCTGCCCCACCTGCAATGATCCCAGGACCGACAGGATCGGAAGATTTTGGCCATTATTAAATGAGAAGTATAATTGGATGCTTGTGTTGTCTTCTTACATGCTGCAACTTGCATGTCAAATTTAGTTGGACAACAGCTCCAGACGTGGAGATGGATTTCAAAGATTTCATGTATATTTGCCAAAATGCACTCCTTAAACTTAGTCTGAATATTTAACTATATTAAAACACTTTCTTGCAGCTAGCAATATTCTTGGAAACCTTGTAATTTTGTTCTTGTTTTAAAAAATCACTTTTATTAAAGGTGTTTCTACTATATTTCATGGTTAATCCTAATGTGAGTTTATGATTACATTTTTATAGTCATTCGATGTAGTGTTCCTGAAGACCATCGAGAATCTTTCACTTCTTTTGTGGTCGTCAAGATGTGGGGGGGGGAACAGGGCAGCACGTTAGCATTGTGGATAGCACAATTGCTTCACAGCTCCAGGGTACCAGGTTCGATTCTGGCTGTGCGGAGTCTGCACATCCTCCTCGTGTGTGTGGGTTTCCTCCGGGTGCTCCGGTTTCCTCCCACAGTCCAAAGATGTTAGGTTGATTGGCCGTGATAAATTGCCCTTCGTGTCCAAAATTGCCCTTAGTGTTGGGTGGGGTTGCTGGGTTATGGGGATAGGGTGGAGGTGTTGACCTTGGGTAGGGTGTTCTTTCCAAGAGCCGGTGCAGACTCGATGGGCCGAATGGCCTCCTTCTGCACTGTAAATTCTATGATAATCTATGATTCCTATACTCCTTGATCTTCTGTTAATGACAAATGAAAGACTTTCTCTGCACTCGATACATGTTCTATCAGATAGGGATCTAAAAAAAGCTAATTTTGCAGACCCAAGCAGAGACTTACTTCACATTCACAACAGGGAAGCAGACTGTTTGGCCCAAGCAATCTGAGTTGGTGATTATCCTCCACATATTCCGTAGTTCTAAGCCTTTGTGTCCAATCGGTCCTTGAATTCCTTTATTCCCCTTTCCTTCAGCCACCTGCCAAACCTTTTTGTAAATGCAGATCTGCGCTAAGCTTCAATTGCTGACTGCAGTGATGTATTCCATAGTTTCCCAACCCTCTCTGTGTAAAAATGTTTCTCCTGTTTGCTTTTCTATATTTCTTACATTTAATCTTATATCTGTGTCCTTTTGTTGTAGACTCTTCATCTAGAATGTTTTCAATACATCATAATTTGAAATATCTCTTTAAAATCATCCCCTAATCTTTGTTCTAACAAAACAACCTATTTGGTTGCATGTGAAACATTCAGAGCACATCTGCAACATGCTGAGGTGATATATGAATGCATTCCTCCAAATTCCCAACTCTTTATACCGATGAAGACAATAAGTTAGATCGCGGTAGTGTGTGAAATTCTTCAAACAGCTGATGTCAAGTTGGCAGCCCATGGTGGAAATAAAAGTTGGGAGAGAGGTAACAACCTTCCTGATGTCTTACGCTTTGCAGAGAATCGGCGCCATTGGTGCCAACATGGTTGGCGCGGCGCCAGTCCGGGGCCACTCTACGCGGCCCGCCCGCCGATTCTCGACCCGGGATGGGCCGAGCGGTCATCGTAAAAACGCCGAGTCCCGCCGGTGCCGTCCACACAGCTGGCGGGAACTCGGTGTGGAATGGTCAGGGGCGGTCTGTGGGGGGGGGGGGGGCGGTTCCGACCCCGGGGGGGGGGGGGGTGGGGGGGGGGCCTCCAATGTGGCCTGGCCCACGATCGGGGCCCACCGACTGGCGGGCCGGCCTCTCTGGCTGGGAGCCTCCTTTCTTCTGTGCCGGCCCCTGTAGTCCTGCGCCATGTTGCGTCAGGGCCGGTGCGTTGAAGGAAGCCACTGTGCATGCGTGGACCCCGCGGCGCCGAATTGATGCTAGGATCAGCAGCTGGAGCGACGTGATACTTATTGGAGCTCCTCAGTGCAGGAAATGCGGCGGAGTGTGGATTCTGTGGGGCCCAAAAGAAAATAGAGTTCCAGTAGATAGCGGGGCGTCCCTGGCGCTGCAAGCCCCCCCCAGAACCGAATCTGTTTTTTTTGTTAGATCGCAGCAGAGGTCTACCCCAACGTGTTTAAAAATCAACATTACCCTACAAAATATTAGTATAGATTTAAGTAAAGATGGTTAGAAATGTTTGATGTCCGCAGCTTTTTCGAAAGGGAGCATTGTGAAATTAATTAATGATTCACAGTAACTTCATTGCAGGGTTAATGTAAGCCTACCAGCGACAATAAAGATTATTATTATTAATGAAAAGGAATTCCCATTTAAAATAATGTTTCCAAAATTCATCAATCTGCACAACAACAGTAAGTTCACTCTGTGAATAATTTTAATTTTGCCTTGGCAATAGTAATAGTTGAAAGTTTTTTTGTGACGGAAACAATAAAAAGGAACACACTTTGTAGAAATGGAACTGATTTTTTTATTTCGACACACTTCATAAATTTCACTGTTGAAATTTTGCTCACGGTATAGGAAACTATGTCTGTGACTTTTCCATATTTATATTATTTAATCTTGATCTCTGATCATTTCTAATTAATCTACATTTGATTTTTGTCTCCATGGTGTTCTGGTAACAACCTTCCCATTATTTAAGAGATGTTGTAAATTTACTTTTAATCTGTATATCTTAATAATAATAATCTTTATTGTCACAAGTAGGCTTACATTAGAACATAGAACATTACAGTGCAGTACATCAATGAAGTTACTGTGAAACGCCCCTAGTCGCCACATTCCGGCGCCTGTTCGGGTTCAGAGAGGGAGAATTCAGAATGTCCAAATTACCTAACAGCATGTCTTTCGGGACTTGTGGGAGGAAATCAGAGCATCCGGAGGAAACCCATGCAGACACAGGGAGAACATTCAGACTCCACACAGACAGCGACCCAAGCCGAGAATCAAACCTGGAACCCTGGAGCTGTGAAGCAATGGTGCTAACCACTGTGCTACCATGCCACCCATATCTATGCAGTGTCTCTACATTCCTTTCTGTGAGTTGAATTTTTTTTGTATCGTCAGGTGGTAATGACTCTTTGACAAAGAATTTACCGACTTACGACCAAAATGTTAATGCAATATGTTCTGCTTTCAGAGCAGTATTCTACACGTGACGATCTCTGTAGAGACCAATTATTGTTAGAAAGAAATTCAAACTTCCAGTGAATGACAGTATTAATCACACAATATGATTTCAAGTTTTAAGAATTTTACTGTAATAAACAACAAATGGTAACATTGACTAAACACGATTTGAGTAGGCAACGTACACTCAGCACTCTCGGAAAAATCCCCCATTTAACTTCTACAATGACTGTTGAGGAAGCTATTGATAGTAGGCCATCTGATTTGCATTCTACAATGTGATCACTGCACATACATAATATTAACATTATATATTGTACACCACAGACTCCACTCTTTGTAATTGATAAAGACTGAGGATTAAACGGTTTTAAAAAATGAGGTTGGATGACCAAAAGAACAATCATGCACTGCTCTGCCAAAATTGATTCACAGCATTGACCACAGTGAAATATTTCTGTTGGACAGAATGCATAGCATAGCAGCATCAAGTGTACAGAATATGTACTACGTCGCTCATGAAAACGAATATTTTCAAGCTGAATTTAATTTCTTTTGGAGATTAGTTGCTTCAGTTATCCTAACCCACAGAAGCAATGTCAACATGGGACTTTGCAGATGGATGCATATCCCATTGAGAGATTAGACGTAAAGCCAGAAATGCAATAATTTTCATTTTCTGAAATGGGGGAGGCCAGAATTTCTGCCAGTATTAACCTTGGCTTTCAGCAGTTCAGCTGAATCTTGTTACATTCCAATTACGTTGAAATGGGTCGAGATTCTTGCTGTGTCATTTAGAGGAGTATTCATGGAAGCATTATCTTGTGCATTTCTGGAATGGTCTACTGAACTGTGGCTCCTGCGAGTGAGCCACAGTTCAGTAGACCATTCCAGAATCTTAACCAGCGACTGGCGACAGCAACATTTAGAAACGTGCAATGGTCCAGTTGTCACATTGTCTCTGTACTAGAGCTTTTGGAGGATTAGTTCTTGGCACGGGCCAGGACACCTAAATTCATTGACTGCTGCTATAGCTTTGTGCTGTGACAGGTAGCCCGGCCGGAGAGTGAGTATTTAGCGGAATGATACTTACAATGTGGCTTACAAATTCACTTTCAGATCTTTTTCGCAACATAAAAGTGGCAGGGTTTAACTTGGTGCAGTTGTGTAAAATGGATTTTGCATTGCTCCCGATTTTTACATTCCATTGCGATCAATGGAAGGGAATTAAAATGGACGGCCACATCGCTGTCACCTGCCTTACGTGATCAGACAAAGTTACCAACTGCCCCCCCCAAAAAACAAAAATGACCAGTGTTGTGAAGGAAATCACAATTTACCAACTGGCCAAAAATCTTGTGTTACTTTACCAGAGAAAAACACTGCAATAAATGAATAACTTTTTATTACGTGATTAGGTTCTCTTGTCAGAAATTCTCAGGTAGCAAGAATACAGATACATGTTATACAGTTAATATATCAAGGAATGCTACTTCTGTAGTGGTCCTTGATGGTACTCCATATGTGAACCAAGATTGTTTCATGGAAGTAGTGCGTGAGGGATAATAGGACCAGGGAACACTGAAACAAGACTTTTAACGACATATGTGCAGAAAGCATGTGCTTTTCATACATCAAGTTACTTACTTTGTGTTACTTCCTTGTCTGTTTGACCGTGCTGAATTGTCGCACTTTGTAAAAAATACCTAGACTGTGTCCACTTAGCATAATTCAAATAATAATCTGCCTTCTTGTTTTGCTACAAAAGTTGATAACTCATATTTACCTGCATTATACTGCATCTGCCATGCATTTGTCCACTCACTCAGCTTGTCCAAATCACATTGGAACATCGCTGCATCATTTTAACAGCTCACCCTCCTACAGAGCTTTGTGCCATTCGCAAATTTGAAGATATGGGGCGGGATTCTCCCGTACCCGACGGGGCGGGGGGCCCCGCTGGCCGGCGTGGAAGGCCTTTGGCGCCGCGCCAGCCGGGGCCGAAGAGACTCCGCCGGCCGGCGCGGGCCCGCGCATGCGCGGGAGCGTCAGCGGCTGCTGACGTCAACCCTGCGCATGCGCAGGGGGGGTTCACGCTTCGGCCATCACGGAGGCTTACACGGTCGGCGCGTAGGAATAGAGTGCCCCCACGGCACAGGCCCGCCCGCGGATCGATGGGCCCTGATCGCGGGCCAGGCCACCATGGGGGCACCCCCCGGGGCCAGATCGCCCCGCGCCCCCCCCAGGACCCCGGAGCCCGCCCGTGCCGCCAGGTCCCGCCGGTCAGGGACCAACTCTAATTTACGCCGGCGGGACCTGCATAGAATGAGCGGGACTTCGGCCCATCGCGGGTTGGAGAATCGCCGGGGGGGGGGGGGCCCGCCGACCGGCGCGATTCCCGCCCCCGCCGAATCTCCGGCCCGGCGGGGGGTCGGAGAATCCCACCCATTACATTTAGTTCTCACATCTGAATCATTAATATATATTGTTAATAGCTGAGGCCTTAACACTGATCCCTGCGGTACCCCACTCGTCACTGCCTGCCATTTGGAAAAAGACCCGTTTATTCCTACTCTTTGATTCCTGTCTGCCAACCAATTTTCTATCCATCTCAATACACTACCCCTAATCCCATCGGCTTTAATTTTACTCTTGTGGGTCTTCGACAAAAGCCTTCTGAAAGTCCAAATAAACCACATTTCACTTATTCCCCCTCATCAACTTTACTAGTTACATCCTAGAAGAATTCCAGTAGATTTGTCAGGCATGATTTCCCTTTTATAAATCTATACTGACTCTGTCCAATCCTGCCACTGTTTTCCAAGTGGGCTGCTATTAAATCTCTTAATTGATTCTCGCATTTTTCCCACTACCGATGTCAGGCTGACTGGTCTATAATTCCCAGTTTTCTCTCTACCTCCCTTTTTAAATAGTGGGGTTACATTAGCTACCCTTCATCTGTAGGAACTGTTCTATTAAATCTTGGAAGATGACCACCTATGCAACCACTATTTCTAGAGCCACTTCCTGAAGTACTCCGGGACTTAGATTATCAGGCCTTGGGGATTTATCAGCCTTCAATCCCATCAATTTCCCCAACACCATTTCCCTACTAATACTGATTTCCTTCAGTTCCTCCCTCTCACTAAATCCTGCGTTCCCCTACTTTTCTGGTACATGATTGGTGTCCTCATTTGTGAAGACTGAACATAAGTATGTATTTAGTTAGTCAGCCATTTGTTTGTTTCCCATTATGAATTCTCCTGTTTCTGTCTGCAAAGGACCTACACTTCACCAATTTTTTTCTCTTCACACATCTTTGGAAGCTTTTCAGTCAGTTTTTGTGTTCCCCGCAAGATTACTCTCATATTCTATTTTCCCCCTTCTTAATCAGTCCCTTGGTCCTTCTTTGCTGAATGCTAAACGGCTCCCAATCCTCACATCTGCTGCTTTTTCCAGGCCAATTTGTATGCCCCTTCCTTTGATCGAATGCCACCTCTAATTTCCCTTGTGGGCCATGGTTTGGTCACCTTTCCCATTTTATTTTTGCACCAGACAGGAATGAACAATTGTTACAGCTCACCCAGGCACTCTGTTAATGCTTGCCATTGCCTATCAACCGTCATTCCTTTAAGTAATGTTCCCCAATCCATTTTGTCCAACTCGTACCTCATTTCATCGCAGTTTCCTTTATTTATATTCAGCTACGTCATTCTCCACCTTGATGAAGAATTCTATCGTATTATGGTCGCTCATCCCTCGAGGGACCTCTTACAACTAGATTGCCAATTATTCCTTTCTCATTACACAATACCCAGTCTAGGATGGTCTATTCGCAGGTTGGTTCATCAACATACTGGTCCAGCAAACCATTTTGTGTGCAATCCAGGAATTCCTCCTGTAGGTATTGTTGCTAATGTGATTTCCCCCAATCTATATGCAGATTAAGGTCACCTATAATTCCAGATCACCGCATATCATCATAGCATTTACAATGCAGAAGGAGGCCATTCGGCCCATCGAGTCTGCACCGGCTCTTGGAAAGAGCACCCTACCCAAGGTCAACACCTCCACCCTATCCCCATAACCCAGTAACCCCACCCAACACTCAGGGCAATTTTGGACACAAAGGGCAATTTATCATGGCCAATCCACCTAACCTGCACATCTTTGGACTGTGGGAGGAAACTGGAGCACCCGGAGGAAACCCGCGCACACAGGGGGAGGATGTGCAGACTCCGCACAGCCAGTGACCCAAGCCGGAATCGAACCTGGGACCCTGGAGCTGTGAAGCAATTGTGCTATCCACAACGCTACCGTGCTGCCCCCAATATGTCTCTAATTTCCTGTTTGATGCCATTACCAGCATCACCACTATGGTTTGGAGGTCTATATACAACCCGCACTACGTATTTTTGCCGTGTTTGTCAGCTCTACCGATACAGATTCCATATTGTCGAAGCTAATATCCTTCCTCACTATTGTGTTAATTTCACCTTTAATCAGCAATGCCACACAACCGTCTTTTTCATTTTGCCTGACCTTCCTAAATACTGAAGACCCCTGGATATTCAATTCTTATCCCTGGTCACCCTGCAGCCATGTTGCTATAATCCTGACTATATCGTACCCGTTTACATTTATTTACGCGATTAATTCATCCGCATTATTGCGAATGCTCTGCATATTAATGTACAAAGCCTTAAGGCTTGTCCCTTCAACATTCTTTGTTCCGTTTCCGTTATTTTTTACTGTGACCCTGTTTGATTTTGGCCCTTGATTTTTCTGCCGATCACTTTTCTTATTCCTCTTTCTGTCTTTTTGTTCTTTTCCGTATTTTCCCAGCCTCTGACTCCTTGAATAGGTTTCCGCCCCCCTGCCATTTAGTTCAAACCCTCCCAAATCACTCTGGAAAACACTTCCCCTCAGACATGAGTCCCGGTCCTGCCCAGGTGTAAGCTGCCCAGTTTGTACTGGTTCCACCTCCCCTTGAATCCGTTCCAATGCCCCAGGAATCTGAAACCCTCCCCCTCGCACCATCTCTTCAGCCACGTATTAATCTGATATATCCTGCTATTTCTGCTTTGACTAGCATGTGGCACTGATAGTAATCCTGAGATCGCTACCTTTTGAGGTCCTACTTTTCAACTTATTTCCTAACTCCTCATATTTTGCCTTTAGGACCTCATCCCTTTTTTTGAACCTATGTTTTTTGTACCAATATGTTCCACGACCACTGGCTGTTCACCCTCCCCCTCCATAATGTCCTGTAGCCGCTCAGGCATTCTTGACCCTCGCATCAGGGATGCAGCATATCTCCCTGGAGTCTCATTTGTGGCATCAGAAAAGCCTATCTAAAGCCTACCCTCTACAGTTAAATCCCCTATAACTATTGCATTCCCACACCTTTTACTACCCCCCCCCCCCCTCCCGAGTAGCAGAGCCAACCATGCTGCAATGAATATGGCTTATGCTCTTTCTCTGAGAGGCCATTTCCCCACCAGCAGTATCCAAAGTGCTTTATCTGTTTTGCAGGGGAATAGCCCCAGGATGCTCCACAGTGTCTCCAGCCACTCTTCCAGCTCTCAATCTCAGGCTTCCAGGAGCTGCAGCTGGAGATGCTTATTGTACACAAGCTGCCCCCGGGCACTGGAATTGTTCCTGGCTTCCCACGTAGAGCAGGAGGTGCACACCAGGGCTTTGAGGTCTCCTGCCATGACTTACCCCTTTTAAATTAAATCTTTTAGAAGATACTTAAATCAATTAATATCAATTACTCTAGGGCCCTTCTTTGCTGGTCCTCGTTACTACAGAATATAGGCCCTATAAACTATAGACCACAAAATATAGACCTGACAAACTATAAATGACAAAAAATTGTAAATACTTACCAGACCGCACCCGCCCATTCAGCTGCTTTCACTTGCCCTGCATCGCTTTTGAACCCTGATGTCACTTCAGGAGCTCCAAACTCCAAGCTAGCACTTCTGCTCTCAGTCTCTCTCTTTTCGCGCTCTTTTATCCTCCAGACTCCACACTCAGTCTTGCTATTTTATCTCCTAGTGTGACTTGGTGGTGAATTTAGTTTTGCAATGCTCCTGGGAAGCACCTTGGAATGTTTTAGTATATTAAAGGCACTCTGTCTGTCAGTCTGTCTGTCTATCCCTATATTAAAATTTCCTGTTATTATTTGATCAATGGGATTGAAAACTGTTCAATATTTCAATCATTTTTACTGAATTTTCCTTCAGCAAAAAAGATTCACTTATGAAAAATCCACCTCATTGGGTTACATTTGGAATCAAAATTAACCATCAAAATTACATAACTACAATCAAAAGGACGGGAAGTAAGATTTGGAAATGACCATAAACAGGGCCGGAAGTGTCAAAGTCAGGAATTTAAAGAATTTAAAAATGTTTAGAAATACTAAATATTTATTTGTTTAAATGTTTCGCTACATTCCCCATCAAGCTTTAATCACTGGTGAAATTTCCTCCCGCCATTAAAATTAAAGTTAACTAAGACCACTTTCGTCCTCTGGCGATTTTGTGGTCTCATTTCCTGTTGTTGCTTCAGTTGAGATTTAAGGGGATTTCTCAGTCGAAACAAAGCATTGCTCCAGGATTTGGATCAGGAAACTAGCTTATGTCTTTACCTCTATAATTAGATTTAATCCTGTCGTCTTTTTTCTCTGAGCTTCGGATTACAGCTGAGGAGCAGGGCTCCGATTCGAGTCAGTGAGGAGGAGAAACTAATTGGGAAATGTGGATAACCATCACAGAATGGCAAAAGGGATTACAGGAGTACATTTTCCTATTGCACCACTGAGTCGTTAATCATTAACCACGTCCCACTAGAAGTATAGAATTTATAATTTACAGTGCAGAAGGAGGCCATTCGGCCCATCGAGTCTACACCGGCCCCTGAAAGAGCACCCTACCTAAGCCCCCACCTCCACCCCATCCCTGCAACCCAGTACCCCACCTAACCTTTGTAACCGATCGTCCTAACCCGCATAGCTTTGGACTGTGAGAGGAAACCGGAGCACCCGGTGGAAACCCACGCAGACACGGGGAGAACGTACAGACTCCGCACAGACAGTGAACCAAGCCGGGAATGGAACCCGGGTCCCTGGCAATGTGAAGCGACAGTGCTAACCGCTATGCTACTGTGTCGCCGAGTCTACCGTGCCACTAGTCTAATTTCATTCATGACAGACAATGCCAGATACAAAGGTGTGTGTATTTCCTGTTTGTTAACTTGTCACAATTATATTTTTACTTTGACTCAATTAACAGGAGGGATAGAATCCACAACAATGTTTGCAACTACTCAGGCACAACATGTAGAAAAACCCCTGTCCTTTCATATTTGTACTTAAAAAAGTTTCCTTTTTGATTCCAATTATCTCCTCTCATCTCCTGAAATGCCGTCACTCAGCGCGCACATGGGCCTCGCCACTAAAAGTTTACTTCTCCAGGTGGTTGCGTTTGAGACTCGGCTGTTCAGTAATGGAAGACAATACAGTCAATTCTTCTAATTACTGATGACTACTACAGGTGGTAATTTTTGCTTGGCATTTGCTACGATGACCACAAAGGCCATAGGGGATCATTAATAGATCTCCTCCTTGGGGTTTGTGGAATATGAATTCTCCTATTGAGCGGGCCGACACTCGCCCAATGGGAACTATTCAGTGGGAGTTTAAAACCTGGGGAGGACAGTCCCACATTCAAAGACACTCAGTACCTGATCGAGAGACCTGTTGTTGGGAAGAGAAGGGACCCATTCAAAACCACTCCCCTGTCCTTGTCATACCACCTCCTACCCACCTCCCATGACCGCCACCCTATGACCCTCCTTCTGCCAACATTCGCCTGTGGCATGGGTGCCCCTTGACCCTGGGCCTCAGATCGATGCATTACTGGCAGCAGGCACTGCCTCAGTGGCATTGCTGAAGTCCTGTTGTCCTCTGATTGGCAGGTTGAACGTCCATCCCTGGGGTCCTTGATCCTGGGGAAAGCCTGCTGCTGCCTGGTTAAGTGCCTGATTAAGTGCGACGAACCTTGCCATAAAGAAGCAACTCACAGCACCTCCTGGCTGTCCAGTCAGCAGGAGAGGTGACATTGTTTCTGGGGTTTTCATCCCCATTGACCCTCAAGGAGGTGTTCAGGCAGGTCCTGGATATCAAGACCTTGTTGCCTACATTAAATTCCGCTCCTTGCGTGCAACGAGCAGGCTTCTGAGACAAGTGAAAGTGGTGACTATAAACTACATCATAGTTTCACTCTTCCCAGACAGAAAATGAAATCTTGTTTGCCTGCAGCAGTTGTAGAGGCTGTGTTGGGATTGGATTCTAATTTACAGATCAGTCAAAAGGCTACTTCAAGGGCGGCACGTGGCACAATGGTTAGCATTGCTGCCTACGGCGCTGAGGACCCGGGTTCGAATCCCGGCCCTGGGTCACTGTCCATGTGGAGATTGCACATTCTCCCCGTGTCTGCGTGGGTTTCACCCCCACAACCCAAAGATGTGCAGGGTAGGTGGATTGGCCATGCTAAATTGCCCCTCAATTGGGAAAAAAATAATTGGGTACTCTAAATTTTTTTTTAAAAGGCTACTTCAAATTTAAAAAGTCAAACATTCAGTTGGAAAGGAGACCTGGTATAAAAGATGCTGATAATGACAGAAAAGTCAAGGCCTTTGCGATGGACGAGAGGATTAATTATACATTTCCTGTTCGCAAGAGTGATGGACAAACACGGAGCCAGGAGCTTGCAGAACATGTACGAAGGCAAAGCATATGTCAATGAACGCCTCAGCACTCAGAAGACAGGCAGAAATTATTCAGAATTCACTCCTGCGGGCATGTAATTGAGAAAAAAAAAGACTTGCAGTTTTGCTTTCTCGATTTTTTTCACGGGGTGGGGGCATCGCTTGTTGCCCATCCCTAACTACCCTTGAACTGAATTGTTTACGAGGCCATTTCAGAGGGCAAATAAAGAGCAACTGCATTGCTGTGAGTCTGGGGTCACACCGAGCACAGCAGATTTCCTTCCCTGAAGGACATCCGTGAATCAGATAGAGTTTTATCAACAACTAATGATAGTTTCTTGCTCACCATTACTAAGGCTATTTTATTTTTGTATTCCAAATTTTATTAATTGAATTTGAATTCCGTGAATTGCCATAGTGGGGTTTGAACACATATCCCCATGACCTTAGCCAGGGCTATGGGATTATTAGTTCAGTGATGTTACCACAAAGGCAATCCATTCTTTTCTTTTACGTTGAGTGCTGAGAAACAACAGTATGTTCGCAATGCAGGAACAATTCTCACTCAACATATTTACATGTGAGATGAGCATCTTAGTGAGCCCACAGTGTTGAGCTGTATGTTTTGCATTGATCATGTAACTTGTATTATGAAGCTGAGGAGAAATGGTAACAGTTCACTGCATTAGAAAAGTAAGTTTTCACAGTGTGATGGTTCCTTTAATCTTTTGTCTAAGTACTTTGGAGCTTTCTTTGGAATGAAAGGTGCCAGCACATGGGCAGTCCCATGGTCGCCCAGCTGTTATATGTAAAAGTATTGAATCTACCACACACATAGTACAGGCTAGCTGATTACATTTTGTGGCAGATGTAAAACCACCTGCCCCCCCCACCTCAAAAAAAAAAGCCTCGTCATTGAACTAGAACCGAAGGTTTACCTGCAGCCACTTCAGTGAAAATGAAAGCGGGGAGAGCTGAAAATGGGCTGCCCACTCACTATCCCTGTTCAAACAAAGTCACAATTATCCGGATTGTGCTGAGGTGGGAAGAGTGCATTCCATTTCTCCTGGTTTGTTTTGAAAGTTGATATATATTTCCTTCTGATTGCAGAGATTATGAATGATGTCATCAAGAAGGTGAAGAAGAAGGGAGAATGGAAGGTAGGAATCTTTCCGTATCATGGTGTCAATCCGTGCTGATGATTTGGGTCAAGGAGAGAATGAGATAGTGGGAGACGATATTTAATATTTAATAAAGAACTCTGCTGGGCAGGATAATCGCTACATTGAGCATGGATTGAAAATATTAGAATCGATTAAGGATATAACCTTCGATAGAATGAGTGGACCTCAAAATAGATCAGATTGCCAACCCAGCCGATAGCCATCCAACTCGGTCCTGAAAAAGATTGCCTATGTTCCTTGCAAGACTTGTTTATTTCTTTCACAACTTGTTGGAGGGACCGTTGCTTTGGGTTGGAAAGATGTTCATCTAATTACAGTTTATAAAATGGGAAGCAAGGCAGAACCAAGAGGCTCCAGGCCATTCATTTGAACAGTAATAAATGCTGACAGGGATGTAGACCCGCCCTCGATGATCACCCGGACAGGAGATGTCAGGGACGCTCAATGCAGTCTATGTGGCAGAAGGGGATGAATGTTCCTGCTGACCTGGATGTCCCACCCAAGAGTCTGAAGGGGAGACGATAGGGGCGATTCTGCAAAATGGAGACCAAGTGTTCACGCCGCCGTGAACGCCGTCGTATTTCACGACTGCGCAAAACGGGCCCGGGTACGACCGATTCTGTCCCCCACAGGGGGCCAGCACGGCGCTGGAGCGCTTCATACCGCTCCTGCCTCCCTTCCTGGCGCCACGCCAACCTGCGCATGCGCAGTTGGGCCACGCCAACCTGCGCATGCGCAGTGGACTTCTTCAACGCGCCGGCCTCGACTCAACATGGTATCGGTGTTCAGGGGCCGGCCGCACAACAAAGTAGGCCGGGGGGGGGGGGGGGAAGAGAGGCCGGCCCGCCGATCGGTGCGCCCCGATCGCAGGCCAGACCCCATCGGAGGCCCACCTGGTGAAGGATCGCTTTTCCCCGCCCCACAGGCCGCCCCCCTCAATCCTTCGCGCAGAGTTCCCGCCAGCAGTGAGACCAGGGGTGAACGGCGCCGGCGGGACTCTGTCATATCCACGCGGCCACTCGGCCCATCCGGGGGGCCGGAGAATCGACGGCCCCGCCGATTCCAGCGGTCCGCGGCCGGCGTCGCGTCAAACGCACCGGCACAAAAGGCGCTGATGCTCCGCACCTCGGAGAATCGCGCGCCGGCGTCGGGGCATCGTGGTGCGGTTGCGGCGATTCACCGCCCTGGCACGGGGCTCGGAGAATCGCTCCCTATACCTTTTCAGCAGAGGGTGAAACCTGAGGCAGCATATTTCGAGCCATGGTCAATTAAGAGGCCACCATCAGGCTGCTGTCTATTTAAGGGTTGCTATTTCAGTCAGAAGGCCAGTGGTAGTCTCAGCAATGCCACTACTCGCTGTTGCCATTGTTGATTCTGAAAAACCCGAGGACAGGTGAGTTACGTTTTGGGAGGTTGGGGCCCGAGAGCTATCATGGACGAAGTTGGAGGAATCATGGAGCATCAGCGATGCAGTTGCCGGACAAGCAGCCATTGCTGTTGCTAGGCACCCCTTCTGTGGCCCATGGAGTGGACATGTAGGGCATATTCCCTTCCTGGCAACCCACTGGGAGGCTGCCATGGTTTCCTTGGTGGTCTCCATATGTGGTGGAGGGTCGTCTGCTGCCAGGGCTGGGAGAGAAATCATGGCTGTTATTGCTTCTCTTGTTTCTGAGCTCCTAATTTCCCACCCCTCCAACCCGCCCCCCACCCCCACCCCACCTGCTTTCACTCTCTCCCTAAATCATGCATGACATTTTTCCCCCTTTCAGGAATCACTAATTAATTCACCAAACAATCACAGACTTCCATTAGCAGCAAAATAGACAGAACTCCGGCCATGATTTCACCCTTTATTCACAAGATAACTATGGATAACAAAAGCCATCTTGCCAAACTCATATCATCCATCCAGAATGACATACAAGCATACATATTTTGAGCAGGAGTAAGTAATTCAGCCCCTCAAGCCTGCCCCATCATTTGATAATGTTGCCTACATTATTCCAATAATTTTAACTCAAAAGTATTGAATTGGCTGAAAAGTGATTTGAGGCATTAAGAAAGGTGCCGTATAAATGTGGCTTTTGTCTTTTGTCACAACCCCCTGGGATGGTGCATGGTCAGTTCCAGCCCCACTTGACCTGGAGTCACAACACAAGTGAAATTAGATGTTATATTAAAATACCTGAGGACCTTGGCTGAGCCCAATAAACTGCAATAAATTTTGTAAATTTAACACAAGTAACTTATTATTATTTAACAAAAATATCATTAAACTGACAAAAACGTAGCTGACTACCTATTACCCCTTTCCAACTCGCCTCACTTATATCACACACACGCAACATAGAGGGAAAGGGTGGTGGAGAGGGAAGAAAAGAAGGATAACATAAAATGATAATGCTCTTTAACCCATGGTGCTCGATCAATGACTCCAGAAGCGAGATTGGATGACAATTGAAGGCTTTATTGGACTAGATGTTTCCCCCAGCAGCGCAGGTACAGAATGCAGCTGCTAGGGAGACACAGACTCTTATACTCCACCTTACTGGGCGGGACCAGCAGGCAGGCTTCACCAATGATATTGCTGTCTCAGGTACCTCCCACACCAATGATCTTACAGCCTCAACCTAGGTACCGTAATACCCCTAGTACCGACTACCACAACCCATAATTAGCCTTGGAATTTTAGTAAGGGTTTTCCTAAGCATTACATGGATTTGTGGATAGGGAGGGTCTAATGAAACAGTGATCTTTTCTTATTGAAATTGTCATATGAAGGAGCACAGCTCAGAATATCGGGAGCTGATGGTTATACTCATTTCTAATGTTTATAATTTCCTGGTGTTTTATTTTAATCAGTGTGCTCCAGAGAGCAGCATTTAATAAAATAAATGAAACATCATCCAAGACAGAAGGATGTACGATATATCAGAGCAAATGATGGTGAAACTGTGTAGTGCTCAGGATAGACTATACCTTGTTCAGATTTGGTCACTGAGGCACAAAGGAAAGAGAGGATCAATAATGTTCATTCGGGTCTGATTTACATGGAGAAACTCAGGAATTTTGCCCTGAGGTGATCTTGCAGGTTGGAAGATTAATTCAGAAAATTCTTCTCAAGAAAATTGCAAGAATGAGGCAAGTGGGATTTCGAAGCGAAGTTTGATTGTTAATTTGTTGGTCAAGACTAAATTTGCCAGAGGCTTGGATCAATGGATGGAATCTTCCACGCTGGAGTCGCGGTCTGGCGGCGTGCGGGAAGAACAGCGTGATTGAGCTGACTGAATACCCGCAATCTTCTGCTGTTCAGCTCATTGATTATACATTTGTGAGGAGCTTGTCGAGTCTCGTGGCAGGGTAGACAGGAAATCATTTGCTCCGCTGTTACATCATGGAGTCATTTATAAAGGGCTCCTGGACAGACATTCACTCAATGCTGCTCAGGAGCTCGGCATTACTCCTCCAGAGTCCTTGCGGCTGCAACTCATACTGGCAAAGCTGACAGATGTGAGCAACCGCATTGCCTTTTGCTCATCTCTTGATAAAAGCACCACTGGCGGTACATCCATGGTCAGGCCAATGCTTGTCATTGCAGTGGTCCACATTCTACTGCCTCTTGCTGCTCTGACCTTTGCTCTCCTGCACCTGTGCTGACCAATCAATGTGCCACCACCCCCCTCCTCTCCTCATCTGGAAGGGAGCCATTAACATGGCAGGGTAGCTTGCGGCCTGCACTATCGACGCCTCAGTGGATGCGTGAACAAATTGAAGTGATTTATTTAGTGGGCGTGCTCTTTACAGGTTTCCCTCCATCTGAAAGGCAGCAGACAAGTGCTAAACCCTTCACTTGGTCTCTGTCAAGAGATGGCATTCCCATCCACCCCTTCCAGGTGAAGGTCATCATGGAGGGTCAGAGGAGGTACTACTCCCGTTCATACATGACTGTGCATGGAGATATTGCTGACGAGGGTGATGAGAGCCACCTGCAAGAAGCCTCCCACTAACACTACCCTGCTTGCGTTCATGATCCTCCAGACTGTAGAAATACTATTGCCGTGGCAGCATGGAAAGGCTAACCACATGAGCCCACGACAGCCATGTCCATTCATCTGGGAGGATGGAGGTTGGGGTTCGTGAGTTGGCTGCTGTTCAGAGGCCTGGCCCCTTGGATCCATCCATCCATCCGTCCGTCTGCCCATCCATCCATCCCTCCCTCCCTCTCTCCCTCCCTCCCTCCATCCATCCCTCCTTCCATTCCTCATCCTTCAGCCAATGGCAAGCAGTAGCTCCATACTTTGCTGGGATCTCAATATGTCATGAGACCCATGGGTCAAGAACAATCCTACTGCTGTGTGGGCTTCACCACGGAGAGGAGAACATCCAGTTGTCTCATCATTATTAGGTTGTCCCTTTAATTGGCCACTTATGCTGATCTTGAACTCCACCCACCAAAAAGATTGTCCTCCCACTTTGAGAGATCTCACTGAGTGACTAGCTGCATGGTCAAGGTCAGATTGTAAAATGGTGCACGTCACCTTCTAGACTTAGTCAACCATCTTCTACCAGCACCCCCCACCCCACTCCCCATCCCGTCACCCTCAACCCACCCAATTACACCATTCATCTTCCCTTTGTTACCTGTGAACTTCCCTCTGTTACCTTGGACCTCCATCTCCACACACCTTCCGACCTCTCAGAGTCTACATCCATCACCATCCCATTGCCCACCCTGGCCCTGCCCTCTTACCTTGTCTGAACCACCTTTCTAGTCGGTCTCCATACTTCGCCTCCGCCCATGAGACCTTCACCTACCAAACTCTCATACTGGACCTCCCACTCTACTGCATCCCATTCCCCTCTCTGACCTGGACCCTGAGTTTACCCATCAGAACCCCACCATTGGCAGCATCAGCCTTGCCCTCAAGGGTCTCTTTACCCCCCCCCCCCTTTTTTGGACACTCCCCTCCCCTCCCTGCCCCGCTTCACCTGCCTCCTGCGTCCAGCCATGGTGCTGCTTTTGCTACTGGTGCTGCTATGAGTGAAGTTGTGCACGGTGTCCAAAAAGGTGAAAGAAACATCTACTGACCTTAAAGTCATGGAAGACATGAAGCTCACCAGCTGTATGCCACTTATATACAGCCGTAAAACTATACTTTCTAAATCCTCTCTGGCAGAGAATGTGCTTTGGACGGCAAAGTTAATTCTGCTGAGGTGGCCTTTTAATGAGTACACGGAGAGGCTGATGTATGCAAATTGGGTTCCCGACATTTTTGGTGGAAAACTTAACCTGCCTTTAATCCGCCTTGTGGGTCAGGAAAACACAATTCCAACAGTTTATCCTACCATTGGGAAACAGATTTTCTGCCTCCCGCAAAAAATTAAATGTCCCCCCACTCGCCACGATTCTGTCTGGTGGCGTGTGAGGAAATTCTGCCCAATGTCTGAACTCCATTCTGACCCAATGTGGGATCCTGAAGGAATTCAAGAGAAAAGTCCTCACTTTTTAACTGGGCACAAGAGCATCCTATTTAAGTCACTTAGCTGTTCGACAATTCAAGTTATTCAAATAACTTGAGAAAGGGAAGAGTTTGGAAAGTTACATTTCCCACATGGACACAAGCAATAGTTTGCCATGTGAAAGAGGGTGAGGAAGAAGAGACCTCGCCACATGAACCTGGACTGGGTTTCAAAGTGCAAAGGAGACGTCTTTAGGGCAGCACGGTAGCACAAGTGGATAGCACTGTGGCTTCAAGCGCCAGGGTCCCAGGTTCGATTCCCCGCTGGGTCACTGTCTGTGCGGAGTCTGCACGTTCTCCCCGTGTCTGCGTGGGTTTCCTCCATGTGCTCCGGTTTCTTCCCACAGTCCAAAGACGTGCAGGTTAGGTGGATTGGCCATGATAAATTGCCCTTAGTGGTTAGGAGGGGTTCTTGGGTTATGGGGATAGGGTGGAAGTGAGGGCTCAAGTGGGTTGGTGCAGACTCAATGGGCCAAATGGCCTCCTTCTGAACTGTATGTTCGATATCTATGTCTTATAAAATGGAGTTAGAGTTATCATTTGTGGTGGATCTCAAAAAAATGCATGAAGAGAAACAGGTTCAGAATTTGTCACAGCTGCTATACTTAAAAAGATAGTGAGCTTTATTGTAAATGGGTGTGAGAAATAAGTCTGATTCTGAGAGCTGCACTTCACAGAGAGTGGGGCATTTGCCTGTTTGCTGCTGACCATTGTATGGCGAGAGGAAATTTACCAAGGCCCACCTGCCACATATGCATGGTGCAAAATGTTCCACCTGTGAATAAGGAATTCTCAATTCCCTTTGCTACGTGTGAAGGTGAGGTCTTCATTCATGAAGCAAATTGCAATGTCCAACTGTGCGTCGAACATTTAATCGAAAACGACGGAAGCAACTAAGCTGTAAAACAGCTCAATAATTAATATAGAGGGCAGAACCTTTCTATGAGGTGCAGCACTGCTTTTCCTGACCTGGTGATTGTCTTTGTGTATTTTATTAGGTGCTGGTGGTGGATCAGCTCAGCATGCGGATGCTGTCATCCTGTTGCAAGATGACTGATATCATGACAGAGGGCGTCACAAGTGAGTGTTCCCGTTGACATCCTTAGATCAGAGTTCTTCGCAGTTGCCTTCAATGAAGATGGTTTGAAAATTACAACTTCTGAGCAAAATTGAGCTTTGCCTAAAAAATGGTTTTGAAAATCTCTGTCACAGATGGAAGCCATCCTTCTTAAACGTTTGCAACTGTCCTGCGAGGTTCAGAGTACAGTGTTATTTAAACAAGCAAAGAAACAAGAAAGCAACAAGTAATTTTAAAAAGAAATTACAATGCCCAATTCTTTTTTTCTTTAATTATCCTCATTTTCTACATTTTAATCAAATAAACAACAAAAGAAAAACAGCACCCCATTCAATATACAGACGAAACCATCATCCGTACATTCCAAGTAAAAAAGAAAATTAACTATCAATCAGTAAACAGTGCACTCAAGAACAACAATAACCCCAACTATCCCCCCTCCCCCCTCTAATGTTCGATGGTAACCAATTCTTGAAAGTGCATGATAAACATTTCCCATGAATTGTAGAACCCGTCCTTCATCCCTTTCAGCTCAAACTTAACCTTCTCGAGAGTCAAAAATTCCAGTAGACCCCCCCATCAAGCCGAGACACAGGGCAGAGAAAAACTGACCTCCACTCCAACACGACCCGCCTCTGGGCAATCAGCGAGGCGAAGGCTAAAACATCTGTCCCCGCACCCGCCTGCAGTCGGCCTGCCCGCCAACTTGAAAACGGCTGCTTTTTTTCCAATTATGGGGCAATTTAGCGTGACCAATTCACCTACTCTGCACATCTTTGGGTTGTGGGGTTGACACCCACGCAGACACGGGGAGAATCTGAGAACTCCATATGGACAGTGACCCGGGAGCGAGATCGAACCCGGGTCCTCAGCGCCGTGAGGCAGCAATGCTAACCACTGCGCCATCATGCCGCCCAGCAACAAGCCATTATTGAGCTTTGCTTCATTCCAGGGCAAGCAGAGGGACCTCGGGTGTTAGCTGTGACTTAGTGATAGCATATTCCAACCTAATACAGAAGACGGTGCATTCGAGCCCCTTGTGACACAATATCTAGACTGACACTCCTGTGAAGTACCTGAGGGATGCTACACCTTTGGATGTGCTTTCTTCTGCATAAGACATTAAACCAGGGCCCCATCTGCCCTTGTAGATGGGTGTCATAGATTCCATTACACTATTTTGAAGAAGAGCGGAGGAGCACATCCTATTGTTTTATCCTTCAGCAGCATCACTACCGCAGATTGTCTGGTCATTATCACTTGACTGTTTGTGAGACCTTGCTGTGTGCAAATTGGTTGCCTCATTTCCTACGTTATGCCACTCCAAAAGGACTTCACTGGCTGTAAATGACTTTAAGACATCCCAAGATTGTGCAAGGCAAGTTCTTTCTAAGAACAAAGGAACTGAAGGGATCCATTTAACTCTTTGGGCCCAGTCTGCCAGTTAGTGAGATCATGGCTGATCTGTGACCTGAGTTTGCTCCAGATTCCTTAGTACCTTTGATAAACAAAAATTAATTCACCTTAGAATTAAAATTAATAGTTGCTCCAACAATAATAGTTATTTATGGAAGAGAATTCCAAACTTCTTCCACCAGCTGTGTGTACTGCAGAAGAATTTCCTTATTTTACTCCTGATATGTCTGGCTCTAATTCTTGGAATGCAGCTCCTCATCCAAGACTCCTTAACTAGTGAAAATAATTTACCCTATCTGCTCTGCTTAATATCTGGAAAATTTTGATTAAATCATCCCTTAACCTTCTAAGTTAGAGGGAATTCCAGGGAAACCCTAGTTTGTGTGATCTTTTCTTGTAATTTAACCCCTGTGGTTCAGGTATCGTTCTGGTAAGTTAATGTTGCACATCTGCTTCCCCACAACTGCCACTGTGAGTGAAAGTTGAATGATTGTCCAAGCACGCCAGCCAGTCGCATTGACTGCAGTCTGCAGGGACTTCAACAGTGCTTCCTATGGAGAAGCATAAAATCACTTACAGCAACATCTGGCTGTCCACGTTTAACTACGCATGTGCAGGCTCCAGAAGTTGCTGTTAGTTTTGCCGTCAGTGCTACCGCAAAAACTTTGGCCATTTTTGCCGCACTGTTGAGAAACACAAGGCTGGGGTGGCACAGAATCCCGCCGAGAATCACAGAATGATTGCAGCATAGAAGGACACCAAACAGCCTGTTATGTCTGTGCTGGCTCTCTGCAAGAACAATCCACCCAGTATCACTCTGCCAAGCACCCCCTCCCCCGTAGCCCTGCAAATGTTTCCTTCTCAGATAATGATCCAATTCCCTTTTGAAAGCCATGATTGAGCCTGCCGCCACTGCATTCTCAGGCCATGCATCCCAGATCCTAAATATTGACTGGAAACGCTATAGTTCGAGTACTTTAGATGGGTCCGTTTTTGTCCAATGTGTGCAGGAGGGTTTCCTGACACAGTATGTAGATAGGCCAACGAGAGGCGAGGCCATATTGGATTTGGTACTGGGTAATGAACCAGGACAGGTGTTAGATTTGGAGGTAGGTGAGCGCTTTGGTGATAGTGACCACAATTCGATTATGTTTACTTTAGTGATTGAAAGGGATAGGTATATACCGCAGGGCAAGAGTTATATCTGGGGGAAAGGTAATTATGATGCAATGAGGCAAGACTTAGGATGCATCGGATGGAGAGGAAAACTGCAGGGCATGGGCACAATGGAAGTGTGGAGCTTGTTCAAGGAACAGCTACTGCGTGTCCTTGATAAGTATGTACCTGTCAGGCAGGGAAGAAGTGGTCGAGCAAGGGAACCGTGGTTTACTAAAGCAGTCGAAACACTTGTCAAGAGGAAGAAGGAGGCTTATGTAAAGATGAGACATGAAGGTTCAGTTAGGGCACTCGAGAATTACAAGTTAGCTAGGAAGGACCTAAAGAGAGAGCTAAGAAGAGCCAGGAAGGGACATGAGAAGTCTTTGGCAGGTAGGATCAAGGATAACCCTAAAGCTTTCTATAGATATGTCAGGAATAAAAGAATGACTAGGGTAAGAGTAGGACCAGTCAAGGACAGTAGTGGGAAGTTGTGCGGGGAGTCCAAGGAGATAGGAGAGGTGCTAAATGAATATTTTTTGTCAGTATTCACACAGGAAAAAGACAATGTTGTCGAGGAGAATACTGAGATTCAGGCTACGAGACTAGAAGGGCTTCAGGTCCATAAAGAGGAGGTGTTAGCAATTCTGGAAAGTGTGAAAATAGATAAGTCCCCAGGGCCGGATGGGATATATCCTAGGATTCTCTGGGAAGCTAGGGAGGAGATTCCTGAGCCTTTGGCTTTGATCTTTAAGTCATCTTTGTCTACAGGAATAGTGCCAGAAGACTGGAGGATAGCAAATGTTGTCTCCTTGTTCAAGAAGGGGAGTAGAGACAACCCCTAGTAACTTTCGACCAGTGAGCCTTACTTCTGTTGTGGGCAAAGTCTTGGAAAGGTTTAGAAAGTGATAGGATGTATAATCATCTGGAAAGGAATAATTTGATGTGGTGTATATGGATTTCAGTAAAGCATTTGATAAGGTTCCCCATGGTAGGCTACTGCAGAAAATACGGAGGCATGGGATTCAGGGTGATTTAGCAGTTTGGATCAGAATTTGGCTAGCTGGAAGAACACAAAGGGTGGTGGTTGATGGGAAATGTTCAGACTGGAGTCCAGTTACTAGTGGTGTACCACAAGGATCTGTTTTGGGGCCATTGCTGTTTGTCATTTTTATAAATGACCTGGAGGAGGGCGTAGAAGGATGGGTGAGTAAATTTGCAGATGACACTAAAGTCGGTGGAGTTGTGCACCTTGCGGAAGGATGTTACAAGTTACAGAGGGACATTGATAAGCTGCAGCGCTGGGCTGAGAGGTGGCAAATGGAGTTTAATGCAGAAAAATGTGAGGTGATTCATTTTGGAAGGAATAACAGGAAGACAGACTATAAGACCATAAGACATAGGAGCGGAAGTAAGGCCATTCGGCCCATCGAGTCCACTCCACCATTCAATCATGGCTGATTTCAACTCCATTTACCCGCTCTCTCTCCATAGCCTTTAATTCCTCGAGAAATCAAGAATTTATCAACTTCTGTCTTAAAGACACTCAACGTCCCGGCCTCCACCGCCCTCTGTGGCAATGAATTCCACAGACCCACCACTCTCTGGCTGAAGAAATTTCTCCTCATTTCTGTTCTAAAGTGACTCCCTTTTATTCTAAGGCTGTGCCCCCAGGTCCTAGTCTCCACTGCTAATGGAAACATCTTCCCTACATCCACCCTATCTAAGCCATTCATTATCTTGTAAGTTTCTATTAGATCTCCCCTCAACCTCCTAAACTCCAATGAATATAATCCCAGGATCCTCAGACGTTCATCGTATGTTAGGCCTACCATTCCCGGGATCATCCGTGTGAATCTCCGCTGGACCCGCTCTAGTGCCAGTATGTCCTTCCTGAGGTGTGGGGTCCAAAATTGCTCACAGTATTCTAAATGGGGCCTAACTAATGCTTTATAAAGCTTCAGAAGTACATCCCTGCTTTTATATTCCAAAACTACTAGGCTATTGGTAAGATTCTTGGTAGTGTGGATGAGCAGAGAGATCTCGTTGCCCATGTACATAGATCCCTGAAAGTTGCCACCCAGGTTGAGAGGGTTGTTAAGAAGGCGTACGGTGTGTTAGCTTTTATTGGTTGAGGGATTGAGTTTCGGAGCCATGAGGTCATGTTGCAGCTGTACAAACTCTGGTGCGGCCGCATTTGGAGTATTGCGTGTAATTCTGGTCGCCGCATTATAGGAAGGTTGTGGAAGCATTGGAGAGGGTGCAGAGGGGATTTACCAGAATGTTGCCTGGTATGGAGGGAAGATCTTATGAGGGAAGGCTGAGGGATTTGAGGCTGTTTTTGTTAGAGAGAAGAAGGTTAAGAGGTGACTTAATTGAGGCATACAAGATGATCAGAGGATTGGATAGGGTGGACAGTGAGAGCCTTTATCCTCGGATGGTGATGTCCAGCATGAGGGGACATAGCTTTAAATTGAGGGGAGATAGAAAAAGGACAGATGTCAGAGGTAGGTTCTTTACTCGGAGAGTAGTAAGGGCATGGAATGCCCTGCCTGCAACAGTAGTGGACTCGCCAACATTAAGGGCATTCAAATGGTCATTGGATAGACATATGAACGATAAGGGAATAGTGTAGATGGGCTTTAGAGAGGTTTCACAGGTCGGTGCAACATTGAGGGTCAAAGGGCCCGTACTGTGCTGTAATGTTCTATGTTCTATGTTCTAATTACCTTTACTCCGTGCGGTTTGGCTCTCAATCCTCCACCAATGGGAAACGCTTCGCTGTACCTGTTACGTCCAGTCCCCTCGTGGTATCAAATATCTCTATCAAACCTCCCCTCAAGCTACTATAGTCCAAGGTGAACAGTCCCAGCTTCTCCAATCCATATACATGGCTCAACTTCCTCATGCCCGGGACCATACTTGTGAATCTTTTCTGCAGCTTCCCTAATGCCTCAGATCCATCTTGAAGTATGGTGCCTTGAACTGGATTTAATACTCCAGCTGAAGCTGAACCAGTGCACCATAACTGACAAAAAAATATTTAATTTATAGGACTGCAGTCCAGTCTGGGGTAGGAGAGGAAAAGAAAATGCACCTTTTAGGAATTGCATATTTCGATTGACAATTAATTAAACCCTAAATTAACTTTTGTTAGGTGGGGTAGGTGGGGAGGGTGGGGGGTGGTGGGGGTGGGGGGGGTGGGTGGAGGAGGTGGGGTGGTTGGGGGGGTGGGGGTGGGGGGGAGAGTAAGGGTGGGGGAGGTGGGGGAGGTGGGGTGGGTGGGGAGGGTGGGGGGTGGTGGGGGTGGGGGGGTGGGTGGAGGAGGTGGGGTGGTTGGGGGGGTGGGGGTGGGGGGGAGAGTAAGGGTGGGGGAGGTGGGGTGGGTGGGGAGGGTGGGGGGTGGTGGGAGTGGGGGGGGTGGTGGTTGGAGGGGGTGGGGTGGTGTGGGCGGTGGGGGGAAAGTGGGGGTGGAGGGTGTGTGGGGTGGGGGTGGTGGGTGGGAGGGGGGGATGAGGGGGGTGGTTGTGGGCAGTGTGATGGGGCCAGCTGCTTTTACAGCATGTGGTAACCTTTGTTCACTTGAACTTCGCTTTGTTCCATTTCAATGACGCTTGCGTGAAGTTGTGGAGGACATAAATAAAAGGAGAGAGCCACTCCCCAGTTTGGAAGCCGTGTATCTCATCACGCCCTCTGAAGAAGTAAGTTAGAGCTTTAACCAATCTCACAGGTTTTTAAAAAAAGTACACGCAAACACTGATTTTCAAATTTGCGAAGATTTCTTGGCGAGGTGCCACTTGCCAACCAATGTCAGTGCTTACACTGAACAGTGCCCAAGTACTGAACTGGCACATAGAAGGTGCCAGAGGAAGTGGAAATGCAGATTGTGATTACAAACCATTCATGGTCAAACACAGAGAAACCTTTGGAGAAAAGCGATCATGTGCCGAATACCCAGCACTTGTACCATTGTACTGATGGTGTTAGGCCACATTGACATCACATTACTTATGTGATGGTTTCCGGAGTAGTTGGACTGAGGAAGGGGTGGAAACAGGTGATGCTACAGAGGATGAAGTAGATCACAGAGTTCCCTTTTGTTGAAGTTGTAATTTGGAAACACTAGAAAACATGGTTTAATGGGACTTGCAAGTGTTCCAGGGAATGAGAAATTTCAAAATCTCCCTTACCATTGAAAATTCAATTTGTCGAACCCAAGCCGACATTACGGTTATTCATGGGAAATCCTGATGCCCGCTGGTTTAATACTTACACCTGATTTGAGAAATGTATCAGATGTACCCTTATTTGTTGATTCATCTTTTGCCATCTGATTCAGATTGTCTCCCTTCAGTCGATCAAAATAATTGTTGTCAAGAAAAAAAGTTCTATCAACAGGCCGAATAAAATGCAGCACTGTTTGAAAACCAGCTCACGCTTTGGCAAGAAGTGACTAGCAAGTCAACTGTATCTCTAATCAAACTTTTCCTAATTGTACACATGTAAAAATAATCGGCTTATTGAAATGATCAGCAAAAGCAGTGCAACAGCTATTTAGTTAAAGAATTGTTTTTGGTTGAAATGTAGTTCCCCACGGTAGGCTATTGCAAAAAATACGGAGGCTGGGGATTGAGGGTGATTTAGAGATGTGGATCAGAAATTGGCTAGCTGAAAGAAGACAGAGGGTGGTGGTTGATGGGAAATGTTCAGAATGGAGTACAGTCACAAGTGGAGTACCACAAGGATCTGTTCTGGGGCCGTTGCTGTTTGTCATTTTTATCAATGACCTAGAGGAAGGCGCAGAAGGGTGGGTGAGTAAATTTGCAGACGATACTAAAGTCGGTGGTGTTGTTGATAGTGTGGAAGGATGTAGCAGATTACAGAGGGATATAGATAAGCTGCAGAGCTGGGCCGAGAGGTGGCAAATGGAGTTTAATGTAGAGAAGTGTGAGGTGATTCACTTTGGAAGGAATAATAGGAATGCGGAATATTTGGCTAATGGTAAAGTTCTTGAAAGTGTGGATGAGCAGAGGGATCTAGGTGTCCATGTACATAGATCCCTGAAAGTTGCCACCCAGGTTGATAGGGTTGTGAAGAAGGCCTATGGAGTGTTGGCCTTTATTGGTAGAGGGATTGAGTTCCGGAGTCGGGAGGTCATGTTGCAGCTGTACAGAAC
Organism: Scyliorhinus torazame; assembly: GCF_047496885.1. Lineage (NCBI taxonomy): Eukaryota > Metazoa > Chordata > Chondrichthyes > Carcharhiniformes > Scyliorhinidae > Scyliorhinus > Scyliorhinus torazame. The sequence continues at coordinate 70,523,694 of NC_092728.1, forward strand.
TCTGGTACGACCGCATTTGGAGTATTGCGTACAGTTCTGGTCACCGCATTATAGGAAGGACGTGGAGGCTTTGGAGCGGGTGCAGAGGAGATTTACCAGGATGTTGCCTGGTATGGAGGGAAAATCTTATGAGGAAAGGCTGATGGACTTGAGGTTGTTTTCGTTGGAGAGAAGAAGGTTAAGAGGAGACTTAATAGAGGCATACAAAATGATCAGGGGGTTGGATAGGGTGGACAGTGAGAGCCTTCTCCCGCGGATGGATATGGCTGGCACGAGGGGACATAACTTTAAACTGAGGGGTAATAGATATAGGACAGAGGTCAGAGGTAGGTTCTTTACGCAAAGAGTAGTGAGGCCGTGGAATGCCCTACCTGCTACAGTGGTGAACTCGCCAACATTGAGGGCATTTAAAAGTTTATTGGATAAACATATGGATGATAATGGCATAGTGTAGGTTGGATGGCTTTTGTTTCGGTGCAACATCGTGGGCCGAAGGGCCTGTACTGCGCTGTATTGTTCTATGTTCTATGTTCTATGTTCTTGTTGAAAGTGAACATTATTTCATTGAGATTTTATCTTTCCAGTCTGTGCGTGCACTGATCAATGATTTTAAGGACGCTCCCTCTTCTAAGTACAAAGCGGCCCACGTTTTCTTCACGGACTGTAAGTATACAGATGAGCAAAGGGATATGTGTTCTACTTATGCCCATTTGGAGATTTGAGGGTGATAATGTCAACATTGAAGTTAGTTGTAAGATTCTAGCGTCTGAAGAGAAACTGGTGCTTTGTATTTCAAATTGCTGGTTACCTCAGCCTATCGCGCTGAATACCTGCATGAATACCTGCTTCCTGGCGCAGTGTCATGGGAGATTGACTCAGCCTTAATGCCTGATTACAACTTGTCATAAAATATCACTGATTGATAGGCTGCTGTTATAATTTTGTTGCATAATAACGGTCATGATTCACAGATGGTAGCATAAAGTAATTATTTCACAGTTACTGGGAGCAGTGACTTGACCATTAGCAAGACTTTTGAATTTTTAAGAAATGGACCAAGCAAGTGATCATTTCAAAATGATATCCCACTTTAGTTCGGCCATGTGATTTTTTTTGAAGGGACAAGTTGCACCTGATAGAACGTATTGTATTCCTTTTTTTTTGTTAGAATCCCAAAGCAGATTTCTCCCTTCCGACCCGCTGCAGGCTTGGTGGTGAGCGGGAGCGGGAAAACTAGTCAGAGTCACAAAATCTGAAACCCACCAGTGCAAAATCGCATTGTAATTCTCCAATGGAGGGTTAATGGCAGCTGGTTTCCCCACTGGCTGGTGGCGTGATTGCCATTTATATCTCATAAATGTGCATTAAAATGGCTGCCCGCTGTGTAGCCTGATGCAGACAAGGGGGGAAATTGGAAAAGGGCTTTGCAAAGGAGGGGGAAGGGTGAGGGCTCGCGATGTTAGACAGATGGGCAAGGTGCAGGATGAAGAAGACAGACAATGAAAAGCAGAGGGAAGACTGAGGGGAGGGAAGTTGGACCCCAACCAGGTTGCATGAAAGGCTCATAAAGAGGGTCCAGTAAACATTGTTTACTGGAAGTGGGTGCACTAAAACTCCAGGGTGGGTAGAAGCCCAAGTGCAGCAGGGGTGCCTCACAGGTGATGGGCTAAGGGGGGAAGGTGATTGAATCAAGGAACAGACTTATTCTTGAGGCTACTAGCCTTTTTCCTTTGGGTTGTTGGCATCCTGCACAGTCTGTGAAGACATGTAGGCTGGAGAGAGTGTTTGGAGTGCACTAGACTGGTACTTAAGATGGCACCAGGAACTTTGAACCCACCAGCTGACAGCAGACAGACGAATCAGCTGCCGGCCCGCCATGTGATTCAGAGGGAAATTCTCCTGTGCATAATTAATAAGGTCCTAAGCCTAGAATGTGGCGCGGGTTCCTATCATTCAGGCCAGCGGGAAAAGTGCCGCAGGAGCCTCCTGCCACTGCACTTAGTCTCAAATTGGAAGAATTGGAAGTCTCTGTGGGAAATACAAGAGAAATTGTAAAAGTGGAAACAAAGCAAATAAAAGGTTGAGTACAAATACCTGGAATATCACTTGTCTGCTGCTTGTATTTATACATGTTGCGGTGTTTGTGCCATTGACCTTGCTGTTTAAGAGAGAAGAGTAAAAACTGTCACCTTCACGTTTCACAGCTTGTGCAGATCCATTGTTTAATGAGCTGGTAAAGTCTCGTACATCAAAGGTTATCAAAACCCTAACTGAGATCAACATTGCCTTTCTTCCATATGAATCACAGGTAAGATATTTTATTCACCAGTCACAAGGAGGTAAAGGTGGCTGGGGAACTTTTCCAGTGTTAAATGCGAGAACTTTTGTCAGTTATCTTGGGGTGAATTCTCCGCCAGCCGGATTCTCCGTTCCGCTGGCAGCGTACCCCGGCCCGCGGGTTTCCTGGCGGCATGAGGTGGCCACCATGGAAAATCCCATTGACCAGTGCTGGGAATGGAGAATCCCGCTGCGGGCGACGGCACGCCGTTGAGAAACATGCAGCTGGGGTGGCAGAGAATTTGCCGCCTTATATTTGGAATGGTTTGAATTTCCGTGCGAGAGCAAGAGTACGATATGTGATGGAGGAGGGCAGGAAAAGAAAACAATTATTCGTTGCCACATGGCTGATGTTTGATTGGTGTAACATCGCTGCCAGGCATCTATCTATGTGAAAGTACTCACCTGACCAAAGGGATCAAGTACTACCTTACAAAGTATTCCCAGCATGTGCAGTCTCACCAATGGCAAGATCCTAAAGTACAAATTAGGGCTTTTGTGTACCAAATAGAGTAACTCTAAAAATTGAAGTGAATATTTTGTGGCTCACCTCACAACTTTCTCGTTGTTCCCTCCCTCTGTTCCCCACTGCACAATTTTGGGGGGATTTGTTTTAAGCTCCAGAAACCTCCCTCTATCTTGCTTTGTATCGTTGATTCCTGGCATCCTTTTGATATTTGAAATCCCCTTTTTTTTAATATAAAAAAAAAATAAATTTAGACTATCGAATTTTTTTTTTCCAATTAAGGGACAATTTAGCGTGGCCAATCCACCTACCCTGCACATCTTTGGGTTGTGGGGTTGAGACGCACGCAGACACGGGAAGAATGTGCAAACTCCACCCAGACCTGGATCAAACCTGGGACCTCGGTGCCGTGAGCCAGCAGTGCTAACCATTGCGCCACCCATGAAATCTCCTTATTTTTAACATTCATTGTGTTTATAGCATCACAGAGTCGTAAAATCTGATAACACAGGTGGAGGATATTCCACTCATGCTGCCTGTACCAGCTGCTTGACAGAACTGTCCAATTTAGTCCCACACTCCAGCTTTTCCCTCTGTAAGCTAGCAACTGTGTCCAGGAACATGGGGAGGTCCAGGAACATGGGGAGGCGGTGGTGTAGTGGTATTGTTGCTGGTCCAGTAATCCAGAGACTCCAGGGTAATGTCTGGGAACCTGGGTTCAAATCCCACCACAGCAGATAGTTTTGAATACAATATAAATCTGGAATTAAAAGTTTAATAATTACCATGAAACCATTGTTGATTGTCATTACTGAACCAGATGGGTGTTTTTAATGTCCTTTAGGAAAGGAAATATGTTGTCCTTACCTGGTCTGGTCCACATGTGACTCCAGATCCAATGTGATTGACCCTTAATTGCCCTCAAGGATAGGCAGTAAGTGCTGCCCCACCGATGCCCTCATCTCATGATCGAATGAAAGCAATGTCAAATTGCCTTTTGAAAGTTACTATGGATTTTGATTCCACCACACTTCCAGTTGTGTGTTTCACATCTCAACCCTCGGGAGGAAGAAATTATCCTTATTTTCCCTCTAGTTATTTCACCAGTTACTTTAAATCTTGAACTCTTGTTACCAACCTTGACAGAGGAAACAATTTTCCCTACTTGCTCTATCAAAACCCCTCATATTTCTCACTACTTCTATTCCATCTCTCCTTAATCTTTTCTACTCAAGGCTAAAAAATCCCAGCTCCTCCAATCTCTGGATATCGATTTTGACTTTTAGGTGTCCAACCGGTTGCTCGTTCTGGTCAGTTGCACATTTAAATTACGAAGACCACCCCACCCCACCTCCTCTAAATTTGATTATTTTTGTGGGCCTGAGATGTTCCCTCCTGCTCCTCCACGGCCTGCAAAAATAATTCAGCCCTTACTCTTGGTGGTCCTTATTGGCACCATCACCTATTGAACTGCTTGGAGTGTGTGCCGCGCAGGCACTGACAAGTTCTGATCTCGAACAGCATAAGACCTCCATTTCCATGTTTAAAAGAGCCTTACATCACCTGAAAGCTGTGAAGAAGGCTTATAGTGTGTTAGCGTTTATTAACAGGGGGTTTGAGTTTAAGAGCTGTGGGGTTATGCTGCAACTATACATGACCCTGGTGAGACCACATTTGGAGCATTGTGTGCAGTTCTGGGCACCTCCATTATAGGAAGGATGTGGAAGCATTGGAAAGGGTGCAAAGGAGATTTACCAGGATGCTTCCTGGTTTGCAGGATAGGTCTTATGAGGAAAGGTTGAGGGTGCTATGGCTTTTCTCTTTGGAGCAGAGGAGGATGTGAGGCGACTTAATAGAGGTTTATAAGATAATGAGGGGGATAGATAGAGTGGACGTTCAGATGCTATTTCCTCGGGTGGATGTAGCTGTTACAAGGGGGCATAACTATAAGATTCAGGGATGGAGATATAGGAGGGATATCCGAGGTAGGTTCTTTACTCAGAGAGTGGTTAGGGTGTGGAATGGACTGCCTGCTGTGATAGTTGAGTCAGACACTTTAGGAACTTTCAAGCGGTTATTGGATAGGCACATGGAGCACACCAGAATGACTGGAGTGGGATAGCTTGATCTTGGTTTCGGACAATGCTCGGCACAACATCGAGGGCCGAAGGGCCTGTTCTGTGCTGTACCGTTCTATGTTCTGTGAAACGGGCTGGCAGTAGGCCCCTTTCCAAATGCCGCCAACCCAATTTGAAGATACTCAACATCCTAGTCTCTGGAGGGAATATATCAACACCTTTAATTCCAGTCTCAAAAGAGGAAACCTATCGTGCTGAAAGCTGCAAGAGGTGTTAAATAAAGTTTGATGAAGAATTATTAACAGCTTTTGGATTGATGCGAGCCCGAGTTTAGCAATAAATATGAATGATTCTATATACACTTTCCAACACTGGAGCCTGCATTGCCTTTTGGTAACATCCACTTTCTTGTGGTTATCATCTCATATTACCTCAATGTGGCAGCAACGTTTGAAAAGCGAACTTGCTGCACTGGTCTCACTGCATTTAGTGGATTCATTTCAATCTCTTAATGCTCCTAAACCCGGCTGAGTTGTTTTCACAATCCTTGTCAAGTATAATTTAGTGCAAGGTTGTCTCACTCTGCTGACTGCCTCAGTGGCGGTTAGTTGCAGCAAACATCAGTGATTACAACCCAATGACCAATGAGAGCCAGGAACCAAGGATTGCATGGCCCATCTGTCAAACAGCAGGTTCGTCCAGTTCGACTGAGGAACCTGTCACATGATCACGACCAGATGGCATTCGGCACGCTCCAGTCTTTTTCATTCTTTATACAATGGCTTACGTCCGCATGAGTTGGCCCTGTAATTATTTAGGTTCATAACTAAACACAGTACAGGAAACGAAATGGTCAGTTAAAAAAAAAATCCCTTTGGGTCGAGTCAGTTGACTGAATTTCACATATAAAGTGGATTGGAGAGGGCATGGAGTGAACAATTCATTCAGGGGACAGACTTAAACGCGCATGCTTAGGTTGTGCTGGCATTTTTCAGGTTATCATGTCGATAGGTGATCGTCAGCGTACAGGAACACCAAGGTGCGCAGCTTTCTCCGAGCCAGACCGCTTGTGCAATGCCATACACATAATAGCCAGTGGTCTTCCCTGCCATAGTTCTGACACCAGAGTAGACCAGACCACTCTTCATGAATGAACTAGCACCATTGTATCCTGATCTATAAGACATGGGTCTCTAAAAGGAATGGAACGATTATTTTCTGTGTTTCAGGTTTACTCGTTGGATGTACCAGATGCATTCCAGAGCTTTTACAGCCCCCACAAGACACAGTTGCGAAACCCTCTCATGGAGCGATTAGCAGAGCAGATTGCAACCCTCTGCGCCACACTGAAAGAGTATCCTGCAGTCAGATACAGGGGGTGAGAGCACATTTTTAAATATGCACCCATCCTTTTTCCTAAAAGGCTGCTGCTCCCCATGGTGAGGGTAGTCCCGTTTGATTATGATGATCGCTGAATAGTATTGGAAAAGGGACGCTCCTTGGATATAAAATTCCCCGTGGTGCTGGAAATGGAGGGACGGGGTGATGGAATGTCGTCTCCGGAGGGCAGTAGACCATGGTTGAATAAAGGAGACAGGGGAATGGGGAAATATTCTTGAGATTCGCATGGCTAGCTTTTCATATCAGTGAATATTTATGCAGACAGTTCCACCAAGACATTAGTTAGGGTAGAGCCCATGATATGAATAACTAGAAGGTGCAGGCTTAGTAGCCTATATTGTGTTCTCTTTTTCTCCACTTTTTTCTGTCATAAGGATGTGTCAATCATTTGGAAAGTGTAGACCACCGTGCATGGAACCGTTGCAAAATATCTGGGTTGCGTAACCAGTGCTACAATTCGTTGCAAGTCGGTATGATGTGCCGTGATCTATTGAAGTTGAATCATAATTGCGTTGTGGAAAGTTACCACATTCAATAGTATGAGGAACGACGCACACTGTCAAGGGAAGAACATGGAAAGATTAGGTCAATCCAATTTACTCACTGTGAAAAAGACATTGTGAGAGACACGCTTACACGCGCTCACTCACACATGCACATTCACGCACGCACATTTGCATGCACACTCACACTCCACATCTCACACACACATCCACATGCACACACACGAGTTCACATGCCAAGACATGCATGTGTCGTGTTGGGTGCGGCGGGCTGATGGTGTCCATGGCGCAGGATGGCGGATTCCTTAAGATGCGTCGGTAGGTCTCACAGTCACTGGGTTCCAATCCTGGTACTATGTCGTGTTGGGTGCTCTGCTACATAGACGGACCAACACGGTTGCGGATGGTACAACTCAGTTTTATTACTAACAATAACAACATCTGTAAACTGGTTACTGTGGTTCGTTCGTTACCCTCTAACCTGTGGACCCAGCCCTAACACTATCTTGGAGAAGCACTCAGCACATGGTGAATGTCTGAGTGGCATGCTGTGAGCTCTGTGCCCTGAGCTGTCTCCTGCTGGAATGAGCGGGAAATGTCGTGTTGTTCCCCGTTTTATAGTGTGTATGCTCTTGCCTGTGATTGGCTGTGATGTTGTGTGTTTATTGATTGGTCCGTTGATCTGTCCATCAGTGTGTATGTATGTTTGCACCATGATGTTTATCTGAATATCATGACAGCATGCATTCACAGATGCATATTCACGTGCGCACATGCACATGTTCACACGTACAAACTTATTTTTAAAAATATATATATTTATTAAAGTTTTTTAACAACACAACTTTTTCCCCTTACAAACAATAACCCCCCCCCCATAACAAAATAACACAAAATCGCACTGAGCAAGATATATACATGGCAAAGTGGTATATTTACATAGCTTTATACACTGGCTCTCGCCCGCCCATGCCAGTTTCCCCCACCCTCCATGTTATCTCCTGTTCATCCATCCCCTCAAACAATCTCTCGTTCCCCCCTCCCCCCAGGGTTGCTGCTGCTGCCCGACCTTTCTCTAACGCTCCGCGAGGTAGTCTAGGAACGGTTGCCACCGCCTGTAGAACCCCTGCGCAGACCCTCTCAAGGCAAACTTAATCCTCTCCAGCTTTATGAACCCAGCCATGTCGTTTATCTAGGCCTCCAGCCTAGGGGGCTTCACCTCCTTCCACAATAGCAAGATCCTTCGCCGGGCTACTAGGGACGCAAAGGCCAGAATTCCGGCCTCTTTCGCCTCCTGCACTCCCGGCTCATCCACTACTCCGAATATTGCTAGCCCCCAGCTTGGTTTGACCCGGACTTTCACCACCTGAGATATTGCTCCCGCCACTCCTCTCCAGAACCCCTCCAGTGCCGGGCATGACCAAAACATGGGGACATGGTTCGCCGGACTCCCTGAACACCTTCCACATCTGTCCTCTACCCCAAAGAACCTACTCAACCTCGCCCCCGTCAAGTGCGCTCTGTGAACCACCTTAAATTGTATCAGGCTGAGCCTGGCACATGAGGAGGAGGAATTAACCCTACCCAGGGCATCAGCCCACAAACCTTCCTCAATCTCCTCCCCCAGCTCCTCCTCCCATTTACCCTTCAACTCTTCTGCTAGGGCTTCCCCCTCTTCTTTCATCTCATGGTGTATTGCCAAAACCTTGCCCTCCCCGACCCATACACCCGAGATCACCCTGTCTTGAATTTCTTGTGCCGGGAGCAACGGGAATTCCCTGACCTGTCGCCTCACAAAAGCCCTCACCTGCATATATCTAAATGCATTTCCCGGGGGGTAACTCAAACTTCTCCTCCAGTGCCCCTAGGCTTGCAAATGTACCGTCAATGAACAGGTCCCCCTTTCTTCTAATCACCGCCCGATGCCAGCCCTGGAACCCCCCGTCCATCTTCCCCGGGACAAACCGGTGGTTACCCCTGATCGGGGACCACACCGAGGCTCCCACTGCACCCCTGTGCCATCTCCACTGGCCCCAGATCCTTAATGTTGCCGCCACCACCGGGCTCGTGGTATACTTTGATGGTGAGAACGGCAGCGGTGCCATCACCAACGCCCCCAAGCTCGTTCCTTTACAGGACGCCATCTCCATCCTCTTCCATGCCGCCCCCTCTCCCTCCATAACCCACTTGCGGATCATCGCCACATTTGCTGCCCAGTAGTAGCTCCCTAGGTTTGGCAGCGCCAGCCCTCCTCGGTCCCTACTGCGTTCCAGGAACCCTCTCCTTCCCCTCGGGGTCTTATTCGCCCACACAAACCCCATAACACTCCTACCTACTCTCTTGAAAAAGCCGTTGGTGATCACGATGGGGAGGCACTGAAACACAAACAGAAACCTCGGAAGGACCACCATTTTGACCGACTGCACTCTACCCGCCAATGAGAGCTGCAACATGTCCCATCTTTTGAAGTCCACCTCCATTTGGTCCGCCAACCTCGTCAGATTCAATTTGTGTAGGGCCCCCCAACTCCTGGCTATCTGGATCCCCAGATACCGAAAACTCCCCACCGCCCTCCTCAGCGGTAGGTCCCCTATCCCTCTTTCTTGGTCCCCTGCCTGTAATACAAAACGTTCACTCTTCCCTACATTGAGCTTATAGCTCGAGAACTCCCCAAACTCCCTCAGAGTCTGCATGAACCCCACCATCCCCTCCATTGGGTCCGCCACGTACAGCAGCAGGTCATCCGCGTATAGCGACACCCGATGCTCTTCTCCACCGCGGACCACCCCCCTCCATTTATTAGACTCCCTCAGTGATATGGCCAAGGGTTCGATCGCCAATGCAAACAACGGGGGGGACAGGGGGCACCCCTGCCTCGTTCCTCGGTACAGCCGAAAGTACTCCGACCTCCGCCGGTTCGTCACCACACTCGCCACCGGGGCGCTGTAAAGGAGCTTAACCCAGCTAATAAACCCTCCCCCGAACCCAAACCTACGCAACACCTCCCAGAGGTACTCCCACTCTACTCGGTCAAAGGCATTTTCCGCGTCCATAGCTGCCACTATCACCGCCTCTCCCTCCTCCGGTGTCATCATTATCACGTTTAAGAGCCGCCGCACATTAGTATTTAATTGCCTGCCCTTTACGAATCCCGTCTGGTCCTCATGAATCACCCCCGGGACACAGTCCTCAATCCTCGTGGCCAGCACTTTTGCCAATAACTTAGCGTCCACATTGAGGAACGAAATCGGCCTGTACGATCCACATTGCAGTGGGTCCTTGTCTCGCTTCAGAATCAAGGAAATTGTCGCCTCCGACATTGTCGGGGGCAGGGTCCCCTCCTCTCTTGCCTCGTTAAAGGTCCTCAATAGTAGCGGGGCCAACAGGTCCACATACTTTCTGTAGAACCCATCCGGCCCCGGGGCCTTCCCCGCCTGCATACTCCCCAAACCCTTGCTCAGCTCCTCCAACCCGATTGGTGCCCCCAAACCAGCCACCTCTTGCTCCTCCACCCTCGGGAACCGCAGTTGGTCTAGGAATCGTCTCATCCCCTCTTCCCCCCCTGGGGGCTGGGATCTGTACAGCTCTTCATAGAAGGCCTTGAATACCTTGTTTATTTTCATTGCACTCCGAACCGTGGCTCCCCCTCCATCTTTGATTCCCCCTATTTCCCTCGCTGCCGTCCTCTTACAGAGCTGGTGTGCCAGCATCCGACTGGCCTTTTCCCCGTACTCGTGGGTCGCCCCTGCACCTTCCTCCACTGTGCCTCCGCCTTCCCCGTGGTCAACAGGTCAAACTCCGTCTGGAGCCGTCGCCTTTCCCCAAGTAATCTTTCCTCCGGGGCCTCTGCGTATCTCCTGTCCACTCGCAAAATCTCCCCCACTAACCTCTCCCTTTCCATGCCCTCTGTGTTCTCCCTATGAGCCCTGATGGAGATTAGCTCTCCCCTGATCACCGCCTTCAACGCCTCCCATACCACCCCCACTCGCACCTCCCCGTTGTCGTTGTACCTTTCGATACACCCCCTCACCTTCCCACACACCACCTCATCTGCCAGCAGTCCCACGTCCAGCCGCCACAGCGGGCGTTGGTCCCTCTCCTCTCCCAGTCCCATTTCCACCCTGTGCGGGGCATGGTCCGAAACGGCTATGGCCTAATACTCCATCCCCTCCACCGTCGGGATGAGCGCCCTGCCCAGAACAAGGAAATCTATCCGGGAGTAGGCCTTGTGCACGTGGGAAAAGAAAGAAAATTCCCTGGCCAGCGGTCTTGCAAACCTCCATGGGTCCACTCCCCCCATCTGATCCATAAACCCCATGAGCACCTTGGCCACCGCCGGCCTCTTTCCCGTCCTTGATCTGGAGCGGTCTAGTGCTGGGTCCAGCACCGTATTGAAGTCCCCTCCCATTATCAGTCCTCCTACCTCCAGGTCCGGAATGCGCCCCAACATGCACTTCATGAATCCAGCATCATCCCAATTCGGGGCATATACATTTACCAACACCACCCACGTCCCTTGCAACCTACCACTCACCATCACATATCTCCCTCCATTATCCACTACGATAGTCTTGGCCTCAAATGACACATGCTTTCCCACCAGAATTGCCACCCCTCTATTTTTCACGTCCAGTCCCGAGTGAAATACCTGTCCTACCCATCCGCTTCTTAACCTAACCTGGTCTGCCACCTTCAGGTGTGTCTCTTGGAGCATTGCCACGTCTGCCTTCAGTCCCTTCAAGTGCGCGAACACTCGAGCCCTCTTCACCGGCCCATTCAGGCCCCTCACGTTCCACGTTATCAGCCGGATTGGAGGGGCTCTCACCTCCCCCCACCCCCGCCGACTAGCCATCTCCTTTTCTGGGCCAATCCCGTGTCCGCGTCTCCCTCACCCTCCAGTCCCCCAGCCGGGGAACCTCCGTTCCCACCACCTCTTCTGTGTCCCATTCCCTTTCGGCCAGTGCAGCAGCAACCCTTTTTCTCCCCCCTTCCACCCCTCCCCCCCCTTCCCTCCCTCCCCTCCCCCCCCCCCCCCCCCCGCTAGATCCCTGTCTAGGTTTTTTGCTCCCCCTATATCACTCCCGTAAGTCAGCTGACACCTGCTGACCCCGGCTTCCCCCGCCATCCCTTTGACCCCCCCTCCCGTGTGGGAGTCTCCCCATCAATATACGTTCCCTCGGTCCCCTTCCCACCTTTCTTCCCGCGCGCGGTAAAGAAACCCCGCGCTTTCCAAAGCCTGCCCCGCCCCCTCTGGCGCAGCTCCTGTCGCGGCCTTGTCTCTCTCCCCCAGCCCATATAACATTCCCTGCGCGTGATTGCCCCCCTATATACAACAACCATCATACTTCAACCCTCAAACACCCCCCACCCTCACAAACCCTCAATTAGAGTCCAACTTTTCAGTTAGTATAAAGGTCCACGCCTCTTCGGGCGTTTCGAAGTAGTGGTGTTGGCCATTATGTGTAACCCACAGTCGCGCTGGCTGCAACATTCCAAATTTCACTCCTTTCCGATGCAGCACCGCTTTGGCCCAGTTGAAACTCGCTTTCCGCTTAGCGACCTCCGCGCTCCAGTCCGGGTATATTCTGATCTCAGCATTGTCCCACTTGCTGCTCCGCTCCTTCTTGGCCCATTTCAGGACCCTCTCTCTGTCCGTGAACTGGTGAAATCTCACCACCATCGCCCTTGGTGGCTCATTTACCTTGGGCTTCCTCGCCAGCACTCGGTGCGCCCATTCCAGCTCCAGTAACCCCGGGGGGGGCCTCCGCGCCCATCAGCGCCCCGATCATTGTGCCCGCATATGCCGCGGCGTCACCCCCCTCCACTCCTTCTGGGAGATCCAGGATCCTCAGCTTATTTCTCGTCGACCTGTTCTCCAGGTCTTCGAGTCTTCCCGCCCACGTCTTGTGTAGCGCCTCGTGCCGCTCCACTTTCACCGCCAGGCCCAAGAGCTCGTCCTCATTCTCACTCACTTTTTCCTGGATCTCCTGGATCTTCACCTCGTGGGCTTTCTGGGTTGCCCCGAGTCCTTCAATTATTGCCAACATAGGCGCCACCATCTCCTTACGCAGCTCCTCGAAGCAGCGCTTGATGAATTCCTGCATCTCCTCTTTGTCCCCGGCCGCCGCCATTTTGCTTGTTTTCCCTCTCCTCCCGCTGCTCCAATGCCACCTTTTGGCCGTTTCGCTGCGGGTCCGGACCATACAAGTTAGTAGGGGACCTCTCTCCTCTCTTCCCCACGGGTTGGCTGTAAAAAAAGTTCCGTTGGGGCTCTTCTATCGAGCCCGAAAGTCCGTGTTCGCGGGAGCTGCCGAATCGTGCGGCTTAGCTCCGCATAGCCGCAACCGGAAGCTCACGTACAAACTTATGCACACACATGCACGCATTCACATGCACATATTTACGCACACACACACATGGGCACACACAAATGTGTTGTTTAATTGGAGAGTTGGAAAAAGCCATTGGCATGGATCTAATTCATGCTTATCAGCTGCTCTGTAAGCTAAGGAATGGTGTGCAGCACAGTACAAGCAGAAAAAGAATTTTACCTGCACAACGTGATAACATTGGGCAAGAAATTTTGGATCCTATTTGTTTTCTGTTGCCTTTCCTCAGGAAAGCACAGTAAGAGGATTGGATGACAATATCAATAGCTTTTAAAAATTAACACAATATAATATTTTTTTTATGAACAAACCTTTATCAGACTGAAAGGCAATCCAGCTGGACATCACCAACTTGCGTTTAAGTAGGTAATTTAAGGTTCCTGCCACTTGTTAAATTATAAAACTCTCAGATTGGCAAAATAAACCCCTTCCGCCTTCCTGGCAAAAGACACCACAGCCATTTGTCACGACACACAATAACCTTGCTGGAGTTCAGCGCATATCAGAGATTCAACCAGGACCAAGCCGGTTTGAAAGGCTCATCTGACACAATTACATTCCCATTGACAACAATGGAATATAAATGGGGAGAGATCTAACACTGGCTGCCAATTCACTATCATGAGTTTCACACTATCACACAAAGTCGGTGTATCCTGAAGGTGTGGTATATTGCACAAGTTGGAGCTCTTGGAGCAGAGTTTCAGGCAAGGGGAGTGTGAGTCAGAAATGCAGCCAGAGACATCAGTGTGCCCAGCGTGCTGTTTTGACTTTTCCTTTAAATATGGGCTGACGCCTCACGGTGCCGAGGACCCCGGTTCGATCCCGCCCCCCTGGGCCACTGTCCATGTGGAGTTTGCACATTCTCCCCGTGTCTGTGTGGGTCTCACCCCCACAACTCCAAAATGTGCAGGGCAGGTGGATTGCCCACACTAAATTGTCCCTCAATTGGAAAAAAAGAATATGGGCTGACGCACACCATGACATTCCTGATTCCAGTTTCTGTCATGCAGAGCTGTGCAATGTGGGTGCTAGACTGTAAAATCAAATCAAATTTGTGTCAATGTTTGAAGAAATGTTGTTGCTCAAAAAAGAGGCACAGTCAGTATAGGATTGACTATTTAGTGAAAAGTTAGTAAAATTGCAGCACTGCTACTTTACTGTTCTGTGGCTGGGTCATTCTTCAGACAGGAAAAGTCTGAGAGTTGTTGAAAACCTGTCCCTAATTGTGTTGGTATTTTTTCAGTAATTTGCTGCCTTTACATTTCAGGGATTATAAAGAAAATGCCATGCTTGCACAGCTGGTCCAAGATAAACTCGATGCATATAAAGCCGATGATCCAACTATGGGCGAAGTAAGTGTTTCATACATGACAATAGTTCTGCTTTGATACCCAACCTATCTCATCCAGTGGATTACGGTAGCACAGTAGTTAGCACTGTTGCTTCACAGCGTCAGCGAACCGGGTTCGATTCATGGCTTGGATCACTGTCTGTGCGGACTCTGCACGTTCTCCCTGTGCCTGCGTAGGTTTCCTCCGGGTGCACCTATTTCTTCCCACAAGTCCCGAAAGATGTGCTGTTAGGTAGTTTAGACATTTTGAATTCTCCCTCAGTGTACCTGAACTGGCGCTGGAGTGTGGCGACTAGGGGATTTTCACAGTAACTTCATTGCAGTGTTAATGTAAGCCTACTTGTGACACCTAATAAAGATTATTATTAATATATGGTGAGAATACACCTCTTCCACAGGTACAAGGTGACATTGGGATGCTGGATGCTATTCAGTCAAAATGAGAAAAAAATGTTACTCATTAAGTTTCACTTTCTTGATTTGCTATTTCCAATCTAGTCAACCTAAAAATTGTTATATATTTAAATAGAACGTTATTTGAGAACGATTTCACTCAGTGAAAACTAAACTTTTTTATGCTTTAGTGCAACCCAGGCAAGGCAAATTTAGATGCAAATATCCCCTTTCACATCTTCCCATGGCAAATGAGGGGGAGGCAGTGGCGTAGTGGTATTTTTCACTGGGCCAGTAATCTGGAGACCCAGTGTAATGTTCTGGGGAGACTGGGTTCAAATCCTGCTATGGCAGAAACTGAACTTTGAGTTAAATACAAAATCTGGAATTGAAAGCACATTGATGACTACAAAGCCATTTCTTATGAAACCCCCCATCTAGTTCACTAATGTTCTTTAATCTGCTGCCCTTACCTGGTCTGACCTACATGTGACTCCAGGCTCACAGCAATGTGGTTGACTCTTAAATGGCCGAGCAAGTCATTCGGTCCTAGGGATGATCCACCCCGCGATGCCTACATCATTTAAAAAATACCAGTCTTTAAAGTTAGTATATTGCTTTGGTCGTAACTTAAAGTGTGGGATCGCCCGGTCCGCCAGCCACGTCTTCCTCAGCGGCACGCCCCTGCCAGCAGCGGGATTCTCTGTTTCCCATTGTGGCCACCCCGCGCTGCCGAGAAACCCGCGGGCATGGGTGTGCTGCTGGCGCAACGGAGAGTGCCACCCAAAGCCTTTTCGTATTGATGGTTTACGCATGAGTTTTACTCTTACTTGCACGGCATGCTTTAGCCTGTTAAGAAGTGCCACAGAATCATAGACAGCTCCAGCACTGAATGCTGCCAGCCAGCCATTGTGTCTGTACTGGTTGATGGAACTATTCAATTCATTTCACTCCCCAGCTCCTTCCTCATTTTCCCATCCCTTCAAATATTTATACAATTCACTTTTGAATGTGTCAGTTATTAATTTATTTTGGAACCTAAATCGATTCAGTAATTGTTGCTCTGCACTTTTCACTAATGTTAGAGTAATGAGTAATAGCACTTGAAGGACTGTAAATGGTGCTTCCAGCAACACGGTATGAAATTGGCAGGATGCCTGGACCTTTTGGGATAGTTTAACTTCACAGGACGTCTCCGAACTTGCTTAAAATGATCGACAGTTGAAGTTTATTTTTCGCTGACAAACTTCATTCCCACGCACTTTCTCAAGTACACACTGATCTATAAATCCACAAAAGATGCAAAAGGTGAGCTCCATGCCACAGAGGAAAATCAGCGCCTCAGAAACTGTGGAAAAGCTCATTGCAGAGATAAGCAAATCTCATCAGAACCATTTGACTTAACGTAGCTTTACAAGGGCAGAACCTTCTCTATCAATGATTTGCATGTCCTGCTTATATTTTTAGTGCCTATTTATTTGATAGAATAGATAATGTTCCACATTGAAGGGTGATAATTTACTGTGAAGTACTTGACTTAACAATGAATCACATAGAATAGAATCCCGACCATACCATTCGGCCCATCGACCCTCCGAAAGAGCCCCACCCGATCCCCGTAACCCTTTTCTGACACTAAGAGGCAATTTAGCATGGCCGATCCACCTAACCTAGTGCTAGGGGAACAATCTTTGGCAGTAAAAGTCCAATTCTTAAAGCTAGAGAAATTGAGTTTATTTTTGAAATTAATGTCAAATTGTACAGGTTATTGATTACAAATAGGCTGAAGTTACTGGATAAAATGTTAAAGCATTGACATGACCTGTACTGTAGTAAAGCATGGCTCTTTACTTTTTGTCTCCATTGCAGAAGACATTAAATAGCAGTTTCAAAATTGTACTGTAGCTACTGTTGTTGTTCAGTAGGTCTTAATAATAATCTTATTGTCACAAGTAGGCTTATATTAACACTGCACTGAAGTTACTGTGAAAATCCCTAGTCGCCACACTCCGGTGCATGTTCGGGCACACATAGGGACAATTCAGAATGCCCAAACTACCTAACAGCATGCCTTTCGGGACTTGTGGGAGGAAACCAGAGCACCCGGAGATAACCCACGCAGACACGCGGAGAACGTGCAGACTCTGCACAGACTGATCCAAGCCAGGAATCAAATCTGGTACTCTGGTGCTGGGACGGAACAGTGCTAACCATTGTGCTACCATGCCATCCATAAAATCTTTTAAAAATTAGTGTTATTTCAGAATTGCGATTTGTTAATGGCATAGTGACAGGGAAACAGGAATACAGCTCTGTGGAAGTTAGACCCATCGGGATTATTTATGCATGTATTAATTGGTAATGTGCGACACATTGCACGACAGCTGCTATAAAGCAGTAAGCTCTGAGACTGTGTGTTTATTGGCTGTAACCTCTGTGCTCCAGGGCAGTGTATCTGGGGCAGGTACCCCAAAGATGCGCTTGGATCCCAGCATTCACAGGTAAGGTTTGTATGGAAAATGCCTGGGAAGTCCATTTGTGCCCTGGGCAATTGCCCCCCACTGGGAGACATCCAAGAGTGCAATTTAAATCATAAACCCCCGGATGGTTCGGACTACATTACATCAATGGTTACCCAGAAAGACAGAGAAGGATTAAAAGCACAGCTAGTGCTGTGAAAAAAGGGGACGTGCCCTCCTTACATCCGACTGAACTGACCTTCGACGTTATGTCTCGGGACGAGCTGCACGGGTCAGATTGTCACTGGCCTGAGTCAGAAGGTCGGGTGAGATAAGATGGGAAAACATTTCAAGTAAGAAAGCAGGAGCGGAGTAGCAATCGGAGCCTGACTGTCACTCTGCGTCAGGGCCCATTATGTCAGTGCCTAGTTACTGAGGTACCAATACACACAACCGCCGAATTCATGTTTACACACTCAATTGCAAACATGTAACCTTCTTAATCTCAGTCAGGTCACTAGTATAGCTACCATCTCCGCAGAGAGGAGGAGGGAAAACTGGTGGGTAAGGCATCTAATAATATTCCCAACATTTGGGATTGCGGGAGCTCTGTAGCTTGGCCTAATGTCTGTTCTTTCAATCGGGTTGCTTCCGAGTACCTGACTGATCCAAATAGAGTAGGAACAGAAAATAAGCCTTCCATGTTCAATATTTATTGGATGAGAAGTGATAGCATGCCAATAAATATTGAATGAAGGACTACTTTTCCAAGATGTGTTTTTAGTTAATAGCATGTATCACTATTGTACAAGGTGCAATGAGGTTGTGGTTATCTAGCTTGTGTCTTGTTCTTATAATTGAAATCTCTGATTTCAGGGCCCAGACAAAGCCCGCTCACAGCTCTTGATAGTTGACCGTGGATTTGACCCAGCATCTCCTGTACTCCATGAATTGACCTTCCAGGCCATGACCTTTGACTTGCTGCCTGTTGAAAATGATGTTTACAAGTGAGAAGCCCCTTATTTTCTACTTTTTCACATAGCCTGTGCATTTTATCATTGTTCACACCAGAGCGTTCAGATAATACCAACAATTATCTTCAGAAAAATGACCCCAAGGGCAGGGTAATGGTTACCTCTACATGTTACCTGTGCTGTACTTTTCTTTGTTCTTTCTTCTTTATGTCTGACTTAGACCAGGTTATATTTTCCTTGGCTAAGGAGAATGTGACCCTCCACATCACAGAAGGATTGAATTTTTTTATTTTGAGACTCAGCTGGTGAAAGGTACTTATTTATGCTCATCAAGATGATACTGTTAATCAAAATCACATTTCAACATTTAGTGCCCAGTGTCAGGTGTGCAGCACAGGCCTGATGCAGACTAAAACTTTCTCACTTTCCTTCAAAGGAGATCTTATCCAAAGGTCAACCTCCATTTTACAGATTGAATATCTCCAAATTGTCCTAGATTATAGATCATAGCATTTACACTGCAGATGGAGGCCATTCAGCCCATCTGGTCTGCACCGGCCCATGGAAAGAGCAGCTACCTAAACCCACACCTCCACCTTATCCCCGTAACCCAGTAACCTCACCCAACCTTTTTTGACACTTTTGTGAGGGCCACGAAGAATCCAGCACGAGTTTTAAGGATACAAAGTAATAACATTTATTTACAATAACATATATATATAACAGCAGCAGCAACTTCCCTTGCTGCACACTCCTTCCTGCTGTTTCCAAACTGGCCAGCTTTATTTATACTTGGAGTTTACTAATGGTTTCTCCGCCCCCCTCATTGGGGAAGCTCATACTCCCACAGGATTGTGGGATTGTCATTAGTCTCCAGCCAATGGTAAGTAGGCAGGTTATAACAGACACTAAGGGCAATTTAGCATGGCCAAACCACCTAACCTGCACATCTTTGGTGAGATCACCAAATTTCATTCGGTTTAGTCCTTTGGATCCAGATCCATCTAGAATTGGGTTGAAACTGTCCAAACCCATTTTATATAAGAGTGTTTTTTTTTAATAAACATTTTATTGAGGTATTTTTTGGTATAACAACAATGCTATAAACAATGTACATGAAACTATAAACATAGTGCAAAAGCCGTCTCCCTCCCTTACAGGTCCCACCTTTATTAACCCCCTACTCTAAGCTAAATTAACCCCCCCCCCCCCCTTTCTGCTGACGATTAATTTTCCACGAAGAAGTTGATGAACGGTTGTCACCTCCGGGCGAACCCTAACAGTGACCCTCTCAAGGCAAACTTGATCTTCTCTAAACCGAGAAAGCTAGCCATGTCCGATAGCCAGGTCTCCGACTTCGGGGGCTTTGAGTCCCTCCAAGCTAATAGTATCCGTCTCCGGGCTACCAGGGAAGCAAAGGCCAGAACAACAGCCTCTTTCTCCTCCTGGATTCCCCGGTCTTCTGACACCCCGAAAATCGCCACCTCTGGACTCAGTGCCACCCTTGTTTTTAACACCGTGGACATGACGTCCGCAAACCCCTGCCAAAATCCCCTAAGCTTCGGACATGTCCTAAACATGTGGACATGGTTCGCTGGTCCTCCCGCACACTTTGCACACCTGTCTTCCACCCCAAAGAATCTGCTCATCCGGGCCACTGTCACGTGAGCCCGGTGAACGACCTTAAACTGTGTCAGGCTGAGCCTGGCACATGTTGCGGACATGTTGACTCTACTCAACGCGTCCGCCCATAGACCATCCTCGATCTCTCCTCCCAGCTCCTCCTCCCACTTGCGCTTCAGCTCTTCGGTCTAGGTCTCCTCTGACCCCATAAGTTCCTTGTAAATGTCAGAGACGCTCCCTTCTGCTACCGACCCTCTGGAAACTACCCTGTCCTGAATCCCCCTTAGCGGTAGGAACGGGAAGGTTGACACCTGTTTACGTCGGAAGTCCTGCACCTGCAAATACCTGAATTTGTTTCCCCTCGCCAACCCAAACTTCTCCTCCAGCGCCCTCATACACGGAAAGCTCCCCTCTATAAACATATCCCCCATCCTCTCAATCCCTGCTCTCCACCAATATCCGAAATGCCTCATCCACACTTCCCGGGGCAAACCGGTGATTATTACAGATTGGGGACCAGACCGATGCTCCTCCTGCTCCCACATGTCTCCTCCATTGAGGAGCCGCCATCACCACGGGACGGGTGGAGTACTGTGCCGGTGGGAACGGCAGAGGCGCAGTTACCACTGCCCCCAAACTGGTGCCCTTGCATGAAGCCGCCTCCATACGCTCCCATGCCAACCCCTCCCCCACCACCCACTTCCTGATCATGGCTATATTCGCCGCCCAGTAGTAATTACTGAAGTTTGGCAGCGCCAGCCCGCCCTCTCCCCGACTCCGCTCAAGCATTACCTTCCTTACCCGCGGGGTCTTGCCCGCCCAAAGAAAGCCAGTGATCACTTTGTTGACCCGTTTAAAAAGGACCGCGGAATAAGATGGGGAGACATTGAATCACGAACAGGAATCTCGGGAGGACCGTCGTCTTCACCATCTGCACCCTCCCAGCTAATGACAACGGGAGCGCGTCCCATCCCCGAAAATCATCCTTCATTTGGTCCATCAGCCGGGCCAGATTTAATTTATGCAGCCGGTCCCATTCCCACTCCACTTGAATGCCGAGGTACCTAAAGCTTCCCCCTACTAATCTAGACGGCAGCTCCCCCAGTCGTCTCTCCTGTCCCCTCGCTTGGACTGCAAACATCTCACTTTTCCCCATATTTAGCTTATACCCCGAAAACCGGCCAAATTCCCCTAGAATCCTCATGATTCCTTCCATCCCCTCTAATGGGTCTGGTCATCTGCATAGAGCGAGACTTTGTGCTCCCCCCCCCCGGGCCAGCCCCTTCCAGGCTCTCAGAGCAATTGCCAATGGCTCTTTAACTAGCGTGAACAACAGTGGGGAGAGGGGACACCCCTGTCTCGTCCCCCGGTGCAGTGTAAAATAGTCCGATGTTGTCCTATTCGTCCGTACACTTGCCACAGGAGCCTGATACAGTAACCTGACCCAGTCAATAAATCCCCGCCCAAATACAAACTGTCCCAGTACCTCCCACAGATAATCCCATTCTACCCGATCAAAAGCCTTTTCCGCATCCATTACGATCAGTACCGCCACCTCCCTACCTTCCGGGGACATCATGATCACATTTAACAACCTTCTTACATTGGCCACCAACTGCCTACCCTTAACAAACCCCGTCAGGTCCTCCCCAATGAGGTCCGGAACACAGTCCTCAATCCTGGAGGACAAAATTTTGGCCAGCAGTTTGGCATCCATATTCAACAGGGATATTGGCCTGTAGGACCCACACAGCTCCGGGTTCTTGTCCCGCTTCAGAATCAGCAAAATCGTGGCCAGTGACATCGTCGGGGGCAGCACCCCTCTTTCCCTTGTCTCATTGAACATCCTCATCAACACCAGCCCCAATATCCCAGAGAACCTTTTATAAAGCTCCACTGGGTACCCGTCCGGCCCCAGGGCTTTACCCGTCTGCCTGGCCTTCAGACCCTCCACTGTCCCTCCCAACCCGATCGGGACCCCGAGCCCTTCCACCAGCTCCCCGTCCACCTTTGGGAAATTCAGCCCCCCCAAGAAGTGCCTCATCCCCTCCGGCCTGTAGGGGGTTCCGACGTATACAGCCTACTGTAGAAATGCCTAAACGCCTTATTCATCCCTGCTGAATCACCAACCAGGTTCCCATCTCCGTCATTTACTTTCCCTATCTCCCTGGCTGCCTCCCTCTTTCTAAGCTGATGTGCTAGCATTCTGCTGGCCTTCTCTCCATACTCATAGATCACCCCCCTCGCCTTTCTCAGCTGCTCCACCACCCTCCCTGTGGTTAACAAGCCAAACTCCGCCTGTAGCCTCCGCCATTCCATTAAAAGCCCTGCCTCTGGGGTCTCCGCATACCTCCTATCGATCTGTAGTATCTCCTTTACCAGTCGGTCCATCTCTGCCCTGTCCACCTTCTCCCTATGGGCCAGTATCGAGACCAGCTCCCCTCTGACCACCGCCTTCAGTGCTTCCCAGATCACTGCTGCTGAAATTTCCCCCGTGTCGTTGACCTGCAGATAGTTCTGAATACATTTCCTCAGCCCCTCGCACACCCTTCGTCAGCCAAAATCCCAGCGGGCGCTGGTTACTGTCTTTACTAACTTGCAGGTCAACCCAGTGCGGAGCATGGTCTGAGATTGTGATCGCCGAGTACCCCATGTCCACCACTCCTGCCAGTAAGGCTCTGCTCAAAATAAAGAAATCAAACCGAGAGTACACTTTATGCACATGTGAGTAGAAGGAGAACTCCTTCCCCCTCGGCTGCCCAAATCTCCATGGATCCACCCCCCCCCCCCCCCCATCTGCTCCAGGAACCCTTTTAGTTCCTTTGCCATTGATGGCACCCTGCCCGTTTTCGAGCTCGACCAGTCCAAGCCAGGGTCAATAACTGTTGAAGTCCCCTCCCATGACCAACCTGTGCGAGTCCAGGTCCGGTATCTTCCCCAGTGTCCTCTTTATAAACTCCATCACCCCAATTTGGCGCATACACATTTACTAATACCACCTGCACCCTCTCCAGTTTCCCACTGACCATAATGTACCGACCTCCCACATCCAAATCTATTCTACCCGCCTCAACCACCACCCGCTTATTGATCAGGATAGCGACCCCTCTAGACTTTGTTCCCTCCCCATCCCCCCAACCCACTCATACAAACATACTCCAACATCACACAATCCCCATACAATTGCCCGACAGGAAAACACCAAAATCTAAACAAGCACACCTCCATCCCCCAACAGTGCAAATGAAAACCTTAACTCACTCAGCTCTGCCACTGGTCCCAAACCAATATAGAAGGCATTACAAACAGCTTCCACAAAACAAAAAACGAGAAACTTAAAAAAAACAAAGAATAGAGGAACAAAAAGAAAAAAAAACATGAACGTTGCAGCAAAGTTCAAAAGTTCTCAGTCCACCACCAGTCCTTTCCTTTTCGCGAAGTCCAGCGCGCCTTCTGGCAACTCGAAATAAAAGTGCTGTTCTTCGCACGTGACCCAGAGACGGGCCAGATACAACAGTCCGAACTTCACCTTTTTCTAAAAAAGGATCGACCTAATCTGGTTAAAGCCTGCTCTTCTCCTGGCCACCTCCACACTAAGGTCTTGGTAGACCCGCAGGATTCTATTGTCCTACTTACAGCTCCGTGTCTGCTTGGCCTCCTGTAGAATGTGCTCCTTAACCAAGTAGCTGTGGAATCTCACCACCATTGCCCTGGGTGGGGGGGGTCTCTCCCGTCGTGGCTTCTTCGCGAGTGCTCTGTGAGCCCTGTCCACCTCCAAGGGTCGGGAAAATGCCCCATACCCCAGCAGCTTCTCAAACATATCTTATATCAGAGTGTTAACAAGCAAAAGGAAAACAAGGCAAAGAAAAGAGAGAATTTTTATTCCACTCTGACATGCATTTAAAACCACCCAAATTTCCATAATTAATCTTGTTCAGTTATTCTATTTTTTGTGGTAGGTTCAGCTGAAAGGACATTGAAAATCATGCCAACGCATTAATAGTTTCTGAGCAAACAGACTTGTTCTGCTTTAATGCACAAACAATTTGCATAATATTACATTTGACCAACATTGCCCCTTGTATTTTATATTCTGATGCGCATGTTATGAACATCTGTACATTTCACAGCATTTCGGAGGCATCCAAGTATTTGTCTGAAAGGTGAAGTTGTAATGACCAAAATCAAGATTATATGAAGATGCTGCTGTGGTTGTTTTTCTTTGACATTGTTTGCATAGTAAAGAAATGCCCCTTGATAACATTGAGCAAATGCCCCAGCAGCTTGTGAACTGCAGAATACTCAAGTGTTGTTTCGCACTTTATCTTTTCACAAGCCACCATGTAAGCTGCAAAAAGACATCCCATTGAAGGTGGGCTTGTATGAGCCGAGGCCAGTGTGCTTCCTCATGAGTGTTAGGACGCAGACTTGGCCACGAACCAACACAGGTGCTGCTGGTGGCGAGTGGAGGGCCCCTGGCTCAGAAAGACTGAAGAAGGGGGTTGCTGCTAGGACCAGAGTCATTAGATTACCCAGGAAGAACTATTTAGGTTCCAAAGAGCTGAAGTGTCATTCAGTCATAGGTGTGAGTTTCGAATGGAGCTGATCTGTTTATTTTTCCCCCCACTCTCAGGTACGAAACAAGCGGAATTGGGGAAAACCGGGTCAAAGAGGTCCTTCTGGATGAGGATGATGATCTCTGGATTACCCTGCGCCACAAGCATATTGCAGAAGTGTCCCAGTAGGTGTCAGTCTTTCTTCTGCATTTCTGTACTAGTATAGAAAATCCATTTGAGAATTGCAGTCACTCAGTACAGAAGACACCATTTCTCCAGCTGATAATGCATGGCAGCACAGACTATAGTTGCTGGGGAACCTAGGATCCAGACTATTTAAGACAGCATCCAGATTTGAATGGTAATGTTAAATATACCTCATAATCAAATGGCCAGCGAGCAGATGTTCAAATAGTGCTTGTGTGTTCAAAACCATTAAATAGTTTCCTGGACCTGGGAATCAACAGGCGGCAGAAAGATTCAATTTGCCGCAAAACATGTCAACTCATCAGATTGTGTAAATATTCCTTTGGAAATGGAGCTAAACAAGGATTTTTTTCTCCAGGGAAGTGACGCGGTCCTTGAAAGACTTTTCTTCGAGCAAGAGAATGGCGACTGGCGAGAAGGTTTGTGGAGACTAAATGGATATCTCGGTGTGTTGATTACCATGTGTTTTGTTTTGCATCCCCTCTCTTTTCCTCCTGTCCTGAAATGAAGAAGCTTATGGGGATATAAAACCAGCAGCTCTCTGGCATGTTGTCAAAGCAGCTGTCCTTCATTTACGAACAATGATGAACCTAACCTTGTTCTCGCCCAACATCAGCACTGAACCTTCCAGGAACATTCAGTGGTTTATGATCAGGATTGGGAACCCTGGCTGATTCTTTGAACCATAGAATCCTTACAGTGCAGAAGGAGGCCATTCGGGCCATCAAATCTGCATCGATCCTCTGAATGAACACCCTACCTAGACCCATGACCCTGCCCCATCCCTGTAACATTGATCATGGCTCAGTCACACAACCGATATATCTTAGGACACTTGAGGGCAATCCAGAAAGGCTTTGACAAAGGGTCATCTGGACTTGAAACATTAGCTCTTTTCTCTCCCTACAGGTGCTGCCAGACCTGCTGAGATTTTCCAGCATTTTCAGATTCCAGCATCCGCAGTAATTTGCTTTTATCCAGAGTGACCAAAACACCTAACCCAACTTGCACATCTTTGGTCTGTGGGAGGAAACTGGAGAACCCGGTGGAAACCCACGCAGACACGGAGAGAACGTGCAAACTCCACACAGTCACCCAAGGCCGGAATTGAACCCAGGTCCCTAGCGCTGTGAGGCAGCAGTGCTAACCACCGTACCACCGTGCTGTCCTTCACTATCTCGAGGCACCACAGTCAATTTAACATCCAAATCTACTGCGTTGGCAGAGATCAGCTTGAAATGGGATGAAAGAGAGTACCTTCTGACCTACCTGTCAGTCCTGCACTGCGCAAGCCATTTATCCATTAAGCCATAAAGAAACATAACCTCCATTCATATTGAGTGAATTAAAACAGTTTTATTCGTGAAATCTCACATAGATGACTTGGAACAAAAGGCAATTTAAAATTTCCTGAAATGTGGTTTTTGGACTGCTGTACAGAGGGAATCTTGTTGAGGTGAGCAAGATAATTTATGTAATTGAGAACTTAAACCTGAATAATAATATTTTCCTGTTCATACGTTTTTAAACAGTAAACAGTAAACGGAGGCATTTTGAAACCCCCCGACAGCAATCAGGAAGCCACTAAACCCTACAAACCAGTTGCTCCCACTCCTCAGATATTCACATTCAGCTTCAGATTCTGACATGATCCTGGCTCTGAAAAATATTGGGGGTGATTTTAAGCCGCCCCTCTCTCCGTCTGAGAGAAAATTGGCTCAAATTCCGTAGAGAAGCGAAAAACGTGATTCCCTCCAGGGTGAGGGGGCTGGGTGGAATCTTGCCCCACCACCTTCACCAGTGGAGTAGTGCGAAAAACGCAACGCGAGCCGGTGAACCTCGTTTTATTACAGTAGCATCTCATGAGCGTGCATTCTCTCCAGAGCTTCTTCCCTCACGTTACCAGGCGCCAGTGTAAAATCCCGCCGGTGTCATTTACACCAAGTTTGGCCAGGCATGAGGCAGTCGAGGGGATCCCTCTGGGGATGCAGAGGTAAATGTGACTCAGGGTGGGGGGGGAGGGGGAGGGTGTAGAGGGACATGCCCAGGGCACTGCACCTGAGCACAGGTTGTACACCAGGTGCCAACCTATGCCAGGGGAAGTGCCAGGTCAGGGCCATAGTGGGGGCTCCATGGGGGGTGGGGGAGCGAGGGATGGGCGTATATGTATGGTGGGTGGGGAGAGAGTGGACATGAGGGGGTGCCGGCGATGACTGTTAGGGGAGAGCGCCGAGAATTCTGTGATGTGGCCTCGGTGCCGTTTGGCTTCAGTGCCAGTCAGGGAGCCACCTGTTTGAAACAGGTTCCCAGCTCTAAGAGTCTCCGCCTCGCCAGAGTGACGGCGTTAACTATGTCCACTTACATTTCTTTTCTAAGAGGCTTAAGATTCCATGAGAAACGTTGGTGGGGTTCACTCTGTTGTTCTCACCAGGGCTATCAGGGGGGGCTTGGATTCTCCGTGTACTCTAGCTCCTGGTGGGATTCGAAATTGCCTGTTGAAACGAGGCGTCGGGCAGGAAAGGGATTCCATGCTGGGCGTCAAACCCGTTGCGAGTCTCCCGACTTGATGGATGAGTGGGAAAAAGCAAATGTCTCATTAAACCTAATTTCAGTACCATTATCAAGAAGGATGCATGATTCACCTGCCTTCTGGGATGCTCCAGCTACCCTCCCCTCCGCTCGCCCCCAAGCTGGGAGTCCCACTGGCAAGAATTTGTGCAAGTCCTGGGAAATGCGACCTAGCAGCTTGAACGCTGTGGGGGGGACGGGGGACGGGGGGTGGGGGGGGGCAAGGGGGTGGCAAGGAGTTGAGTACCCACCCTACACTTGCCTCACAGTACCAAGGAGGGTTCTTCAGGGAAGGCTCGGCTGGAGGGGTTCGGGTCAGGGTCTTTCCTGAGATAAGGGCATTTTGCTGGTCTTCCCATCTGCAGCTTTTAAACCCTTTAAACTGTCAGCATTTCAAGATGAAAGATCTGTGAGATGAAGGTAAAAGTCCTCCCTTTAATATGGTGGAAACTTTTGAGGTGGCTTTTTCACTGCCCTTTTTTCATTGCCCTTTATCTTCTTCAAGCTTATGTACATACCTAGAAGCCTATAAGCTTTGAACTGCATTGTTTACGTTCAATTTGACCGGCCATTGCCTTTCGAAAGCCTCTTGATTGACAGGCCCAGGCAGCTTCAAAGAAAGGCTAGGTTGTTTATTTATATAGCTCCACAGGAGTCCATTAACTCTGAAATACTTCTTCTTTTGAGTAGCTGTTCCTTCTAACCATAGTTTTTTTTAAAGAGGCTGTCTCTTTTCTGAAGAGCCTCCTAAAAAGAGCAAGTGATCTGTCTGAGTGATGCCCCCCTATATCACCCCCCACTATATTTCAAGATAGTTTTAACAGCAGAAAAGAGAAAGCTAGGCATTAATGAGGAAAATATAAACAGGGTGGAAGTTTTGTGGAATCTGCTTTGATGTGGTGCAAATTGAAACAAGCACTGTGTGTGTTCCAGTTCTGACGGCCAGTGGCTTGGTTGACCTGCAGCTTTTAATCTGTTCCTTACAAGCAGATGCTAAGTGACAGGCAGATCACTGCGGGTGTTGTAAATCTGAAATAAAAACTGAAAATGCCGGATATACTCAGCAGGTTATGGCAACATCTGTGGAGAACAACAGAGTTAACATTTCAGGCCTGTGACCTTTCTTCAGCAGCATAACTGCTCTAGACACATCCATCATTCATTTACCCGCTCCATCGCCACCGTTCTCTTTGGTCCTGGAAGGTTATCTCTTCTGTCATTCGATTTCTCCATCTTCCGCCCGATCACAGCCCAATCTTTTCCTCGTCCCACCCATGCCTTACTCAAAACCTTTTACATTTCTAACTTCTCCCAGTTCTGATGAAAGGTTAACTTCTCCCAGTTCTGATGCAATATTAACTATTTCACTTCATGGATGCAGTCATAACCTGCCGGACATTTCCAGCTATTTCTGTTTTTATTTTACAAAGCAGACATTGTTGAGATCAACTGAATGGAAGTCATAACAGCTGTAAGAATGGATTGAGGCAGATGAGAACAGAGGTGATTGTACATTATCCTATGGGGATTGTACATTATCCTATGGGGATTGTACATTATCCTATGGGGATTGTACATTATCCTATGGGGATTGTACATTATCCTATGGGCCAAGATGGCTCCCATTTAGGGCAACCATCAATTATTTTATGAACAACAGTGATGTGTGTGCCTGTATAATAAATCTCCAGCTGTTAAGCACATAAAAACGTGTATGTTAGGGTGTGTGTGTCTCACACCTCCTTTAAAGTTGAACTCCAGACAGGTTAAAAAACATTTTGTTCAGAAGGTCATCTTCAAATATTCTTGTCAATCAGTCCAGTTGTACAAATACTTTTGTTCACACTGATGAACAGCTAGATGTCAAATGTGAAGTTCTTCAGCCAGTTGGCATCCTCCTCATCAGCCTGGTGTGGGCCAGTGAGACCGCCACTGAAGCACAGGTCGGCCACTGGTCAATTACATGCACCATGGTTTGCCGTTCAGCACAGTTGCAAAGGTATGAGCCATGGTATCCCCAACGGAAGAGGTTGTTACGGTACAGTCCGACTCCAGTGCAAAACCTGTTCAATTTGACCCATTCACCGCACGGGAGGCCGAAGCCTGTGATTTCCAACGTGGAATCATCCACCAAGTGCTGATTCTGGGTTGTGTTGTTGGTGTTGTGTCACAGGTCCTTCCACAGGTCTGCAGCAGAACTGGCTAGCTCGGGCAGGTTGGTCCAGATTGGCCCCCCCTGAGGTGAGACGTTTGATGGGTGGTTGGGTGGAAGATGTCTTCTACCAGTGGCAGATCCAGATTTTTATGCCCTCTTTCTGGCAATCGGGCTGTGCCAGTTACACAGCCGATTTGTGGTGGTGCAGTATTGCAGAGCACAGGTAGCCTGGTTGTGTTTGTAGACCAAATTACTCCTGAGGTGTTCCCCATGGTCTCATTTAGCTGGACATCTACCAGTTTGCAGTGCGCAGAGTTCTTCCAGACAGTAGCGCAGTACTCAGCTACTGAGTACAAATATTATTTATATATACATTGCTGATTCGCACATGCACTTGCACATGCACACACTTGCACATACACACCCGCACATGCACACATACATGCACACACACACACATATGCACACATACATGCGTTTTAGTTTGCTGTGTGTGTTATGCATAGTGGGATGGGAAGAGGAAAAGAAAATATGTTAAGTTTATTAACACCTGAGCTGTGAAGCAGTAACATTTGCACCATTCATGATCAGTGTAATAAAAGTAACTATCTATTATCCTCATTTCAGACAACCATGAGAGATCTGTCTCAGATGTTGAAGAAAATGCCCCAGTATCAGAAGGAACTAAGCAAGGTATTGGCAGTCAGAAAAATTCAATGATAGAATAACGGTGTAACTGAACTGTATTTTCTCACCTTAAAGATCACTGGCTAATGATTATGGTATATCCATGATAGTGCAAAGAAATAGGGGGCGATTCTCTAAAATGGAGATTAAGTGTTCGCGCCATCATGAACTCCGTCGCATGTCACGACGGCACGAAACGGGCACGGGGATGACCGATTCTGTCCCCCACAGGGGGCCAGCACGGCGCTGGAGCAGTTCACGCCGCTCCAGCCTCCCTTCCCGGCGCCAAATGGGCACCGCGCCAACCCACGCATGCGCAGTTGGGCCGCGCCACCTGTGCATGCGCGGGGGACTTCTTCAGCGCGCCGGCCCCGAAGCAACATGGCATAGGGGTTCAGGGGCCGGCCGCGCAACAACGTAGGCCCGGGGGGGGAGAGGTCGGCCCGCCATTCGGTGGGTCCCGATCGCGGGCCAGACACCATCGGAGGCACCCCCCTCTCCCCCCCCCCCACCCAGTGAAGGGGCGCCCCACAGGCCGATTTTGCGCAGAGTTCCTGCCGGCAGCGACCAGGGTTGAACGGTGCCGGCGGGATTCTGCTTTTTCCGCGCGACCACTCGGCCCATTCGGGCCAGAGAATCGGCGGCCCGCGGCCAGCGCCGTGTAAAACGCGCCAGCGCAAATGACGTTGTGGCGCGGTTGCGGTGATTCTCCGGCCCGGCGCGCGGCTCGGAGAATCGCGGCCATTGCACTGTAAATAATATAAACCTAAACCAATGTTGTGTTTGTGAATTACTTTTAAGTCTGCTGGTTCATTTGTAATTTTGTCTTGCAGTATTCCACCCATCTTCATCTTGCTGAGGATTGTATGAAACACTATCAGGGCACTGTGGATAAACTGTGCCGGGTTGAACAGGTGAGATGGGACTGTAGACCCATGTTAAATAAGATAAGGGCAGCACGGTAGCATTGTGGATAGCACAATTGCTTCACAGCTCCAGGGTACCAGGTTCGATTCCCGGCTTGGGTCACTGTCTGTGTGGAGTCTGCACATTCTCCCCGTGCCTGCGTGGGTTTCCTCCGGGTACTCCGGTTTCCTCCCACAGTCCAAAGATGTGCAGGGTAGGTGGATTGGCCATGCTAAATTGCCCTTAGTGTCCAAAATTTCCCTTAGTGTTGGGTGGGGCTACTGTGTTATGGGGATAGGATGGAGGTGTGGACCTTGGTAGGGTGATCTTTCCAAGAGCCGGTGCAGACTCGATGGGCCGAATGGCCTCCTTCTGCACTGTAATTTCTATGAAATTTCTATGATGTCACTCAGTGTTTTCTGTTAACCTCACTTTTTCACATGAGGATAGCTTTAACTATTGGCCTCCCTTTTCTTAGATGAAAATAAGTGTTCCTCTGGGCTCTGCTAAACCATTTGGTTCACTGATGACCATTTCTCATTGTTCTTGGCACCCTGCCCGCAATGCCACCTCCCTCCCTAAACGGCCTTCATCTGCCACCTTCTGTGTGCAATAGCTGAATGTTCTCCCCTTATTTAAATCTGAATACAGAATGTTTGTTGCCTCACAGCTCACCAGCTAAACAGAGGCTATTTTATCAACTTTCCAGATGGGAAACCCTCGGGATCAGGTAGAAGGCTGGATATACACCGTGCCCAATGTGCAGAGTCAAATGGAGAGGGTTGCCAAAGCAGCATTTCACCCAAAGCTGCCAGTTCACGCCAGCTGAGTTGGCTAAAAATTACCCCCAATGTTACCGAGGCTGGAACCTGTAAGTGGTTTGGCTGTCCCGACTGCCACACAGGGCACTGCTGATATCGTACCCGTCGGTCACTCAACCCGAAATTCCAGCCCCTTGTCAGTGCAGGAATATGGTGGCTCTGCCCCGTGTTGCCATGAGCCACAGGATCTTCTTGGAACCTGCTTTCAAGATGAACATTCCTACGTGGCCGTGGCTTTGATGAGGAGCTCCTTAATGTCGTCACACGCCATGGGGAAGTGGAAGGAAAGATAAGGAGCCCTCCTCCCCTCGGGGGGAAGAGAGGAGAAACACATGGGAGCTAACTTTGGGTCACCTGGCAGAGAGCAGTAAAGAGTGAGAGCTAATGTCTTACCCCTCGCTCAGTTTGAGAGTTATATGTGTCATGGGAGATATTTTATGGCGATGGGCCCTGTACCAAAATTAAGTTAACTGAACACAAGCCTGCTCATAAGCATCCAGATTTTGGGTTAAATTGGTGAATCTGCAGGATCCAATTGCTTCACAGCTCCAGGGCCCCAGGTTCGATTCTGGCTTGGGTCACTGTCTGTGCGGAGTCTGCACATCCTCCCCGTGTGTGCATGGGTTTCCTCCGGGTGCTCCGGTTTCCTCCCACAGTCCAAAGATGTGCAGGTTAGGTGGATTGGCCATGATAAATTGCCCTTAGTGTCCAAAATTGCCCTTAGTGTTGGGTGGGGTTACTGGGTTGTGGGGATAGGGTGGAGGTGTTGACCTTGGGTAGGGTGCTCTTTCCAAGAGCCGGTGCAGACGCGATGGGCCGAATGGCCTCCTTCTGCACTGTAAATTCCATGATAATCAATTTCTGCAATGGTGATGATAGGTTTATGCCATACAGGAAGAAATGAAGTTATACTCTTTCTAAAATTCCTTTATATTAATGAAACATTCCGCAGGAGCATCAATGCACCTCTTTAAAAGTTTCTGTTTTTCGGGCAGTGGTTAGCATTGCTGCCTCACGGTGCCGAGAACCCAGATTCGATCCCGGTCCCGGGTCACTGTCCGTGTGGAGTTTGCACATTCTCCACATGTCTGCGTGGGTCTCACCCCCACAGCCAAAGATGTGCAGGATAGGTGGATTGGCCACGCTACATTGCCCCTTAATTGGAAAAAAAAGAATTGGGTATTTTAATTGTATTTTTTTTAAAGTTTGTTTTTCGGGTCACATTGACAATGCCAACGCAGTCAAATAAAACAGGCATTTTTAAGTTGCAAATTTAAACTTACCGTGTTCTGCATTCCTAGGTTCAGCGACACTCCAGTAACACGCTTGTGGGGGTGGCACAACGCCAGGGTCCCGGATTCAATTCCGGCCTTGGGTGACTGTCTGTGTGGAGTTTGCATGTTACCCCATGTCTGCGTGGGTTTCCCCTGGGTGCACCCATTTCCTCCCATGGTGCAGGTGGATTGACCATGCTAAATTGCCCCTGTGTGTCCAACGGTTAGGTGAGGTTATGGGGATGAGGTGGGGCGGTGGGTCTAGGTGGGGTGCTCTTTCAGAGGATGGTGCACAGACTCAGTGGGCCGAATGGCCTCCTTCTGCACTACAGTGATTCTATGATACACATCTTATTCTTCACATTTCAGCCCACCAATTTTCACATCGCTTCTCCGAAGCAAACTAGGGTGGTCCTTGACTTTGTGACGCAGATTATTGCAAGTCAGCATTGACTTGAAAAGAGAGTAACAATCGGACGAGATGTCGAAAGGCTTGCCAGCTCTCTATCAGCCACCTCACACGTTTGTGCTGCTGGTCACCATGCTGAGTTATTGTTTGGCAATCATTCTTTATGTGTGAAGAGAGAAAGCGAGAATATCAGCAAGCTCCAGGGGTTGCCAAAATCAAGCCTCTTCCTATCCCCACACAACAGTTCTGGCATGATAGTGATGGGTGGTCTTTCTAACAAAAGTGCAAGGGAGCGAAGGAACCTAATGTTACTTGTCAAATCTTTATATTTGATTTTTAAAAATATATATTTTATTCTCCTTTTTCACATTTTCTCCCAAATTTACACCCACCAACAATAAACAATAATCAGTAACGAATGTAATGTCAATCGCCATATCAATAACAACAATCCCATCCTCCCACCAAACCCCCAAACAGCATCCCGCATGTTAACATAAACAAATAACAAAAAGGAATCATGAATGGCCCATAGTCACCATTAACCCAGTCAGTCCCCTGCCCCCAACCACCCTAATGTTCGATGTAATCCAATTCTTGAAAGTGTATAATGAATAACGCCCATGAATTGTCGAACCCCTCCACCCTTACCCTCAGTTCAAACTTAACCTTCTCAAGAGTCAAGAATTCCAGCAGGTCCCCCCACCACGCCAGGGCACAGGGTGGAGAGGTTGATCTCCATCCCAACAGGATCAGCCTTTGGGCGTTCAACGAGGCGAAGGCTACAACATCTGCCTCCGCACCCGTTTCCAACCCCGGCTGGTCCGACACCCCGAATATGGTCCCCGAGGACCCGGGTCTTTATATTTGATTTTTCATAAGAATATTGGTGGTGAGAATTAAGTTTTCAAAAGTAACAAACATCACACTTCTATTTTCATCGCTGCAATTATTCTCAGTACAATTTCATCTTAAATTGAGCAGCTAAACTGGAAAATGACACTGCAATATTATCTGCTAAAGCATAAGGTACATATTTCTATGTCCCATTCTTCCACTTAGTCCCCCTACCTTGGGTATTCACTTAAACTTTGTGTTTTAGGCAGAATTTACACAGGTGAATTATCGGGCCTGTGAGAGAAACTTTCAAAGAATGATTCCAATCTTGGGTGGCTTACAATTCTGAGCAATTAGGTTGCTTGCAAAATGAAGCATTCTCTAAATGTTGCAAATTTTATTTTATTGTTAGGACTTGGCCATGGGCACTGATGCTGAGGGAGAGAAAATCAAGGATCCAATGCGAGCCATTGTTCCCATACTGCTGGACAACAATGTTTCCACCTACGATAAAATTCGCATCATCCTTCTCTACATCTTCCTTAAGAATGGTGAGTGTGGCAAGCTACCATCGGAAATCCAGCCTGTGAACCTGGGGCCTAAACGCTTGAGGTCACTGCAGGCAGGATAAAGCCAAAGTGCTGCCCTAATGTTCAACACTGTCAAAGGCCCTACATGGTGAGCATTTCACTCGTTTTCTGGCAGCGAGTAAACAAGCTCACTGGCAACACAGGGGAAAATGGCAAGATTGCAATGAAGGACGTATCATCATTTTTTCAGTCACTTTTCTGGCAAAAGGACAAAATGAGTTGATGGAGAAAACAAAATAACGAACAAAGCATTTTGATGTGTTGGGTGTTCTGGATCACATACAGGTCACCAACACTTGAAATAGTGCAACACTATTTTATTAAGCCATTAACTGTTTAAACATACTCAGACTGTGGGTTAATACGATACTAGCTTTAACTAAAGACCTTTGCCTTGTCCTAACCAGTCGATGCACTCAGCACATGGTGAATGTCTGTGTTGCAGGCTGTGAGCTCTGTCCTCCTAGCTAGCTGCAACTCCAAAGAGCGGGAACTCTGATGCCCCCTGTCTTTATAATGCGTGTGCTCTCACTGGTGATTGGCTGCGGTGTTGTGTGTGTTGATTGGTCCCACTGTGTGTCCATCAGTGTGTGTCTGCACCATGATATGTTGGTGTATATTATGAAATCCCCCCTTTTATAAAAAAATGTACCTGCGTGACAATAAATAGTGTATGGTGAATGTTCCTGACTATGTGTGCCCGAAATATTTACAGGACTATGTACATAAAAACTAAGCTATTTACATGGGAAGGTGACGGTGCAGAAAAACAGTGTGTCACAAGAATAACAAGATGACCATTATACACAAACCACTTGAACGAATAAACAGAAGAACAGAACAGATCATAAAGTCCATAAGTCCACAAAGTTCACAAATTAAGTCTCTGAGGTGGGCGACGAATTCTGGTTGACCGCCTCAAGGGTGGGTCGGGAACCGCCGGCTGAGGAGCGGGCTGGACTGCGTCAGAATGAGGAGGATGCAGAGTGACCGGAATCTCTTCATAGTCCAGGTCAGGAGCAACAGGAGGGCATGGCACTGGCAGAGGATCACGTAGCGAGCGTGGAACGAGATGAAGGGCACGTCGATTGCGGCGCAGAATGGAGCCGTCCTGCAGACGAACCAGGAACGAGCGGGGAGCCACCTGCCGAAGAACCACAGCGGTTGCAGACCAGCCACCATCGGGAAGATGGATGTGGACGTTGTCATCTGGAGCCAGAGCAGAGAGATCAGCTGCACGGGACAGTTGCATTCGTTGAAGGACCGGAACGTGGTCGAGGTCTGGGACGTGAATGGACGGCACCGTCATCCTCAGGGTGCGACAGGCCAGTGGACAGTGGGGATGAGCGATAGGCCAGCAGGGCGAGGTAGAAATCGGACCCAGCATCGGCAGCCTTGCAGAGGAGCCGTTTTACTATGTGGACGCCGTTCTCCGCTTTGCCGTTGGATTGGGGGTACAGGGGACTGGATGTCACACGCACAAAGTTGTACCGCCTGGCAAAGTTGGACCATTCCTGGCTTGTGAAGCAGGGGCCATTGTCCGACATCACAGTGAGTGGGATGCCGTGTCGAGCAAAGGTATCCTTACAGGCACGGATGACTGCAGATGATGTGATGTCGTGTAAACGAACCACCTCCGGGTAGTTAGAAAAATAGTCTACAATCAGAACATAGTCCCTGCCCAGCACGTGGAACAGGTCGATGCCGACCTTGGACCAAGGGGACGTGACCAACTCATGGGGCTGTAGGGTCTCACGTGGTTGGGCCGGCTGGAAACGCTGACAAGTGGGGCAGTTGAGCACTGTGTTGGTGATGTCGTCATTGATGCCGGGCCAGTACACTGCCTCTCGGGCCCGTCGGCGGCACATCTCCACACCAAGATGGCCCTCGTGTAGCTGTTCCAAGACGAGCTGGCGCATGCTGTGCGGGATGACAATGCGGTCCAGTTTCAGGAGAACATCATTGACTACTGCCAGATCATCTCTGATGTTGTAGAAGGACGGGCATTGGCCCTTGAGCCACCCGTCTGTTAGGTGGCGCATGACACGCTGTAGCAGGGCGTCAGCCGCTGTCTCGCGGTGAATTTGGACGAGGCGTTCATCCATGGCAGGTAAATTGGAGGCCACGAAGGCCACATGGGTGTCAACTTGGCAGACGAATCCCGCTGGGTCACATGGAGTGTTGACTGCCCTGGAGAGAGCGTCGGCAATGATTAGGTCTTTGCCCGGGGTGTATACCAGCTGGATGTCGTATCGCCGGAGCTTGGGCAGAATGCGCTGGAGGCGAGGCGTCATGTCGTTCAAGTCTTTTTGTATTATATTGACCAGCGGGCGATGGTCGGTCTCGACGGTGAATTGGGGAAGGCCGTACACATAATCATGAAACTTGACGACACCGGTCAACAGGCCCAGGCACTCCCTTTTTATCTGTGCTGTTCCGTGGGGGTCATGGCGCGTGACGTAATGCAATGGGGGCCCATGATGAGGCCTCATCGCATTGCAGGAGCACTACCCCAATGCCAGATTGGCTGGCATCGGTCAAAATTTTTGTCTCTTTCGCTGGATCAAAAAATACCAATACCGGGGCCGTGGTGAGTTTGGTTTTGAGTTCTCTCCATTCGCGCTCGTGGGCAGGAAGCCATTGGAAGTCAGTCGGCTTCCTGACCAGGTTCCTGAGAGCCGTGGTATGAGAGGCGTGGTTAGGGATGAACTTCCCTAAAAAGTTGACCATGCCCAGAAATCGGAGGACCGCCTTCTTGTCCTCTGGCGTTTTCATGGCTGTGATAGCAGCCACCTTGTCCGCATCCAGCCGCACACCCAACTGGGAGATGTGGTCCCCTAGGAACTTGAGTTCCCTCTGACCAAAGGAGCATTTGGCTCTGTTGAGGCGGAATCCCTGCTCCCGTATGCGTTTGAACACGCACTGGAGGCGACTGACATGCTCCTGAGGGGTGGTGGACCAAATGATTATGCCGTCGACATAGATGCGAACACCTTCAATGCCTTCCATCATTTGTGCAATGATCCTGTGGAACACTTCTG
Organism: Scyliorhinus torazame; assembly: GCF_047496885.1. NCBI lineage: Eukaryota > Metazoa > Chordata > Chondrichthyes > Carcharhiniformes > Scyliorhinidae > Scyliorhinus > Scyliorhinus torazame. The sequence goes on from NC_092728.1 coordinate 70,561,722, forward strand.
AAGCTGATATGATCCCAAACGGCATCCTGTTGTAACAATATCTGCCAAAGGGGGTGTTGAAGGGACACAGTTTCCTGCTGGATTTGTCGAGCTGGATTTGCCAGAATCCTTTTGAGGTGTCAAGTTTGGTGAAGAGCTTGGCGCGAGCCATCTCGCATGTGATCTCTTCGCACTTGGGGATTGGATAATGCTCCCTCATGATATTGCGATTCAGATCCTTGGGATCAATACAAATTCTGAGCTCGCCGGAAGGCTTTTTTACGCACACCATGGAACTGACCCAGTCGGTTCGTTCCGTAACTCTGGAGATCACGCCTTGGTCTTGGAGGTCCTGCAGCTGCTGCTTGAGGCGGTCCTTGAGGGGTGCTGGGACTCTGCGAGGTGCATGCACCACAGGCATGGCGTTCTGTTTGAGTAGGATTTTGTAAGTTTATGGGAGCCTTCGAAGACGTCGCGGTGCTGGTCGATGATGGCATCGAGTTGCGCCCTGACGTCAGCGTCCTGGAAGGCAGACATGTCATCAGGAGAGAGAGAGTGGATTCTTTGAACGAGGTTCAGCAGCTTGCACGCCTGTGTGCCAAGCAGGGAGTCCTTCGAGGAGCCCACAATCTCGAAAGGAAGGATAGCTTTTTGTGGTTTGTGCGTCACTTCAAGTTGGCACGAGCCGGTAGCAGGAATGATGTTGCCATTGTAGTCCAATAGCTGGCAGGCCGATGGAAGGATGGCTGGTTTGACACAAAGGCTTTGGAAAGCAGACCACGCCATGAGATTGGCGGAGGCACCAGTGTCCAGGTGGAATCGTATTTGGGACCGGTTGACCGTCAGGGTGGCACATCACTCATCGTCTGGATCGATGCTGTATACCAACAGCGGCTGGTGTCTTTGCTTCGTGAACAGCCTGTTTTTCGTTACGACATCAACTCGAAAAGGTGCCTTCGGGTCCTCGGTGTCACTGCTGTGTGGGAGGTCCGCATCGGACTCGGTGACCATGGGTTGAATTGCCCGAACATTCCTGCGAGGCTGGCTGAAGCGATATGAGTTGGCAGGCTGAGCTGCTCGACAGCAGGCAGCATAGTGGCCAAGTCTTCCACATCGTGGGCATTGTCGCGATTTTGCGGGGCATTGCCGCTTTAAATGGGTGGAGCCACAGTTGCCGCACGTCGTGACGTCAGCACGTTCGCTGCGCCACCATGCATGCACGGTGCGGTCGTGCGTGGTGCGCACCTGCGCATTACGTTCCTCAACATCGCCGTCCCCTCGTTTGGTGCGTACAAGCGCGAGGGTCCATGAAAAGCGCACAAAATGGCCGCCCCCATCCAGGCTGAGGCCCTGGAGGTTCACTTGGACCCGTTCCGCCTCGTGGGGACCTTGCCGCGCCGTTTCAGCCGCTTGTATATGGGAATACCGACTCGTGGCGTTTTCATGTAAGACACAGGTCTCGATGGCGGTCGCTAGGGTGAGTACTTTACTTTGAGGAGCTTCTGACGCAGGGGGTCCGACTGAACACCGAAAACGATCTGGTCGCGTATCATGGAGTCGGATGTGGGCTCGTAGCTGCAAGATTGCGCAAGGATGCGGAGGTGCATTAGCAAGGATTGGAAAGGTTCATCCTTACCCTGAAAACGCTGCTGGAACACGTAGCGTTCAAAACTTCCATTCACCTCGACGCTGCAGTGAGTGCCAAACTTGAGGAGGACCGTCTTGAACTTCGTCTTATCTTCATCATCTGCAAAGGTGAGAAAGTTGAAAATGTGGATGGCTTGGTCCCTGGCCGTAGAGAGGAGAAGAGCAATCTTTCTGGTGTCTGAGGCGCCCTCCCTGTCCGTGGCTCCGAGGAAGAGCTGGAAGTGCTGTTTGAAAATCTTTCAGTTGGCCCCGAGGTTGCCGGCGATGTGGAGCGGCGGCGGTGGGCTGATGTTGTCCATGTTGCAGGATGACGGATTGCTGGCGGAAGACAGATCACTTGCAGGTAGGTCTAAGAAGTGCTAGTATCCCACCACCCCTGGTATCATGATGTGTTGGGTGTTCTGGATCACATACAGGTCACCAACACTTGACGTAGTGCAACACTATTTTATTACAAGGTTAACTATTTAAACATACTTGAACTGTGGGTGAATACGATACTCGCTTTAACTGAAGACCTTTGCCTTGTCCTAACCAGTCGATGCACTCAGCACATGGTGAATGTCTGTGTTGCAGGCTGTGAGCTCTGTCCTCCTAGCTAGCTGCTACTCGAATGAGCGGGAACTCTGATGGTCCCTGTCTTTATAGTGCGTGTGCTCTCACTGGTGATTGGCTGCGGTGTTGTGTATGTTGATTGGTCCCACTGTGTGTCCATCAGTGTGTGTCTGCACCATGATATACTGGTGTATATTATGACACATTTGTCACAGCAAAGTCAATAATAGCTGCGAGGAGCAAAGATCAGATGAATGCAGATGCATCTGACTCATATAATGTCTATGTGGGTGATATAAACCCAGTTGCTCAATGTAAGGGCATTACAAAAACATGGAGGAAAGGCATGGAATTGGAATTAAAAAGATGGGGCTGGCAAAGCTAACATAATGGGGAGAGTAGACTAAATGAGTCAAATGCCCTGTTCCCATTCTAATGCACCAGTTCTGTAGTGACCGGTTGCTCTTCATACATGTAGAGATCTGGGGACTTAGAAGGACGTTCTCAAATTATTTTGCCTTTAACTCCTCCCCTTTCAGAAGCCTCCCTGTGCCACATAGCTTTGTCATGGAATGGACTGGGAACTATTCTTGGGACTTGTGTTCCTATGTTTTGAAGCTTAAGGAGGTGAAAATATGCCCTGGGAATGGTTGTGCGTTCTTCCTGGGCAGACATAATTTCTACTTGTTATCTCGCCTCAGTGGTACAACTGATAATGGGGATCAGGGGAAACAAAGATACAGCCCTCATTCCTTGTTAATCCAATGCTCCGACTGACATGAGAATGATTTTTGGAGGGTCATATCAGCATGGCAATGATGCATGACTTGCTTTACAAAATAATAAGAATTTCAAGTTGAACCCACCTTTTTTCCTTTCTGGTTCTAAAATTAGGAATCACCGAGGAGAATCTGAACAAACTGATTCAACACGCCCAGATCCCACCCGAAGACAGCGAGATTATTAACAACATGGCCCATCTGGGAATCCCCATCATCACAGATGTATGTTATTCTGTTTAATTGACATTGCACCAGTTGTGTTCTGCAAACAACTTTCACCATCGCTCCCACTTCAACATCTCTCAGACTTTAGAATCCTCAAAATGACAGGATTATTTCTGAATGATTAGATTGCACCAGGTGTATTCTTGGAATAAGCTTTGTGTAAAAGGTATTTACGATGACCCTTATGGCACCAGCATGCACGTCCCACCAAACGTTCGTGCTGTGGTAAGGGGTGTAATTCCCCCTGTTAAGAAAGTCAGAGTTTTGTCTTTCTTTTTTAAAAAAAATATTTTTATTAAGGTATTTGCAACATTTTTCAAACAATAACAAAAACAATAACATTAACATGGTAAAATAAACATTTCATCACCCGACCCAATCTTCACACACCTCAACCATCCAACACCTATCCGCCCGCCCCTCCACCCCTCCTTCCGAATGCTGCTTCTGCCGACATTTTAATTTTCCCCGAGAAAATCGATGAGAGTTTCGTCTTTCTAAACACCATGGGCTCTGTATTGTCACCAAAATATCGCATGCAGCTACACAATGGGACACATATGCTTTGAACCAAAACCTAGCAATGCTGATGTAGTCCTATTGAGTAGCTGGTTAAGAATATGAAGTTCAGTAGAATAGAGTAGGGGGATATATTGATAGGACGAGATCAAGTAAAGTTCAGCAGACCCATGAGGAGCATGTTAGGTTAAATGCCTTGTTTTTTATTTGTTGCAAAATTCTTTGTAATTCTTCATGGGCCAATGTTATTTTGTCTGCATATTATTATCATATTAGCAGCACGATAGCATTGTGGATAACACAATTGCTTCACAGCTCCAGGGTCCCAGGTTTGATTCCGGCTTGGGTCACTGTCTGTGCGGAGTCTGCACATCCTCCCCGTGTGTGCGTGGGTTTCCCCCGGGTGCTCCGGTTTCCTCCCACAGTCCAAAGATGTGCAGGTTAGGTGGATTGGCCATGATAAATTGCCCTTAGTGTCCAAAGTTGCCCTTAGTGTTGGGTGGGGTTACTGGGTTATGGGGATAGTGTGGAGGTGCTGACCTTGGGTGGGGTGCTCTTTCCAAGGGCCGGTGCAGAGTCGATGGGCCAAATGGTCTCCTTCTGCACTGTAAATTCTATGATATTAATTCTATGTACCCAACAGTACAAATTTTGAGTACAGCACAACAGCCTTCAGATTTACTTCAATTGTTGGTTTGTCGGTAACCGAGATACTGAGGACAGTGCCAGAATAGCCTGATTAAATGGGTGGAAAACAATGAAGATCGGGAAGCAGAATCTAAATAGAGACAAAATGAATAGGAAAGCATATTTAAACAGAAGCAGAGAAAATAATTATCTAAGAGCATAAATTTGGAAGATTCTAACGGGTTTTTATTCTTACGTTATGGTTGGTGAGTTTTTGTTCACTAAGCTAACAGATTCCCACAGTTAAAAGCCGTTATCAGCACCTTGTGCTTGTACTTCATCTAACAGTCGGGCGCCAAGTAAACCTTGCTCCACTCTATCCCGAACATCGCCAGTGCCCATGCAACCTGCTCTCCCACCCCCAACCCCCTCAACAATGTGTCTTTTGAATTTGCAGGCCTGAACCATGTGCTTATAAGCTGTGCGCAATCGACGGACCTGGGAGCAGATGCGGTATATCAGACCCCAACCACGATTTCACGCTGGCCGGCCAATTTAACTGGCAGCCAGCGTGAAGCTCGCGCTAAGAAAAGCTTAGTGCGGGGGGTGGGCTGTGATGTTGATGGTGAGCTGTCAGTGATTGCCGTCACTTCCCTTCTGGAAATTGACTGCAAATTCAGGAATTAGGACTTGTGCAAATTGGTGTGGAAACCCTGAAGTTGCAGCCAGTCTCTCAATATCCCACTACAGGCTGTAAAGTGTCGTCCCCGCCCCCCCCTCCCCCCCGGCCCCCCCCCCCACAACCCCCCCCCCCCCCGCACACCAATACTGCTCCAAAGCTGTCAATCATTGAATCAGTGAGAATTTCAACTATCTCACTCCCACAGCTCTGTGAGAACACTGTATAAAGTTACACTTTGTTAATCAGGTGTTGCGAGCAATGAAAATTGATGAAGAACAAACCTGGCCCTGAAAATAATAACTTCATGTTCATTGGGTGCTATTATCTGATTAATTAGTAGATTTTCAAAGCTAACTTTTCAATATGTTTTTAAAAAGTGCTTTTAACTTCAATCTTTTCACTTCAATCTACCTTCTACATGTAAGTCACAATCTAAAAATCTTCAAAAGTGATTTTTTTTCCCCCCGATTTGTGCATGTCTGTGTAAATCCTTAAATGTGATTGGCTGCTAAGACAGCCTGACTGCAACTCCATGCTGGGAATCCCCCAGTAAAGCATGTTTCAGTTAGGTTCAGTACCACTGCACAACGTAAGAGTCATAATTCTCACCACGGGGATTGGTTGATCTCTCAGTGAGGTTCGTGTTGAATGCTGTTTCTTCACTGCAGATTGCAAACACAGGGCTTTTGTACTCAATGTAGATAATAATTTCGATATTGCATCTTATGAGGGTGGCAAACTTTGCATGTTAAGAAATGTACCAGAAATCTTCAAGTCGTAATAACGTTTTAGCACTGGTCAACACTAAATTTGTCCAAAAAAATGTACACTTTTCAATGTTAATCAGAAAGAATTCATCTTCTGTTCTTGGTGTTCAGTCAACCCTGCGTCGTAGGAACAAGCCAGAACGTAAAGAGCGTATCAGCGAACAGACCTATCAGCTCTCTCGATGGACGCCACTTATCAAGGACATCATGGAGGTTGGTGGCCTTTTATAGGCTCAGTCAGGGGACAAATAATGATTCTTTTTGGTGGATAATTTGGTGAAAATGGTTTGAGTGCTCGTGGAAAATCACCCAACCAAATTTATCTTGGCAATCCAGGACCAATTTTGGCTACAGATCTGAATTATATGGATGTATCTGAGGCAATTGTTCCAGATTAGTCAGTTAGGATTCTGCGTACAGTTTTGCTACACTCATTGCCTAGACGGTCCAATCCAAATAAACCCACGTTGCCTAAATGAGGGGGAAGGCTCAAATTGTTACAAATCAGAAAATGGATTTGGATTGCCTGAAAGACTTCTCATTCACCTTACTCCCTCTGATTTAAGGCAAGTCATTAAAAGAATGAAGAGGAGTGACACACATTGCAATGCATAATAATTCCAGGAAACGCGGAGTGAAAGGCCAAACTGATTTATTTGTAAGCAGAAAATAAAGCCGCTACCATGGCACACAAAACAAATGTCCCAGCCCAGGACCATTAGGAAGTGCCGGTTTGGGAGCTACATTTAAGGGTCCCACTAATGAATCCAGCTGGGTGTTCATCTACCTGCTCACCATGGGAACTTGTATTCTACGGCGCTCACAGGGAGACCAATCAGCGATCCCTGTGGTCCTCATGAGGATTATCACATAATGTCATTCTCAAACTGGATTATGGAATTTGGCATAATATTCTCATTAATCGTAGAATCATAGAATCGCTACAGTGCAGATGGAGGCGATTCGGCCCAGCAAGTCTGCACTGACCCTCTGAAAGAGCACCCTATCTAGGAACATTCCCCCACCCTATCCCCTGAACCCTGTAATCCTACCTACCCTTTTGGACACTGAGGGACAATTTAGCATGGACATTCCACCTAACCTGCGCATCTTTGGACTGAGGGAGGAAACCGCAGCAACCAGAGGAAACCCACGCAGACACGGGGAGAACATGCAGACTCCGCACAGACATTCACTCAAGGCTGGAATTGAACCCGGGTCCCTGGTGCTGTGAGGCAGCTGTGCTAACCACTGTGCCACTGTGCCGACCAATATGTTTGGAATTTATATACTGTACACACTTCCATGGGCATAGAAATTACAACTGTATGATAGTATATTATGATAGATCCCAAAGGCTGTCAGAACTCAATTGCCTTAATGTAGATAAAGAAAATATTGCAAATACTGAAAATCTAAATGAGAAAACGAACAGCCAGGAAGCACATAGCAGTACGTGCCTGCAGTGAGAACAGACAGCCAACATCTCAGACTCACCCTCTCGTTCAGGAATGATCTGAGAATTAAATGACAAACGTGCACATTAACAGCACAGTAAAGAGATGAGGGAACAAAAACAGAGAAGCGGACTTGCTGATTGATGTAACACATCATCTCAGTCAAATAATGGAATGTGAAAAATAAATTAATAGTGGGAGGCTTAGGGAAAGACGTGAAAATCTTGAAAGCTGGGGATTAAGTTTGCACAGAAAGTTACAGTAAATCCACCAACTCTAAATGAAACATGACAGGTCAGTGAAGAGGATATAATGGCACGGCAAGAAATGTGATCTGATGATGATCCTTCCAACAGCCTAAGCATTAATTTGTTTCATTTCTCTCCCAAATACCAGAAGTTCGGAAGAAGGCAGTGGTAATGTCACAAGGCTAGTAACTCAGAGGCCCAGCCTAATGCTCTGAGGACATGCACGACTGGCCACTGGTGGAATTTAAATTCAGTTAGAGAACCTGAAATTATAAAGCGAGTGATGCTGACCTTGACAGCAATCACCAATTGTTGTCAAAATCAACCTGGTCCAATAATGCCTTTTAGAGGAAAAGATGTCATCCTCACCTGGGCCTGCCTACATGTGACTCCAGACTCACAGCAATATCTGCTGCTCTGAATAATTGCCCTCTTAAAGGGCTTAGCCAGCAACTCAGTTCAGGTGCAATTAGGGATGGGCAACAAATGCTGGCTTTGCCAGTGACGCCCACATCCCCTGAATGAATTTTAAAAAAAGTTCCACAAAACACAGGCATTCATTTCAACTGTAAAGGTCGCGGAGGACTGTAAAGAAAGTGGAAAATGTGATGATGCTGAAGAGCAGAGAGCTGCAGAATGCCTAAAGGAGAGGTGAGATATTGTTCCTTCGCTTGGATTGAGCTTCGTTATAATGATGAAAAAGGCCAAAGATAAAAATGGAGAAGCGAGAAGAAGAATGGGAGACAGAGGGCTTTTTCTACCCGAATGGGAACAGAGCAGTGGGGTGTTTCCTGGTGCTCAGGCTGGCAATGTCAAGATGCCCAGGGGGCACCAGCAATGCCAGGGCAACACCCTGCCCAGAGGGCATTCACCTGGGTCCGTCAATCTCCCGGGAGACCCCCACGAGTGCTGTTCCATTTGTGGAGACCAGTGCTGAACGGCGCTCGCCCGAGATCTCCAACGTGAGGGAGTTAGTTTCCATGTCTTGGTTAGATTTCGGATCGCATTTAATTAAATTATGTTTGATTATTTGATATGTTACTGAATATGAATAGACAGGGAAGTTTAGAGAAGTGACAAAACCAAATAAAAGTTGAGAAGTGCAATTCATTTTGAAAGAAAGTGTGGTAGATTGTGATGAAAAAACTTAGGAAATGTGAAGTGAGTGAAAGCCAGACCAAGAAGGCCTGAAGAGCAAAAGAGATTTGCATTACTAGAACCGAATGCTAATTTTTAAAATCCGGTCTTAAGTTCTCTTGTAACATAAATTCTGTGTGTCAGGACGATCTGTTGGACTGAGAGGTATTGTCAGTCTTTGTATCATGCAGGAAATGTGTACAAAATTAATTGTAATGTAGTAGATGCATCACTAGGCTACAGGTTACTGCACCTGTCTTACTGCCCAGCCACCACAAGGCCTAACTCCCGGGATAAAGCAATGTGAGAGTTTTTCCCATTAAGATCACTGCCATCTGGACTCCCCTCAGGCCTCAAATAATTAAATTAGTAGCACAGACATTCAACTTCAATCCTTTATTTTAAAGGTTTTCTTCCCGTCCCCATAGCTTCTATTTGTGTCGCCCTGGTCTCGGTTCAGTAGCTCCTTTTATATGGACCACTATAGGATCAGAGGATTAATAAACACAAATCCAAGGCTCCATGAATGCCAGAGCCATAGAGCGGCCATATTTCATTTGTCAGTGTGGATTGTGAGCATTAGCAACTTGTGCTCCCATCAAGGACGTCACAATCAAGCCCGATGCTGTCCTTGTGCACATCTGCACCATGCACATCTGCACCATGCACCTCTGCACCATGCACCTCTGCACCATGCACCTCTGCACCATGTGCACCATGCACATTTTCCAACTTGGCGACCATTTCCTTCCCGGTCCTGTGGCTCTACTATTTGGACTATCTCTTTTCACTGACCTTCCTGAGGTCAATGAATTCAGCAATGACTGGGTAATAAACTTTGCATGTTCTGGACTGTAAGGCTGTGAAACCTTGCCTCTATACCTATAAAACACCAGAAGTGCGGCAGTGGGAGGAAGTATTGGGTCTTGTCATAAAGGTTTTTGGTTTGGCTCATGAGTTAGCGGCTGATGCTCATTTTAGCAGTGATGTTGAATTATCATGGAGCTTTACTGTTAGAAACAAAGTGCAATTGTGCAACCAGGTGTAGAATCTGAATAAAATGACATTCTATGAAGAAGATATTGATTCTTCAGAGTAATTATACACCTATGCAGAGAGGTGATGTGTGCTTTCCTTTGTTCAATGATTAATACTCATCCTGCGTATTTCTTCTCCAGGATGCCATTGATGACAAGTTGGACACTAAACATTACCCATATATCTCTGCCCGCTCTACTGCCTCTTTCAGTGCCACTGCAGTCAGGTATTGCCTCTGTATGCTGTTTGAATTACCCGCTTGCTACATGTACTGCTGATATACCATTAAGGCTGCGATATTGTTCCCTCTGCTGTAATGCTATCCCTGATAATTTCGGGACTTAAACTGATTTGCAGGAAATCAGATTGAAAATAGACTCCAGTAATTATAGGTGGTAGTCAATGGTGATTTAATAATTTATGTTTTACGAATTGCTTTATTGCATTCCATACAGTTTTGTGGTGGGCCTACTTCAAACACGACTTTATAAAACACCAGACAAAGCTTATGGGGGTCATTTTAGTCAACAGATGAAAGCAGGCGATGAATGGGTGTCTGGCACCTGTTTGAAAGTCCAGCTTTAGTGGGCAACTTTGGGCTTAATTGCTGATTACCATAATTCACACTTTGAGCTGCTAAACCAGAAGCCTTCATGATTAGCCGATGTGAAACAAATTTTGTGCAGTAAATGTGGGAATTACCCATCTACTTCCATTGGAGGTGTGGAAGTACTGGCTGACACACAGCACCATGTTTTTTGGGGACTGAAGGAGAGGGAGCATGTGTTCTTGATTGTGGCACTGGAGGTCTTTCTGGAGGATGTCCAGAGGAGGGACTAATACCTGTAGGGGGAAAGGAGCCCACCTGCCACCTCCTCTGAGGCAGTTGCTCTGTCGGGACTTATGTCCTCCCTCCATTTCTCTTGCAGGTCAAGGGAAACCCTCTAGCCAAATGGTCATGGTAAATCACTCCAATTCTCTTGGCGCCTCCTATAAGCTGTTCAATGAGATAGAATGGCACAGCACATTTTTATGGTAAAGAATTCCGTCGAAGGGGGCAATTCTGTGCCCACGTTCGCCCCAAGCATAAATGTCGATGCAGGCGCAAAATCTCACGAGAGTTGGGAAGAGATCTTTGCCGAAGAGATCTCTTTTCCTGATTTTCACCACCCTTCGCCGGAGCTATAACAAAGTTCTCGCCTTTAAATGAATTTTAATAATTTTTAATATTATTAATCACATGATTTCCCCCTTCACTGAACATTGCCTCACTTTGGCAAGGTTTAAGACAGCTTCAGAAGAATGGGGTTCAGTTGAGGGGGACCTGCCGGTAAGTATAGCCCCCGGCCATGAAGGACTTGCCCGCCAGACAGGTTAGCCAATCTGCGACAAGGGGCACTGCCAGGGGTGGACCCTCGAGGGAGCCACATGGGTGGGGGAGGGGTTCCCGCGATGAGGGGGGAAATGGCCAATGCCTTTGAAGTGGGGGGGACTTGCCATTGAGGGGAAGAGTGCTTGTGATACTGCTGTGGTGGTGGGTGAGGGGGGTAAGCGAGCCCCGATACCTTTGTTAATGGGGTGCCGCCGCGGTGGGGGGGGGGGGGTATTTTTAGTGCTGATCATGGTGCCCTTTAAAGATAACATCTCGATCTCTGTGGAGCTGGCCTTGCTCTCTCTATTAGGTCCCACCCCACCAGAGTGACGGCGTGAACCAAGACCCAGATTGTCTTTTGTCAGAGTTGGCCAGGACAATGGAAGGATTTCTCTATTGTTCTTTTAGCGTCGCGGGATGGTTAGCCGTCACCTGAAAAGGCAGATGGAGCTTCAGTTTTCATATTGTCATCTGAAATACACACACCCTCAGTGCTGTACAGAGGTGTCAGCCTGGATTAGGTGCTCAAGTGTCAAGAGTGGGCTTTGTACCTATAACCTTGTGCTCAGAGGAGACAATATTTTCAGTAAGCTGGGACTGGCACCTTAATTCCTGGTTTAAAGTGGCTTATACTTGTTGAATGTTGCCTGGATATGTGAAAAACTGTCCGGTAATATCTGTATGAGAATCTGCTTACCTGAAGAACACCTATCTAGCATCAGACAACCTTGCCTGTCTGTGGTCTTCACCAAGTGCTGACATTGCTCGCAACCTGGCAAAAGGTCAGTTAGTTCTCTGGTACGTAGCTGTGTGCCTGGCTACTTCACCCAAATGTTACTTGTCAATATGTTGGCAAAAATAAAACTGTCTAGGTCCTTTTTAGTTGGGTGGCCAAAAACGTGCTCCACCAATGCCACATCCACCCTCCAAAAGGGAGAATAAGAAGGACTGTATGCATAGAATTCCAATAGTGCAGTAGGAGGCCATTTGGCCTATCGAGTCTGCAGTAACCCTATGAAGGAGCACCCTGCCTACACCTACTCCTCCACTCTATTCAAGTAACCCCACCTATCTTTGGACACAAAGCACGGCAATCCACCTATTCTGTACATCTAAGGACTGTGAGAGGAAACCGGAGCAGCTAGAGGAAACCCACACAGAAATGGCGAGAACGTGCAAACTCCACACAGTCACCCAAGGCCGGAATTGAATCTGGGTCCCTGGTGCTGTGAGGCAGCAGTGCTAACCATTGTGCCACCATCCTGTGCTTTCCAGCAAGAGTAACCAATTGATTGGTCCCTGCACTGGCAGAAAATTGGTATTAAATTAGATGTCCCTCCCTTCTCCGTAGCGCACTATTCATCTAAAATGTGCCTCCAGCTCGAGCTCCCTTCAGTCTGTACAAGAGACAACATGATTACTAAATATGAAATGAAAAGGCCTGAAGGATAACATGTAGGAAACAAAAGAGAACTAAAGCACAGGGAAAAAGAACAAAATGGAAGAGAGTGAGTGAAGAGAGAGGGAGGAGAAGCAAAGAGATTAAGATAAATAAAGACCAAAGGAGGGATGAAAGAACAAAAAGATGGGCGAATAGTCTGGATTTTGTGCTTTTCAACTTTGGATACATTTACCGGGCAGAATTGTCCCTAAATCAGAAATCCTGAATCCAAGAGTGATTCTCTAGAATAATACGTACTTTCAGATAATAATTTCAGGGGTATGGTGTAGGGACAGGTTTGCAGTGTTAGCCATCATGGGGGAGGGCTCTGCCAAAGCATGTGACTGTTGATTGTAGAGGAGTGATAAGATTTTTAGCGTTACCCTGCATGTTTTAATTTTGGTGTAGCGCTCGATATGGCCACTGGCATAAGAATAAAACGCCAGGAGAGTACAGAACAGGGCCACGCCTCATCATCTTCATCATTGGAGGCACCTCATGCTCTGAGATGCGCTGTGCTTATGAGGTCACGCAAGCCAATGGGAAATGGGAGGTGCTAATAGGTAAGTATTGCAAAGAATCAGCCATCACTTTATTAACTGTGGTAAGTCAGCTTAAATACATTTTCTTCAAATTATTGCTTCATGTAATCAAATGAAGTATTATTGCCATACATTTGCTTTGTTATTTAATAATGTGTGTTTACTGAATACTCAACTGTTAGCTGTAATCAGAAAATAAATGCTTAATGTTGTCTGTGTAACTAGTAGTGTTTTGGTGCTCGCGTGCTTTGCTTTTCTCTTGAATGTTAGTTTTTTGTGCTTATTATTGTTGCTAATGTTATGCTGTTACAAACCTGTTAACTACAATTGTTTTCTGCTCTTTCCAGCAGCGGTTGTTCTGTAGCTCTGTGTAAGCTTGTTTGAGTCCTTCCTTTGCTTCTGGGTCCTCTGCCTTGAGGTTTCGGCTCAACCCTTGGTCCAAGGCTATGGCCTACCCCAGGCTTCAAGGCAGAGCTTATCTGAGTTCCCCTTAGTGGCTTCAGCTTGGGGAGGAAACCCAGTGAGAACAGAAAGACGCAAACCTTGTGTAAATTTGCATGTGTATTGACCCCACATTTGTGTTCTCTTCCCAGGAAAGTTAATATGGGCATAAATTGGCATGTTGTAAGGGTGTTAGCTGGCCTCTGTTCTCTCACAGGTTCTACCCACATTATAACTCCTACAAAATTTCTCATGGATCTGAGACACCCGGACTTCAGGGAGTCCTCTAGGGTTACATTTGAGGATCAGGCTCCTCCCAAAGAGGAGTGAAAAAGGCAAATAAAAAGTAAAACGTCAAAAAAGAAACTCTTCGCTTTCGAAGGGTTTTCTTTGTTTACTCTACCAGAACTTTTCTTTCACAACTGCATTATTCTAAGTATCTTCTAGAGTAATGAACTGTCTGCACAACTTGTAACTTTTGAAGCAAAATCTCTTAAATATGAGAAAAAGATTAAAAGTATTATTTGATAAATGTAACATTTTTTGCGGTTCAGAATTTTCCACTTAACCCTTTGAATACTGTTAAAGGTTTATCAGGCATTTTTCTTGCACACAAAATATTTTTTTTAAATGACATCCTGGCCAGAATGTTCATAGGAATATCAAAAGATTAAAAAGAAATACACCCCCATACATTGGGAAAAAATGACTTCCGTTTTGAAAATAAATTTAAATGTGTATTTCGGCAGAGAAATGCTACTGAAAAGGGTTAGTGCAAAATGTTTGTTTCAAAAGATCTTCCTTCCAGTAAAGAAAAACTGTGAAAAAAAAGTTGTCTTAAAATTTCCTTTTCGAGATTTTTAAATCTTCGGTTAAAGTTCTAAAAAAAATATGCTTTGTGAATTCTCGTAATTATTTGCAATGGTATTAAATCTGCAGTATTCCTTGGCCTTAGATATCACAGTAGTGTCTTCATCATCAGATTTTTTAAAAGCCAGACAAGACAGTATTTAGATGCTGCAAAGACTATGCAAAGACAAAGTTTAGTTCTTATAGGTAAAATGGATAACTGATTTTCAATCCACCAGGAAAAGAGGTACTGCATTTTTAAGACATGATTTTAAAAAAGTTCCATTAATTCAGTTCATGAATATAATTTGCATTTTTACACCAAGCTAAAACCTATTATGTCTCACAACCGCAGGATCAACGCATATCCTCACTCCCCAGAAGTTACTTAACTCCTTAAAGAAAATGAATAAGCCAGATGAAGAAGCTAGCAGTTAAGAGTGAAGCCATACATCAAGACATTCACGCACTCTTATTCACAAATGTTTCCTTCCCAATGAGGAGAATATTATTATCTGTGAAGTTTTGGTGTTGCAACCTTTGTAATTCAACATGTATGCATTGAGCTAAAAAATAAGGCTAGTAATCTTAGCTAAACCTATTTTACGATGGATGCAACGTTTTGAAACAAATAAAAAGCTACATAATACTGTAATTACCAAATCTTATAAGGATGCTCTGAGTACTGCTAGGACATGTGTAAATGGTCGAGTTACGTTTGTTTATTTAGTGTACATTTTTTGTCAGTGGAGGGACAAGTTGCATGAGGTTGATTTTCAACGGATAAACAGTAATTCCAGCACACACCGAGTTAGAATTGGTGAGACTGTGAATGAGAAACATTTCATTAATAGTCTTCAACCACACAGCATGACATTGATTGTTTAATATTAATTGCAATGCTGCCTTTGGAGACCCCTAAATCCCAGAGGTAGAACAGAGTTCATCCCAATTTGCTTCGGACCAAGGCTGATGGAAATTATGTATGGCAAAAAAGTGTGAGGTCGTTGAAAAGCTTTCTGTTGAAGATGGTATTTGAATCAAAATTCTTGAACACACTCCTCCACTAATTTTCCAACTGAAGTATTCCTCATCTTTAATGTGTAGTGTCAAAGTCATGCTTGCAAAAAGGGCCAATGGTATTTCAGTATTGTATTTAGTAAAATGCCGTTTCATTGGTTAGTATCGACGTAAACATTATGCACTGAGCTGTGTAGTGTGTATGCCATTTGTTACTGTAAAGTTCACTGGTGAAAATGTGAAGTAGCCCCTTTAATTTATAAGCGTCTATGCCCTGTGTCTGTGTTGCTGTGTTAAGCTTATTTGTGGTTATCGAGGAAATTTTTCTTCTGGGCATTGCTACATCTTCCATTTGTTAAAAGGCATATTATTTACCGGTCTCTGCTTGCTCAGTTACCAGAGCAAAGGCTGTGTGATGCACTGACTGCTTTGTGATGCAAATAGCTTATTTTGCCGTTGTATACAATCACTGTGTCAAGTCATATTTATATTGAAGTTATTTATCTGAGAATTTAGTCTGTCTTGATCCCCCATGTCCCTTTAAAATAAATCAGATTCTGCATTCAAAGTGTTCAAGCACAAGCTGTACTTCATGGTACCGATACTGAAACGGACAAATAAATTGAATCTGATGAGATTGCTTGTAGAATTGGTCGCTGTAATATTTGTCTTCGTTTCGTCGAATGGCACAAACTCCCTGAACAACCTCATGCAGTAAAATTAACCCTGGGGTGACCTCAGGGTTGCATTGCTAGACCTTCGAAACACACAAGGACACCTGTCTTCCATCCCCACTTTCACATTTAGGCTCGATGTCAGGATACTTTGCAATATTATAAGAACCAACTCTAAATACTTGATCATTGGATAACCAGTGGGTGCTTAAGTGTACCATCTGGGAGACTGGGGCACTGATTGCAGCCTATAGTTTAGACGGTCCGTTATTCCCAGTTGAGTGTAACAACTTTCACTTAGTTCTGTCCACTCTCAAAATCATCCCGAACCAATAGTTTCAGATTTTTACTGTTTTTGTACTTCTCCATTTTCAAAAACCAGTCGGCCGTCCCGCAAAGTTCACCATCATACAAAATATAATTGTTTAACGTTGCAGACTGGTTTGCGAGTGCAGCTCACTGCTGGGGTTACAGTTCCGTTTCTGGAATTTCTGTGGTTTTGCAGAACATTGATGGAGAATCATAGAATGGTTACTACGTAGAATGAGGCCTTTCGGCCTGCGCCTGCTCTCATCCAAAGCAATCCAGCTCGATCCGCTCACGTGCCCTTTCTCTGGGGACCTACAATTCCCCCTCCCCAAGGTACATAATTGAAAGCCCTTCTTTTGAAATCCATGACTGAATCTGCCTCCCGTCTCCCTTTCAGGCAATGCATCCACTTGCTGTGTAAAAGAAGAAGGCTTTTACTCAAATTGCCCTTGTTTTTCATGCCCGTCACTTTAAATCTGTGTCCCCTGGTTCCAGATCTTCTGCCAATGGCAAGTTTCTCTCTACCTATTCAGATCCTTCAAGATTTTGAATCAAATCTCCTCGCAATCTTCCGTACTCTCAGGAGAGTCACCCCAGCTTCTGTAATCAATTCTCATAACTGAAATACCTCATCCCTGGAACCATTCTTGTAAATCGTTCCTGCATCCTCTCCGAGGTCTTCACATCTTCCTAAACCCCGGTTCCCCGAATTGGACACAATATTTCAATTGTGGCTGAACCAGAATTTTAATGCTTTTGAACTCTATGTAAACTTCATGACCCCATATGCTTTTTTCAACTGCTTTCTCAATCTGCCCTGACACCTTCTGTGATTTATATACTGCCAGGTCTCCATTACGTTCCTGCACCCCCTTTAGAATTGTGCCTTTTAATTTCTATTGCCTCTCCTCTTTATTCCTATCAAAACGTTATCACTTTATGCTTCTCTGCATTAAATTTTGTCAGCCACATGGCTGTCCATCCCACCAACCCACTATGTCCTCTTGACATCTATCATTGTCCTCCTTGCTGTTCCTGAAACATCCCAGCATTATTTCAGTTTCAGATTTTGAATTTGTTCCCGACAAACCCAACAGTGGTCCTAGCACCAACCGCTGGCGAACTCCACTGTATACCAACTACAGTCTGAAAAGCACCCATCTACTACTACACGGTATCCTGACCTTCACTCAATTTTGTATCCAAGCTCCCACAGCCCCTTTTATTCCACGGGTTTCATCTTTGCTGGCAAGCCTAGTGAGTGCCACTTTATCAAATGCATTTTGGATGTCCTTATGCACCATATAAACTGCATTGCCCCTCATAAATCCTTTCTGAGGGGTAGCACGGTGGCACAGTGGTTAGCATTGCTGCCTCACGACGCCGAGGTCTCAGGTTCAATCCCGGCTCTGGGTCACTGTCTGTGTGGAGTTTGCATATTCTCCCCTTGTTTGCATGGGTTTCACACCCACAACCCAATGATATGCAGGGTAGGTGGATTGGCCATGCTAAATTGCCCCTGAATTGGAAAAGATGAATTGGGTACTCTAAATTTTTTTTTTTTAAAACCCTCTCTGCGGCCTCAAAAAAACCTCAAGTTGGTTAAACATGATTTGCCTTTAACAAATGCATGTTGGCTTTCTTTAATTAGTTCACACGGGCCCAAGTGACTGTTCATTTTGTCCCAGATTTCTAAAAGCATCGCATATTCATCTGTATTTGTTGGTTTAACACAAACATCCCACAGCTAGAGTGTTATATGCCACAATATGAGTTTAAAATAAAAAATAGTTCAGTACTCCTTGTACCATTATTTTCTGTCTTTAATATGGAAAATAACCATTTAACTCTAAAACTCCTCATTTATCTACATGAAACTAATAGACAGTGCATAATGTCAGACAACCATGAACTTCTATAGTAATGCTCATCAGAAATTAGAAGGTACGCTGCTTACTTTGAAGGCGCAACCCCCTTCTCTTTACAGAAATTCTCTTTTTTTA
The DNA here is from genome assembly GCF_047496885.1 of Scyliorhinus torazame. NCBI lineage: Eukaryota > Metazoa > Chordata > Chondrichthyes > Carcharhiniformes > Scyliorhinidae > Scyliorhinus > Scyliorhinus torazame. The sequence continues at coordinate 70,580,036 of NC_092728.1, forward strand.
TTGCACATAAGGTTCACTGAAACATTGCAAGGTTGTACTTATCAGGAGAGATGAGTAAAACTGGGGCTTTTTTCACAAGAGGAAAAAAGATAAGAGGAAATTTCACAATTATGAGGCCTTATGACAAGATGTGGAAAACATTCTCCTGCATGTGGTAAGTGAGTAAGAAGGCCTTGGGCGGGATTCTCTGATAGCCAACGCCAAAATCGGGAAAGGCGATTGGGCGGAGAATCGGTTCTGAAGCCAAAATCACGGTGGGCGCCTATTTGATGCCAAATGGCAATGCTCCAGCACCTCAACAGTGGCGTCAATGTGTTCCGGAATGCACGTACAATAGATATTGTTTACATATCATTAGTGGGCCCGACCGTGTATTCTCCAGGGTCTACGCGATTCTTCACCTCCGATGGGCCGAGTTCCCGACGACGCGGTTCACTTGTGCTTTTAAAAGTCGTGAAACCGGCGTGGCGGCTGCTGAGGGAGAGGAGGGGTACGAAAAGCGTCCAACCTCGCCATAGTTTGCCGACAGTTGTGCTGCTGGCCGGGGGGCTTCTGCGGATGCTGGCCAGGAGGTGAGCTGTGGGGTTGGGATGGATGGACACGGAATACCATTGCCGCAGCCGGCAAGACAGCTGTGCAGTTGCGCACACAGCTAGCAGCCACTTTGAACTTAGTGCCACAGTTTGTAGAGGTGCCCCCCCCCCCCCCCCCCCCCGGCCATCCCTCTGGGTGCCCTCTGGCACCAGCCGTATGGGCGCGCTCCAGCACAACCAGTGCCATCTTTTTGACTGGGATAAGTGTGTGTGGGGACTGTAATGTGTATATGCGGTTGCAGCTTGTCAGCCTCCCGAGTGTCGATCACGGACCTGGAGAATCCTGCAACGCTTTTCATTGGAATCGATTGTCTTCCAAGTGGCCCAGGTGCTAGACCCTTATCTATCTGTGCTTCAATCAGATTGGCAACAAGTAATATGACATTTTTCAAACTCCTACAACACGCTTGGTTCTGTCCACTGATTGTCTATCTCAAGTGTACTTCCTGAAGATCGTGCTTTGTGCCTGACCTAGAACCCTGAAAGAGCTACCCATTTTGTTCCATTTTCTAGGCCTTTTCTTTATCTTTTCACTATTTTCTTTTTAAATTATTTATCTATTCCTGAAATCGTTCCAGGTATGTTTTTTCAGTCGTGAAAGTCCACAAACTCTGCATTGGCGTCAACACATGAGGAGCGAGTCTCCATTTCCCCGGCGCCGATTTTGTAATCGCCTATTAGGCAGAGAATCCCTTTTAACACCGAAATCGGGGTCAGCACCTGTTTGACACATGTTTCGTATGCTCCGCCCCCTCCGAAGCGGCATCATTGCGGCGCACACCGCATACCGATGGGACGGCCTCAGCGCATCACCTGAATGTCCTGTCCTGATGCTCCTCCCCCGATGTGCCGAGCTCCCGAGGGCACTGTTCACTTCTGGCCTCAGCCGTGCGGGAACCCAGTTTGGCAGCTGTGGACTGTGTCCAGCACCGCCACAGCCGGGTTGGGAGTGTGTTGTTTGCCGAGGGGAGGGGCTTCCGTGAGGGCTATGGGCACTGTTGGGGCTGGCCAGTGGGCCACTAGTTGGCAGGTCGGGTCTGCGCACAGCGGGCACTATGATTTACAGCGCGACCGCCGCGGCCATGGTCCCGGCCATTCTCCAGCCGTTTATTTTGTGGAGGCCGTGGCGTGGCTGCTAGCCCCTCACCAGCCGCAGCATCGGTGAGAGGCCGCCGCCGATTGTTTCCTCCTAAAACGCCTCAGAATCAGAGAATCTGGCCCTTAGTCTCAGAAACGGAGAATGCCACCCCAAATCCTTGGCCTCTGGCACAAGAATGAAGGATGAAGTTAAGAGATTTGTTTTATCATGAGAATTGGTAGGACATGTCTCTCAAAAACAGTGATGATCGCGGAACCCATAATAGCTTTCAGAAATAGATAAATAATTGAAAAAGAAAATAGTGAAAAGATAAAGAAAAGGCCTAGAAAATAGAACAAAATGGGTAGCTCTTTCAGGGTTCTGGTTCAGACACAAAGCACAAAATCCCATGTATGTGACGATCTTCAGGAAGTACACTTGAGGAGATAGACAATCAATGGACAGAATCAAGCTTGTTGCAGGAGTTTGAAAAGTGCCATTTCACTTGTTGCCAATCTGATTGAAACACAGATGGATATGTTGAGTGCCAGGAATTTATGCTTCATGAATATTTTATCTGTTAAGGATGGGAATACCCTTACTTTAAACAATTCAATGTGTCATATTGAATGTTCCTTTAGCTGTTCATGCTTTGTAATACCATGCATATCCCAGCCCCAGAACTATGATGCCAGCGATGGGTAGAGTGTTGAAATTTGAACAGCAGGACGATTGTGAAAGCAACTCTCGGAACAGTTGAGCGAACAGGTAGTGTTTGGACAGAAAGTTAAGTGATAGGGAGCTGTTTATTGGGTTAGCTCTGGAAAGGGAATGTGCCTCTCACATACTGACTGCATGATTCAGAGGACTGAAAATTTGCATTGGATGACTGCAATGCAGCGGTGGGCAACCTGCTGCCTGAGGGTCACATGCGGCTTACGAGACATTTTGTTGACCATTGCCCACGCGCGGGGTTGCCACATTCCGCTGTTGTTTTTTCCCCCCCACAGGTACGACTGACGTCATAGGGCGGTGCGGTGGCACAATGATGCCTCACAGCACCGGGTTCATTTCTGGTGTTGTCTGTGTGGAGTTTGTATGTTCTCCGTGTCTGAGTGGGTTTCCTCCGGGTGCTCCGGTTTCCTCCCATTGTCCAAGGATGTGCAGATTAGGTGGATTGGCCAGGCTAAATTGCCCCTAGTGTCCAGGGATGTGTAGGTTGGATGGGGGAGGGGGCGGGGGGATGGGGGGGGGGAAGGCCCGGGTGGAGTGCTCTTTTGGAGGGGGGCAGATCCAATGGGCTGAATGGCTTTCTCCTGCACCGTAGGGATTCTATGGTTCTATGAAGTGATATGCACGCATATAAAGCGCAAGTGAAGTGAGCCTTACGCCGATTGCACAAAACATTGTGAGCGCCCTGGGCTCCCTCTGTCTCCAAAGAGTAAATATTTATTTTGTTTTTTACCATTTGAAGTTGATGACATTAATATATGAATAATTAAATATTTTCTGCAACTCATTTTGTAATATTTGGCATGTATTAAATGTATTCCATCTTACTCATAGGGTCATGGTTAGTGAACAGGCCTGATTTCAATCTTGCGACCTCAGAGCTGAAGGAGGGCCACTCATGCACCCACTCACCAGCCTGGACTTCCCATCACTACTGCAATGATTGGGGGTGTACCCTTTGCTATTTTGGGAATGGTCAATTTGGATTATAAACATTAAGTATAAAAAGCACGTTGGCTCTGCCTCGTCCAATCGCATTGACACTTATTAAAAATAATAAAGCTGCAAAAATTCTCCATATACCTCTATTGTTTCCTGAGATGTTCATTTTACAAACCATTTCCATTTGCCAATGAATAGGGATATGGAAAACACCAACCTCTTTCTTTGTAAAAATGCTCCTCCTTCGAAGGAATGGTGGTTTTAAGATTAGACGGGGTAGATCCAGAAAGAATGCTCCCAAAGGTGGGGGAGTCCAGAACGAGGGGGTCATCGTTTGAGGATAAGGGGTAAACCTTTTATCAATAATAATAATCTTTATTAGTGTCACAAGTAGGCTTACATTAACACTGTGTGAAAATCCCCTAGTTGCCATATTTTGGCGCCTGTGAGGAGAAATTTATTCACCCAGGGAGTGGTGAATCTGTGCAATTCACTACCACAGAAAGTAGTTGAGACCAACACGCTGTGTGATTTCAAATGGGAAATAGATATAGCTTTTTGGGCTAAAGGGATCAAGGGATATGGGGCAGGAAGGTGGGATTAGGCTATTGAGATGGGTGATCAGCTATGATCATAATGAATGGCGGAGCAGGCCTGAAGATGACACTGGCCAGTGCTGCGACCATCTCCCGGGCGGGATTCGTCACCTTGCTGGAGGGTCTCTTGCCAGACCGAGGCTATATTGTTGCCCGCCTCTCCTCCACGGCATCCAGCACATGGATGATGGCCCCATCCATGAATCGAGGAGCATGTTTCCTCGTTGCCATCCTCCTGGTTTAAATGACAGTCCTGTGGAGCCATTTAAATGCAGTGTTCAGATACCCCGTGGAGCGGGTGAATCTGACACTTCGCACCTCAGGCGCGGCATTTTCCACGTGCCTTAAAATCGTGGTCCAGATTGCGCCGTATAGGCCGGATGTAAATTTCTGCACCGAAAATGATACCTTGTCATTTTTTCCCCAGAAAATTCCATCCCAAGATGTTAAAGTGAGGCTCGTTACCAGTCCTCACAAAGGTATGTAAAAGGTTCCATATCCCCCATTTTGAAAAAGAGCGGGGTGTTATTCCCCAGTATTTATCCTTTGATCAACATCAATAAAACAGGTTATCTGCTGTTTCAGGAACATGCTGTGCATAAATTGGCTTTTGCTTTTCCTACAGCACAACAAAAGTGTCTGTATGGCTGTAAAATACTTTGTAACATCCTGATGTCATGAAAAGTGCCATGGAAATGCAAAGTCTTTCTTTCCCTTAGGGACTGGATTTTGGACACCTTTATTGTATCGGATGAGCAAATGTTATATTAGCAGGGAGGAGCGAGAAAATAAAAAAGATTAGAACAATGCAATAAACAAAGCGGCTTCCAGAAGATCAATTTATTCGAATAAAAAAAATCACTTGTTACAGGATAAAAACATGGTAGAAAAGCGCAGGTAGCCAAATTGTACTAATTCACATCACATTTATTACAAAAATTATAATAAATATTTGAAAAAATATTTCAGACAAGATCAGTTAACATTCTTTATTTCTTGTGCTCATTACTAAAAAAAAAATACTTGTTTAATCTTGTATCTAACTCACTCACATTTCAGGATGATTCTCAGAAAGGGGTAGGTTCATATTTACCGAGATACAAACTAACTAATAAAACAAGAGTTTCCACTCTTAAAAGCACTGAGTAGCAGCTTTGCCCGAAGAGGCTGGATTTCAATTAAACTTTACAAAATAAAAGCAATGCCCTGTCTTTTACACAGTAGCTTGGGTTCCAAACAAAAGAAACACTATCAACTTTAGAAACAGAGCCATGAAGTTGCAGCCATTCCGCTATGTGGGGAAGGCTCAATGGACCAACTTGTCTTTTCCTGCCCATCAATTTTCTACGTTCAGGTAAAAACTGTGTCTGCTTCTTTAAGAGAAGCCCACACTCGACAGTAGTGATTTCTTCACTACACATTAGGAGCACTGTTAACTGTGATAGAATTTAAAGCAACAGTCAATGCTGCGAATGAGCAGTGAATTGTCCAATCTGCCAGCAGTATCTGGAATGCATGGAATAAAATAAATAGTGCTCCATTCACAATATGTGCACCAGGCTTTTACCCTCATGAATATAACACTCCATTATCGGGGTGTTCTGGTGTGTGGTTCATTTAACAATAAACAGTGCAAAACTGAAATGAAAGGCCATTAAATCACCTTCTAGCAATCTAGAAGGGACTTTGTTGATCTGATGTTATCCAATGGCTGTAGAACCTGCTGTAATTTTGTCCATTCTGCTTTACAATAATTTTAACGTCGGGACACTTAACTGAGAAATGCTTTGAAAAGCATCATCTCAAAGATAACCAGTCAGTCTATGCCATTCCCTGATTTGGTGGTTTCAGTAATGCAGAAGTTGTTGCAAACTAATATTAATCCTTGAAATCTCAGGAGTGTAAGAGCTGAGTCCCTTTAATAGACTCCGCAGGCATAATGGTGGGCCAGGTGGAAGGTACTGCACTGACATATGAACCGGGTAATTGGTATAAAATGTAGCTGACAATGATATCGTACACACTAAGAAAATACAATATAAAACTGTTGAGCATACAGGATGGTAATAGAAAGTGTGCAATTGGTTACATCAAATTAAAACAGGCACCACTTTTGATTTGTGCCTCTGAACATCCATACATAAACTCCAAGACATTTGAAAGCAGACACAAATATTCATTCGTAAAAGAAACTAGTCTTTACAAAAGACAATTTTCTCAACAGACCTGTGCAATAGTCAGAGGTGTTCCTCTTCAGTGTTGTAAGTTATATTTAAAAAAAACACATGATGGTCAAAAAATGGCAAACGTTTCTCAGGCAACCTGTTAGTCGTTTGGTCTGCATTGCGGTTAAGTGACCTGAACAAATTACGTACTTTTAAACACTATTGGAATAACGTGTTGATTAAAACTTAATTTACCTTATACAGTCAGGAAAAGTAGGATTGGCAAAACCCTGGAGGAGCTCATGAAAAGCAATCCAGGAAGGGAAGCAAGATACATGTGGATACCCTAACCTCTACAACATGGTTCAAACTACCTAACCACTCGAGATTGAGGTTTTGGCTACATTATTGGCATGCTCTTAATGAAGTATTACAAACTAACAATTGGAAATGGGAACAAAGTGGTTATTTTACAGGATGAATAATTCAGGAATTGGAGTTCAAATCCCATTATGACTGCTGTGGATTTTAAATTCTGTTAATTAAATAAATCTTGAATAAAAATCTAGCGTTAGTAATTGTGACCATGTAACTTCTGTAATTTCACTAACCTCCTATAAGGAAGGAAATTTGTTGTCCTTATCCGGTCTGGCCTTCGTGTGACTCCAGACCCACAGCAATGAT